>NC_136057.1:1346486257-1346796257 GCF_964261635.1 Lissotriton helveticus | reverse complement strand
GCCTCTCTTACATCTGCATGCCCCATCCATGTATTGCCCTTCACCTCTCATTTCTTCCTCTGGCCTCTGGCCTTTTTTGCTGGTCTGTCCCCTTTACATCCACCTCTCCTCTATAAGCCCCCTGCCTCCCACCTCGTCTCGCTGTTTCTGCCTCTTACATCCACGTCTCCCTTCCATGCTCTACACTTCACTTTATCTCTACTACTGTCTCTTACCTTTCTCCCTAATTTTGCCTTTATTACACCCACCTCTTAGCTACCAGCTGAACCCTTCACCTCTCATCTCTCTGCAGCCTCTAACCGTATCTGACTGGTTCTACCTCTCTGCAATCTATCTCCCCCTGCCTCTTACCTGCTCTTGGTTGTCCTGCCCTATTACATCCAACACTCTCCATACTCTTTCCATGACACTTATGTTCTCCTGATGGTTCTGCTTCTTTTATACTTACCTCTTCAATACAAGCACTGCCTTTCACCTTTCATCTCACTCTTCAACCTTAACTTTGTTCACTGGTCCCCACCCTTTATTTCCAACTCTCCCCTGCATGCTCAACTCTTCATGTTTTATCTCTCTCTCACCTCTACCCTAAATTCGCTGTATCTGCCTCTCAAGCTTCTATCTCTCCCCTACATGTGCTGCTATTTATCACTCTCCCTGGCCTTTTACCTGGCTTCACGTCTTGTGCCAGGACACAATTCAGGCCCCTGCAGCACAGATGGGCCCACAACGCTTCAGGGGGCCCCAATGAATATCTGTGAAATGTGGGAGACTCAGGGATCCATTATCACATTCTGCAGCGGGGTTTCCCATCATTTTGTGTTACACCACTGCTCTTGTTACTTTACAACATTCTCTCCCTTTCCATCTTCCCACTCTCCCCAAGCCTATTACATTTCTCCTTTGCATACTATTTCTTTTACCTAACCAAGATTCTTCCCTTCTCTCATTGATTCTGCCATTACATACACATCACTACATCACTCCTTCCATATCTCCCTTTCCTTAAGCATCTTGTTCTATATATCTGTTTTACCCCTTATGTTCAGCTTGCTCCTCTCTGCTGTACTCTGTCATCTCCCCCACCTTGTACTGTCTTTTGTTTGCCTAACCCCTTTTAGATGTGCCTCTCCCTCAATACTTCTATTAAAAGCAAAAGAGAGCACCAGACCTCCTTAGATGTACCCAGGACACTGAAATTCGGGATTTCAAATATGAACAAATATGATGCCGGGGAGTAGTGCTACCTTTTCCCAGATGTGTACAACAAGGAATGGTGTGTGGTATGACAGGTTAAATAGTTTGGGTGTATCTTGCAGGGGTCGTTGCACTCCCCTCGGGGTGGTGAGGATGGATGTGGGGTCACCCCTCCTTCCCTCCTACCAACTCAATGTCCTTGAGTTGGTAGACCCCAAGGGTTGGAGTAAGATGCTCTCTCCCCTTTTTAACTTCATCTTCAAAACAGGATCAGTTCCAAAATCCTGGAAGGGGAGTATCATAATACCGATTTTTAAAAAAGGATCAAGACATCAGGCTGGTAACTATCGCCAAATAGCATTACTAGATGCCACGGGAAAAATCTTCGCCGCCGAAGTATTGGACCAACTTAAAAATTGGGCATTTTCTCAGGACCTAATTCCCTTATATCAGGCCGGCTTCAGACCAAAACACTCGGTCGTCGATAACATCGGGATATTACAAACAATCCTCTACAAATACGTTGTAGGAAAATCCCAGCCGGTATATGCAGCATTCATTGATTTTTCAACTGCATTTGACCGAGTTGATAGACCATCTCTCTGGAAAAAACTGAGGAAGTTGAAAATCCCAGAACAATTATTACAAATTATAATCACACTACATTCGCGCACGTGGTGTCAAGTGCAAATGGGGTGTGAAAAGGGCCTGACCAACATAATTCCAACAGCAAATGGACTCAAGCAGGGGTGTCTCCTAGCCCCCTTGTTATTCTCACTATATCTTAGTGATTTGCCTCAGCACCTGCAACAAGTGCCAAGTCTGCCTCCAAAGCTCGCAGCCCAAAATGTTCACGCCCTCCTATATGCAAACGACATCGTAATGCTAGATCTCCCGCCCTTTGGTCTGCAAAGACTCCTAGACTCTTTGAACAAATATACCCAGGAAAATTTCTTAATCCCGAATCTCACCAAGACAAAAATAGTTTCCTTCTCAGGAAGAAAAAGAAGCACCAAATTTCGCTGGAGACTCGGCGGTGGAAAAATAGAAGAGACTGAGGAATACACCTACTTGGGCAGGATTTTCACAAAGACCTTAAAAAAAACAACCTACAGGTTAACAACCTGATCAGGAAATCCGAGGTGCACGCCGGAGCCCTTCAAAGATTATATGCGGCCTCAGGTAACCGACATTTCTCATCCCTTCTTAAAGTATATAGCACAAAGATACCTCCAGTTTTATCATTTGCTCTGGAATATATTCCAATAAAACAGTGGTCATTCTTGGACCAAAAAGAAGGGAAGATACTGAGGAAAATGCTGAAGGTATCACAATCCACCCCGGTGCAAGCTCTTCGTCTTGAATTTTCAATCACGAGTTCCTATTCAAGAGGTATCGCAAATGTCATCAGGTGGGCATATAACCTGCTGCACACAAAGGATGGAACACTCCGTTCTCTACTTAAAGCCGAGACCTTCGACTGTGATGCTTCGAAACAAGTATTCTTCAGCAACATGTCCACTGCATTCAAACTGGCTGAGATAAATGCAAATCTGTTGCTTACCTGGACCCCATCACAACTAAAACTCTTTTTAAAATGTTTTACTCCCAGACTCAGTTACGATCTCGACTTTTCACACTGCGCCAAGTTGACTCTGTATAAAAGCTTTGCAGAAACAATCGCACCCAAGCAAGTACAACAATACATAGCTTTTAATCTCTCGCATGGCGCCAGGAGATCAATTACCCTGTTACGACTCGGCACTCTACCAGTGCTATCTCTAACATCAAGTTGGCACTCAAATGGATCCTCATTATGTAACCTCTGCCACGGAGGGGAGCAGGACGTAGAACATCTCTTATTCGCATGCCCTAATCAAAAAGTAGTGGCAGCTAGGACAAAACATCTGTATCCTATATACATTAATTGCCGTATTACTACAGTAAAGGACTTGATCACTGTATGCAAATTTCCCCCCAACGAATTTGTTTGTTATAATTTTTACAAATTTTTAAAACCTTTTTTAGGTTTGTACTAACATGTAAAATTTTAAAAAGTATTTCTAACTGATTTTTATCGTATAACATTTGTGGTCCTCAGTAGAGTACCAAAACAAATAAAATAAACTTGAACTTGAACTACCAACTCAATGTTATCTCCACTATTTTTTTACCGACCCAATTTTTCATTATTCCTTTTTTTCATGTAAATTACATTAAAATTAAAAAAAACACCAAGCGCTTACATTCAACTGGAGTCACTATTTATGTTTAACTCTGTTTACGTTTCTTATGGATGAACATGCTTGTCTGAAAAAAAACAATATAACAGAGTTGCAAAAAAAAATAAAAGGATAATAACCTCTCACTCGTTTTTTGCTCTTCACCCTTTCCCTTCATTGGACTTGAGCAGTGCCCATCCTGACGTGAGGTCACTCTGTTTTTTTGTTGTGAGCCCTGCTGGATTCTCTGTTTCATTCATGCAGGGGCAGAACTCACTTCACACATCACACCAGTTCAAGCATCTGCAATTATCATACAGATGCGGCGATTAGCATAAAGGAACGAGTTGACAGTAAAGGAAAGCTGATCACGGCCACATACCCTGTCCTGCCCAGTCTGCCACAGCTGAAAGGGTTGCTGGGGTCATATTTCCCCTTCAGCCCATGGCACCTGGGTCCAGGTGAGGGGGCCCCCCCGCCTCTGGCCTTGAGCTGCACCACGGTTGCACACACCGAGGAAGGGCGCTTCCCACCTGTAAGTGGTACAATGGCACATTTTCAAAAGGATGATGGCCTCGTGGGGGGCCCCGTCGTAGTTAGAATACCGCAGGGCCCCGGGCAGCAGCCCACACTGCCCATGCCTGGCGCCGGCCCTGCTGCAAACAGTGACCCCTGAACAGCCTCTCTGAGGTGTCATAAAAAACGATTGCAGACCAAAACCTGCACCTCCAACAAGCTGGGGGTTAACCCTGGGATAAGAAGGACAATATGTACCTCATAAACCAGGGAGTAAGAACAGGAAAACAGAGCCAAATCCTGGTTTACAGTAGCTATCTCTTCTCTGAGAGCAATATATGTGGCTTTCCTCTCCTATTGTTCCACAGAGGGTTGGGCAAAAAAGAACTCGGGGGCATATTACAAAGGGGGTGATAGACAATTATCGCCGATTTAGCGGCCGTTTTCGGCTGCTAAGCGGCGAAAATTCTATCGCCCCATTAGCAAGCTGTCGCTAACTGATGTTAGCGACAGCTTTTAGGCGATAGCGAGCGGTTTGGGGCCCGCTTTGCATGTCAGCGATGTTTATCGCTAATGACATGCAAAGTGGGCGTACCCAACACGTTAGCGACTGAAAGCAGTCGATAACGTCGCTACGCCTATTAACAAGGCAGGCGTAGCGTAGCGTTGGAAATATTCGCGCTAAGCGCGAATATCTCCAAAAACGCCTGCTCAGACCAGTTCTTAGCCATGTTATCCAAAGGGAGGTGGATAACATGGCTAAGAAAATTTTGTCGCTAATGCGTGAATATCTCTGTATTCTCAGCGATATTCACGCTATCGCCGTAAAATGTATCGCTTTGGAGATAACCGTTGCTAATAGCAAGTTATCTCAGCGATAATTTCCGGCGATGCTTAGCGATAAAAAATTAGTTGCTAAGCCTAGTTAGCGATAAATATCGCTAATCGTTGGTAATATGCCTCTCGTTTCTAATAAACTACCGGCTGATTAACTGTTCTTGTGCCATAATAAACTCAAGGGTTAAAGTGCAGAAAGAAATCTCTCGTTCTAAGAGCTAATGGGAAAACCCTTAAAAACTCTTGCATGCGCTGTTATTCAGCTCCACATTTCGGTACTGTTTAGTCCACCAAAAAACTCTCACGCGAGTTCCTAGAAGCTCTTCAGTTCCAAGGACAAGGGAATTACACACGATACAAAAAGAAAAGTAATCAACGAAAAACTAGCTCCAGTTGATTCGAGGTTAGGACATTGGACAACAAATATCAAAGCAACAAATACAAAGGAAATGTATTGGTTTGATAAAAACACTTATTTGAACTAATGACTTCACTAGACCATAATATCTACAAAGATACCGTATAATCAAAAGCATAGCTTTAGTGACACCTTTTGGGAGAGATGGCTCGGCGGTCACTTTAAAGCAAATCTCATGCACGTCTCAATTCCATAAATATTCTTAATTGTGTGTGCAGTCACTCGACCCCCTTTCCCGCCTGCCCCTCATAACTTCCGCACTTTTCAACTACTGGATCCGAGGTGGCTGAGCCCAGAGTGGATCTATCTCCACTGATTTCCTTTCTTCCTCACAATGGCAGCGTCAGACAATGAAATCCGGCAGCCGATAAGACCAGGCTGGTGGCTATCGGGGCCACATCAGGGCCTTATCTCAGGTGTCTAACCTGCCCTTATTGGGCACATATAGGGAGTTGCGCGGTCTAACCCAAGCTTTGTTGATAGTTTAAGTGATGATCGGAGGCTGCCCCCACTTCAGCAGGCCCGCACCTTCGGAGACGGACTCTTCAGGATAAACGCCAGGGCGCCTGTTCGTGCGACTCTGAGAGTTTGTGTGTATGTTCGTCTCTGACGGTTTGTGTGCGGCATAATTATGTCTACGTGTTCTTCAGAATAGGGTGATATTTATATGGTACGTTGTGAATGTGTGTCCAGACCACTCAACACTGCGCGCACATATACATTGTATACATTGTCACAGATAACACAACACAGTAACTTCACTTTACTTTTCCATTTTACCTTGTGCCATGCAGGCTTCGTTCCCCAAATTTCAACCAATCTCATTTGGTTGACAGCCAACTGATCTGGCTGGTCTCGCCTTTCTCTCTCTCTCTCTGCCATTAGTGCGTGGGCGCTGTTCTGCCTCCGAGGCTGCTGTCTGGAGGTATGTCATCCTGAATCTAACCAATCCTGCAGCTGCTTTCAGCAATAGAGCAGTTGCAGAATTGGATGGATCGGGTTAATCAAGCGCTCCGTTTGCGACTTGGGCCTGTGTCTAATCCACCGGCTGTTGATACAGCTTTTGCAATGGTGCAGGCAGAATTGCGCATGTCGGGCTGGCCGTGGCTAGACAGCCGGCCAATCCAACATGCGCACTCTGCACTTTTCGTGTCATCCCTGCTGCAGCAGGAATCAGCCCCGCCCACGCCCTCATGCTGGCTGGTGTCACACACTGCAGAAAAATGGTAATGAGCTCATTTATTCATTGTTGCTTTACAGCTGGCTCTCAGCAGGGGGCAATGCTCATCCGCCCTGGAGGAGGAATCACCCCTGCGTGTCAGTGAGGCCATGCAGGGGCAGTAAGAGACATGCACGTGGGCTCATGGTCAAAGTTATCACAATGTTCACTCACTTGATGAAAGATTGCTTTTGCTACTGTTGCTTCTGGTAGAGGCCTGGTTTTCTGTCTGGAACATCTCCCTCTTTTCCTTGGCTCTCAGTGAAGTGACAGTGGTCACAATAAGAGGCCCTGTTGCGGAAAGTAAACAGAAGTGTAAAATGCATATTCAAGGCATGTGTAGCAACATAAATTACTGTGAGTTTTATCAGGAGGCACAATGTTTGGTGGATTAATATGGACAAGATATACAAATAGGCATGTCGCTAGGGCACAAGTTCTAAAAAAATGAAGCAGGGGGACTAACCACATTAGGGAGTATGCAAGTGACATCCCGGCACGAGGCATGGCATGTGGCTTCACAAGTTGTGACATCACAAGAAGTGGCATCATAACCCATGACCTCACAAGAAGTGACATCACAACAAGTGACATCGGATCTTAAGACCTCACAAATATGTTTAGCAGGTTTCTCACGAGTACATTTGTGCACAGTACGAGATTTAAGAAATAAATGTACTTTTTTTAAAACTCTGCCATAAAAAAATTGGCAACAAGGAGAAATGTGGTATTAAATCTATTCTACCTAAGATCCACAAAAATCAGGATAACCCTCCATATCGTCCGATCGTCTCCACAATAGGGACACCCCTTGAAGCAGTCTCTAAGTATTTGGATAATATTCTTCGTCCCTACATTTCTTTGTCTCCATCATATATCAAAGATACGGCTGCAATCATTACTAAAGTAGAAACATTGCCCTTTAATGAACAAAGAGATATTTTAGTGACCCTAGACATTGAGTCGCTATAGAGCAACATCCCCCAAACAGGAGCAATTGAAACCACAATGTGGTTCATTGACAAATATCAAATACCCTGTTCTAAAACTTTCATTAAGGAATGCCTAACACTCGTTTTACATGAGAACTTTTTCGAATTTGGAGAAAATTTGTTCTTACAGACTAAGGGAGTCAGTATGGGAGCTTCTATGGCTCCCTCAATAGCAAACATCTATATGACTGCATTCGAGGATCAAAACATTTTTAATGAAATGGCCCCTTTCTTTGAGTCTGTTTCCCATTGGTACCGATACATAGATGACATCTTTTTTGTGTGGACCGATGGGGAACAGACTCTGGGAGATTTTCTCCTTTGGTTGAATTTGGCAGACAAAAATCTCCGATTCACTGCCCATACCAGTACAACAAGAGTAGAGTTTTTGGACATCTATATAAAAAACAACGAAGGTTTGCTGGAAGTAGATCTATATACTAAACCCACAGCAAGGAACACACTATTACATTTTAAGAGCTATCACCCTAAATGTCAGAAAGACAGCATTCCCTTTTCACAATTTCTAAGGGTAAAACGTAATTGTACTAACCTTAGAGATTATGACAATCAGTCTGAGAGCATGAAAGAAAAATTTATCCAGAGAGGATATCCTCGCCGTTTAGTTAGAGAGGCCTATAAGAGGGCCAGATTTTATGATCGAGACGCACTTTTACATTCACAAAAACAAAGTACAAACTCGACGTTAGTCTGTGTAACGAAACACTCCACCTTAGACTCTACAGTCAGACAAATAATAAATTCTAACTGGCACCTACTGAACTTGAACGAAAATCAACAAAAAATAGCTAAACCACTCTATGCTCACAAGCGGAATAAGAATCTGAAGGATCAAATTGTACACTCTAGACATATTAAAAGGACGGATAATCCTCCTTTTATACAGAGATCAATTACTAAAAATGGCACAGCAAAAGGAACATCCCGTTGCGGTTCATGTAAGTCATGTAACAGTATCATCACGGGAGAAAATTTAATGTTTAATGATATCAACATTCAGGCTAAAGAACTATGGACGTGCAACACCCAAAATGTTATATACTTAATCACATGCCCATGCCATCTTGGTTATGTGGGTGAGACGTCACGAGCAATAAAGACAAGATTAACGGAACATAGGTCAGCAATAAGAACTAGGAAACTGGCAGCACCTCTAGTTAACCATTTCATAGAGTACAAACACTCACATGATGAACTAAAATGGCGAATACTAGAGAAAGTCCACATACACAATAGTAAAGGTGGAGACAGGATAAGAAAAAAGAAAGAGGTCTACTGGATTTTTACCCTTGGAACATTCAAACATGGTCTTAATCATGAGTTACCCTGGGAGAACGCAATCATATAAAAATGGATAATATATACGAGGTTATGAGAACATAAGTGTTCCAGTGTATATTAAAAGGAAATGAATAATATTGTTCATCTAAAATAAAGTTTACCATAGCCTATCGTCGTCGAAGTTTTGGAACTTTCCTAAAGACAATATGACTAATAATAACGGTTATGTTCTATTTTTAGAGTTAGCTCTATAAGAAACTAAAAATGACAACCAAAACATACTGATCTCGGATACAATGTAGCTTTAAATGTGGGCGTAGATATACCGAGATGACACCAAACCTGTTTGGTATAAATACCAATGAGAAAGCAGATTACAAACACTTTCATTTGCACCAGGCAAGGCGTCGTGAGACAGGAGTCTGTCACCATTCTAACCGGTAAGAATTTGCAAATAGGAAGAGCTCCGACATCCATTCCCTCCCTAACCGTTAAGTACTAGTGAACTAAAGGAAATTAGTTAACAGTGTGACTGTACCCTTCTTGCACTCTTCTGTCTTGCAGAGGATAACTTCCATTTCAATGAGAAAACGCTCACCTATCAGGAAGCTTAGAAGAACTTGGAAATAATAAAACAAGAAAATCCTGCTTCTTTCCGTTACCTGCTCAGGAAGTTTAACAGACAGGATTTATTAATCCCACGTAGTGGCAAAGGTATACATCTGTCTCCTTTATAAGTATAAATCTGTTCTCTTTACAAGAATGACGAAAAGTAACATATCACTATTCCATTAAAATATAACCATAATGATTATGTCCCCTCAGAATTGCTGCTATTTAAAGAGACGACTTTTATCTGTACACGACGTCCCATGATGGCGCTTTTAGTTGGCTAAAATACTTATGAAGCTAAAGAGTTATAACACTAAGGATTTATAACGCTGAGAGAATAATCAAAGCAGGTAAAATCATGCTGCACATATAGACACTACCGCCGAAAGTAATACTTTATACTTCAGGAACCTTGTTTAAGGGGAAATAGGGAATCGACTTATCATTAAATTTAAATGGCCAGTATGTTTGAATAAAATGCACAATAGATGAATGTTTTTCAAATAAGACGGAAAAAGTAACACGATGCGGTTTATATATAAAAAAATTAGAGACAACGTTCGTATAAAGTATTATAATCTAGGGAGGCCATCTTTCTAAGCTTGCATCTCCACCTCTCTTTTTTCAGAATATCTGTTTTTTAAAAAGCAAAGTATGTTTTAATTGTCCGAACCGAAGAGTGGGATGAACGCAGTGAAACCGCCAAACCCAGGTAACACGCGATCATGTAAAAAACTGAGTGAGACCTTAAAACGTTTTTATGCAAATTGATACTTTTAGACCACCTCCTTTTGAAAGATTAACTTAGAGTTAGGAACCGTTTTTTTCTGCAGGTTTCACATACCGAGACTGATTACAAAAGGAAAGGAAGGTGCCTCACTCTTCGCCCTCATCGTTCTGAAACTTTCAAAAAGCGGTAAAAGATAGTCTAGGTAAGATGCTTAAAACTAATAGTTAGGTGTGTGGAAACAAACCGGTCTTATAAAAGTAAAAAATAAGTATAACTATGTATATGTATTTGATGTGCTTTGAGCAAGTTCACACTGATACATAAACATACAAAATCGCATGTTTTTTAGAAACAAGCATTGGTCAAAAATAGCGGCATGTAGTGTCTTTGTATAGAACAAATTACAATAGAAGAAAAGTTTTGATTTATAAAAGACACTAGAACATTCTCTTTCCCGTATAAGAGAGTTACCTTGATCCCGTAAAATTCACCATTCTAGGTTTTCTTTTCTCTCTCTTCTTTTTTTCATCTCGTACAGAAGGAGCCTTTGTACATACTTTGATAAAATGCAATGAAATGTATTGATCAACTACACTAAACATATGTGAAAATTGTATATATGGAAATATCGAATATCATGTATATAGAATTTTGTTTTCCTTGAACTAATGTCAAGATGCAAGAAACCCAATACTTCAGCATTATGAAATAATTTTTACCTTTCAACTAAACCAGGCTATGTAATCAAATATTGTTTTGTTTCTGAACACACAGTCTTAAATGTTTCAAAAATCTAAAAATATGTTTTGTTCTCTTTAGATAATTGGCTGTATAAATATTTTCCTGATGAAGACACAACTACGTGTCGAAACGCGTTGAGATAAACAGCCCACCCAATAATATCTGGGAAGACCATATCCGTAAACCTGCATATCTATCAGAACAAATGTTGTTTTTAAGAAATTGATTTATGAAAATTATATCTTTTAATGTATTAATTGTATTTAATATATCAGCTTTGTTATGTCTATATGTTATTGATCAATTGTTTTATCATTAGAATTAAATTCTTAAAAATCAGAAAATAATCTTTTTTGTCAATTTGTGTGTTCACCTTTTTAATTGTGCTGTTGAAATAGCCTTGGTTGTTGTTATAATTCTAGGCCTGGGTATATACCTTTTTATTAAATCTATTCTGCTCATTTGTTTGCAAAGTCTGCATTTTAAAATACTTTATGGGATTAAGGCACCTGCTGAGGAGATCTGTGTGCCCAGAAAATCTCAGGGAATAATAATAATAATAATGGAAAGATAACTCCTGAGGTTAACACATTTGCTGCAGAGATCTCTGTTTTATCTAGTCCCAGTTTTTAATCAAAGTAGCATAGAGGGTTAATATGTCTCATGCAAAGCACATTATGTGATATGCAGATGCCATACTTTAATGTGAAGTAGCTAGGTAAGTGGGGATACTGCATTTAACACTGAGCTCCTTTTGTTACTTGCAGCTCATAAATTGTAATCCTTCTAATACAGCAGAGAGAGCTTAAAGAACATGTGACTTCTATACCTTGTAACCCTCACAGTTTTGTGTAACAACCCTGTACATGATTTACACACTTGAATGATTTATTGTCAATGTATAATGTGCACATGTGATGTAAAGTTGACTGACAACCTGCATCCGAATGACCAGCACCATAAAAGAAATGCAACAAAATAGTGGTATTTAAATAGTTATTTCAATAAATACTGTGACAAACCAACACATCTGATATTCTAATAGTGCATGCATATCTCTTATATCCAGAGACTGAATAAAGTCAAAGGCATGCCTCTTGCAAGTAATTTTTGATGTAATAACATGTTGTGTGTCTCTGCTTCCCACCATTGTGTTTGCATTTAGGTATGAGGCTCCAGGTGGCTCCCAGCCAGAATACTCCAAAACAAGGAGGCCTGATGGCATCCTTAACTTCGGCCTTTGTTATGGGCCCAGCTGGAATGCGATAAGCCCCTTCCCTGCCTGCACGTTGCTGCTCGGAATGAAAGCAGACAACGTTCAGGCACTGCTGAATGTGTCCTGATGTCGGAAAATGACACCGGGACAAGTTCAGCATATCTCTGAGGGGCCAAATTGTTGGTAGGGTAGACGGAGTTCAGTCTGTGAAAATAATGTGTAGATGCAATCTATCCGCCCGTACCCTCGACTCGTGCCCTGCATGTTGCCATTACTGGGTACAAAGTGTGAACCAACTTCTCATGATCTATCTCTAACTTTGCAAGGCAACCAATGTACTTATAGGCTGCATCACAGAAGGGGTTTTAGAACAATGTGTCTGTTGAATATTAATTATGCATTTACGTAGCCCTGCAATTGGTTACAAACACAGGGATGGTGGCTTGCAGGGGGACAGCAGATCACCAATCCCTCATTTGTATTTTCAAATGGGAAACAATTGTTTTAAAGCAAACACAAGGAGATGATGGACGGTGTGCTGAACCTTTTCAGACGCTCACCCCCAGTCACAGATCTGGGTTGAATTCATCATCATTCTTTAGCTCACTTCGCTACCCCAGTTCAGACACAGCTATATGCAAATCAGTCTTGACCCTGTGGCTCAAGGGAACAGTCCAGCCCGAACTGCCAAGCCATGTCTTCCCTGGACCCTAAACAAGCATTCTGGGACCGGTTTCTGGGTAACAACTTTCATCAGCCAGGCTAGCTTCAATCCAGTGGTAAAGTGAGTAAGGGACCCACGTCTGGGCATACCCTGCCAACTTAGGGTGAACAAAGCAAACAAAAGAAGATGATGGACGGAGCGCAGAAACTTTTCAGACGCTCACCCCCAGTCACAGATCTGGGTTGAATCCATCATCATTCTTTAGCTCACTTCGCCACCTCAGTTCAGACACAGCTATATGCAAATCAGTCTTGACCCTGTGCTTCATGGGAACAGTCCAACCCGAACTGCCAAGCCAAGTCTTCCCTGGCCGGAAACAAGCATCCTGGGACCGGTTTCTGGGTAACACCCTTCTTCAGACAGACTAGCTTGAATCCAGTGGAAAATTGAGTAAGGGACCCACGTCTGGGCATACCCTGCCAACTTAGGGCGAATAAAGCAAATACAAGGAGATGATGGACGGAGTGCTGAAACTTTTAAGACGCTCACCCCCAGTCACAGATCTGGGTTGAATCCATCATCATTCTTTAGCTCACTTCGCCACCCCAGTTCAGACACAGCTATATGCAAATCAGTCTTGAGCCTGTTCCTCATGGGAACACTCCAGCTGGAACTGCCAAGCCATGTCTTCCCTGGACCGGGAACAAGTATCCTGGGACCGGTTTCTGGGTAACACCCTTCATCAGCCAGGCTAGCTTGAATCCAGTGGCAAAGTGAGCTAGGGACCCACGTCTGGGCATACCCTGCCAACTTAGGGCGAACAAAGCAAACAAAAGGAGATGATGGGTGGAGCGCTGAAACTTTTCAGACGCTCACCCCAGTGACGGATCTGGGTTGAATCCATCATCATTCTTTAGCTCACTTTGCCACCCCAGTTCAAACGCAGTTATATGCAAATCAGTCTTGACCTTGTGCCTCATGGGAACAGTCCAGCCCGAACTGCCAAGCCATGTCTTCCCTGGGACCGGTTTCTGGGTAACACCCTTCATCAGCCCGGCTAGCTTGAATCCAGTGGCAAAGTGGGCAAGGGACCCACATCTGGCATACCCTGCCAACTTAGTGCGAACAAAGCAAACAAAAGGAGATGATGAACGGAGTGCTGAAACGTTTCAGACGCTCAACCCCAGTCACAGATCTGTGTTGAATCCATCATCATTCTTTAGCTCACTTTGCCACCCCAGTTCTGACACAGCTATATGCAAATTAGTTTTGACCCTGTGCCTCATGGGAACAGTCCATTTTGAACTGCCAAGCCAGGTCTTACCTGGACCGGAAACAAGCATCCTGGGACCGGTTTCTGGGTAACACCCTTCATCAGCCAGGCTAGCTCGAATCCAGTGGCAAAGTGAGCAAGGCACCCACGTCTGGGCATACTCTGCCAACTTAGGGCGAACAAAGCAAACACAAGGAGATGATGGACGGAGCGCTGAAACTTTTCAGACGCTGACCCCCAGTCATAGTTTCTGGGTTGAATCCATCATCATTCTTTAGCTCACTTCGCCACCCCAGTTCAGACACAGCTATATGCAAATCAGTCTTGACCATGTGCCTCATGGGAACAGTTCAGCCCGAACTGCCAAGCCATGTCTTCCCTGGGACCGGTTTCTGGGGAACACCCTTCATCAGCCCGGCTAGCTTCAATCCAGTGGCAAAGTAAGCAAGGGACCCACGTCTGGCATACCCTGCCAACTTAGGGCGAACAAAGCAAACAAAAGGAGATGATGGACAGAGCGCTGAAACTTTTCAGACGCTCAATCCCAGTCACAGATCTGTGTTGAATCCATCATCATTCTTTAGCTCACTTCGCCACCCCAGTTCTGACACAGCTATATGCAAATCAGTCTTGACCCTGTCCCTCATGGGAACAGTCTAGCCCGAACTGCCAAGCCATGTCTTCCCTGGATTGGAATCAAGCATCCTGGGACCGGTTTCTGGGTAACACCCTCCATCAGCCCGGCTGAATTCAGTGGCAAAGTGAGCAAGGGACCCACGTCTGGGCATACCCTGCCAACTTAGGGCGAACAAAAGGCACAGAGTCAAGACTGATTTGCAAATAGCTGGGTCTGAACTGAGGTGGCGAAGTGAGCTAAAGAATGATGATGGATTCAACCCAGATCTGTGACTGGGGGTAAGTGTCTGAAAAGTTTCAGTGCTCCGTCCATCATCTCCTTGTGTTTGCTTTGTTCGCCATAAGTTGGGAGGGTATGGCCAGACAGGGGTCCCTTGCTCACTTTGCCACTGGATTCAAGCTAGCCTGGCTGATGAAGGGTGTTGCCCAGAAACCGGTCCCAGGATGCTTGTTTCCGGTTCAGGGTAGACCTGGCTTGGCATTTCGAGCTGGACTGTTCCCATGAGGCACAGGGTCATAAGTGATTTGCATATAGCTGGTTGTGAACTGAGGTGGCGAAGTGAGCTAAAGAATGATGATGGATTCAACCCAGATCTGTGACTGGGGGTGATTGTCGTAAAAGTTTCAGTGCTTCGTCCATCATCTCCTTGTGTTTGCTTTGTTCGCCATAAGTTGGCAGGGTATGCCCAGAGGTGGGTCCCTTGCTCACTTTGCCACTGGATTAAAGCTAGCCTGGCTGATGAAGGGTGTTACCCAGAAACCGGACCCAGGATGCTTGTTTCCGGTTCAGGGAAGACCTGGCTTGGCATTTCGGGCTGGCCTGTTCCCATGAGGCACAGGGTCAAGACTGATTTACATATAGCTGGGTCTGAACTGAGGTGGCAAAGTGAGCTAAAGAATGATGATGGATTGCACCTAGATCTGTGTCTGAAAAGTTTCAGTGCTCCGTCCATCATCTCCTTGTGTTTGCTTTGTAAATAAAAAATTTAAGCCAGCCCATTTTCTATAAAGGACAGGTGATGTTTAAAAAATGTTTTACGTTTGGAAGACACAGGGGGAGCAAGCACTGGACCCCTTTGCAAACCAGTTACCATCTGTATGAAAGTGCCCTCTTTTTGTATGGTTGCCCCCACTTTTGGCTAAACTGCTGATGTACTTTTACTGAGTGTGCCCTGGGCTCCTGCCACACAGGTACACAGGGCCTATATTCTTTCCCTAAAACTGCATTGAAAACAAAACCCAATTGGCACTCTGGCCACAGGCCAGCCCCTTGTTATTGGTACCACAGGTACCAATGGCACAGTGACCAGGGAAGGCCTCTAAGGGCTGCAACATTTATTGTGCCACCCTCAGAGGCCCTGTACCTTTACAAATACACCCTGCTTTGCAGCCTGCGTGTTTTGGTGCAGAACAAAGTGAAGAGTCGACATGGCACACATCCCTGGGTGCCACCTCCACAACCCACTGCCCTGGCATAGATCAGGCACCCCTCTAGCTGTTTCACTATACCAGTGGTGAGGGTATAGGTGCATGAGCCCTGTACCCCTGCAGTGTCTAAGCCAATTCTTAGACAATTATAAGTGCAGTAATGCCAATAGGAGTATATGGTGCTGTGAGTTTGTAATTAAGAACTCCACAGTACCATAATGGCTTTACTGAAAACTGGGAAGCTTGGTATCAAACTTCTCAGCAAATTAAACCCACACTGATGCCAGTGTGGGATTTGATGAACAATGCACACAGAGGGTATTTTAGAGATGCCACCTGAAAAACGACCTAACACTAGCTTCCAGGCTGAGTGGCTGCTCACCAGCTGTCACCACCAGACATGTTTCTGGACCCCTGAGCTGATAGCCTGCTGCTCTCGGGGGCCTGAAACAATGCACATCCTGGGAAGAGGAGCCAAGCCTCCTCCCCCAGAATGGGCAGGGTCCACAAAGGGGAAGTTTCAAATTCTTGCCACCTTTGTGAGCTTCCCCAGGCTTCTTGCTGCTTCCAGCAACTGGCCCCCATCGGTTCTGATCCCCACTTTGGGCGGGAGAATCGGAAGAAAAAACACAAGTGAGGAAGGGAGGTGTGCCCACCCTTGCCAACCCTACCCTTTAAGTGGCGAGGCGAGGTGAAGCACAGCTCTTAGTCCCTGCCATTTTGCAGATCGGGGTACCCAGCCAACCAGAGTGAGGCATATGCCCCCCTCCAACTGGAGGGTGACATAATAGGGGGTGTACCCACCCCAAGGATGCAACCCATTTGTCCCAACCTTTACTTACCTGTAGCGTCCCTAAATCTAGTATTTAGGGGCACCCCTAAACCTTGCCTCCTTAGACAAGAACCGACTAAGAAGAAAAGAAGAAGAAGGACCAAAGAAGCTGTGCCAAAGATAAGAAAAGGAGGACGTCCACTGACTTGGGCCCAGCCCTACCGGCCTGTCCCCACCTCGTACCTGTAGAAGCGAAATACTAGTGTATCCTGCAGCCAGTCACCTCAAGAACTCAGAGGACCTGCCCTGCCTCCCACAGAATAAACTCTGTCTCCCATGAGCACCGTATTTGCTCACCCACAGACTCTGGCTCTGGCCAAATCCGCGAGTCTGCACCACTCTACACCCGACGACACGGCACAAGTTGGAGTGGCCGAACACAACAAGGAGGTCTCTCCAGCGATCCTGACCTGAGATCTGGTGATCTCTGACCTGACTTGGCCCTCTACACAACGCCTAGAGTCTCTTTCGGGAGGATCCCCCCCAACCTCGACAGCAGCTGGTAAGAAAACCTGACGCCTAAAGACACCCCTGCACCTGAAGTCCCACGGCCCAAGGTAGTCCATACGACGCGGTACGAGCATCCCCAGGCATCCCAACTTACCTCTCCAACCAGTGGTCACCTCCAGAAGATCTTCGTCCCGAGCCTGCAGTCTTTGTCAAAACCGGAGAATCCCCATTGAAACCAACAGAGCCAATGCCAAAACAGCACCCTGCACCCAGCCGCCCCTGCACCGCTGCGGGTGTAATTTGGATGCTAACTAGGACCCCCCTTTGCCCTGAGCCTAACACCAAGAGCTTTGCTCCCACAACCTCGTGACCTGCTTGTGAGCAGCCACCAACCGGAGGCCCCCTATCCCTCATTGGATAACATTGAGCCTCATCACTCTGCACCCGGCCACCCTAGTGCTGTTGAGGGTGCTTTGAGAGTGCGTCCTTGACCCTGGGGGAACCCTTGCTCTAACCCCAGAAACTCAACCCCAAAGACCGAGTACTTACCTGTTAACTGATAACTTCATTTCTCTCCATAGGAATACATTGACTGTTTTCCCTTGAAAAATGTTATGTGTGGAGTTGATCTGTAGAAAACCTGAAAAACTCAGTCCTGCCAAGCATCACGCAACAGGTGTGACGCTCACGCATTTCAGTGCGGTGATCCGCATCATCGCACTGAAATGCATTGTCACGCATTTTGCCACCTGCCAGGCGTGCCACCAGCGGCGCTTGTGCACGGGCTCTCTGCTGCTTGGCGGGACATGCTGCTTGCTGGGCTGAGTTCCTAAATAGTTAAACTACGTGCTCTCAGCTCTGTGGAGTGGCTGAAAGCGCTATAATGTATCTCACTCTGCCCATGCCTCCTGTGTCACCTGGAAACAATGCGGCAATAGCTGCTGCGGCGCCAGCGCGGCGCGCCTTACAGAGTCAGACTCACACTGCTCCAATTAGGGGGGAGGGGGGGGCTGTCGGCCTCTCAGCAGTCGATACTGCTGTCAGTCACTGTAGCCCACCATGGGGGCCGGGATTAGTTATGCGGATGTGCCGGTAGAGTACCCTCACTAGTCCGGAGGAAGAGGCAGGGGACTCATCTGAGTCAGTGGAGTGCAGCACGAGACACGATACTCGAGTATCTCATGGCCGCCCGCCCGGGCCGTGGAAGAGGCATGAATGGTCGATTGCGACAGGCGGCCGGGCCAGCCGCTACGCGCAAAACACTGCAGGCACCTGACAGCTGAGCCAGCCACAGTCAGCTTTCTATTTAACAATAAAACGTTTTAACAAAGACACTGGTGATGCTGTGGTAAGCCAGGTGTCGTTTTGTATATGACATTGATCAATTGCTGTTTGGTGCCGGTTTGTCAATGACGTTAATGGATGCTGTTTGCCGACAGTTTCTGATCTCACCACGCCTGCCGTGATCTGACTACCACGTCACCCACACGACCCGTCTGCCAAACTGATGGTGCCTCAACAGGCACTGAAGCCTGTAGCGCTGCAGTGAGTGCAGCAGAACGAAGGGCATATTAAAATGCAGGGTCTGCGCCAATCCAGTCACTCGAGGCCTAGGCCGTGGCCTCTGCACGGTGCAGGAGGAAGTCGTGGAGGCTGGCTCGTACCGTGACAGCACTGCAGTGTTCCCCACACCACAAGTAAGTGTCTCACACTAACCTTTTAAGTAGCAAGCAGTCGGTTGTTTCAGACCATAGTTGTTTACATTACGGTCTCACGCCTACTCGCCGCTTGGCTTTGCAAGATACCAGCTCCTCTTCAGTACGTGCTGCTCACAAATATCACTGGCTTACTGTTGTACTAAGCGATTGTTTCACTAATGGACATTCTTACTGTACAACCTACTTTTTTTGTTAATGTTTGAACTCTAGCATTGTTCCTGTTTATAATCATCCTAAAAAAATTACATAAATGTGCGCGCCATACAATACACATAAATAAATAAAACACATATTCCCTCCTTCTTCCCCCACCCACCCCCCAGACCTAAGCCTCCATTTCTGTAACGTCAGCCCATCTACCGTATTATAGGCACTATCTCTGCTGGAGGGTGGCTAGAGTACTGCAGGGGAAGCCTATAACATTTCACCATCTCAGTTGTGTTCTGTCTGCAGAGCAGATGGAGATTTTCGTAGGTTTACACCCGAGTATTGGTACAGGCAGCGAGGGCCCATAGGAACTCCTGGAGCTAAGTTAGGGCACAGGCAGTGAGGGCCTCCAGGTAGGCACACTGTTAGAACAGAGTTTGGGTACAAGACTGATAGCAAATAAACAGAAAAAGCTAAGAGACACAACCACTGGCAGGGCTGTATCTGCATACATTACAATTTTCAAATAACTCTAACATTGTCATCCAGATCTGTAGTATTACTTTTTAAATAAAAATATTGTTTTATTTGATTATTGTATTTAACATCGCTTCTCTGCTTATAATATTCTAGTTATTCTAGTTATTAGTCGCCATATATGACTAAGCAAAACGTTTGCATTCTTGCACCTGTTCATGTAGATTACTCTGAAGTTCTATGTCTGTCAAGGGAGATTATTCTAAGTATATGCTATTTTAATAGCACAAGCCAAGACAAGTGGAGTGATGTACAGGGTCAAGGCACGAGTATAGTCAACGAGTGATGGTAGAGGTACCTGGGTTCTGTGAGGAGACATGTAATATTACTGCATTGTGATGTCCTGCTCTTTAAAACGGTGCATCTACAACTCTTTCCTCAGTTTGAGCAGTGTTGAGGCAGTCCTGATGATACAGGGATGTTTTTCCAGATTCTTCATCCATAGATGGAGAAAGTCAATTGCCTGTTTTAGAACTCTTTAGAGAACTCTTTTAGCTTAACTATGTGTGTTTGAACACATGATCCTAAAGCTGATGTCATTGCTCAAATAGATGTAATTTCTGATATTTATACTTTTCCCCTCATCTTCATTGCTTGATTTTGCGCGCGAGGAAGTGTCACTCATAATCGGTGAAATGTCACTCATAATTACACTGAAATTATGAAAATGTCACACATAGCAATCTGAAACCTTGGCAGCTATGAAAACTACAACTGTGTAAAACTGATTTTACGTACCTTTTCTCTATGAAATGTCCCAGTGTGCTTTCCAGGCATATCACACTGAGTAGAAAAAGTAACTTAAAAAATAATCTGAAAAGTTATTTTGACATTTTAACTTACCTGAATTCAATCAACTGCATTTGAACCTGCCTTCAATTGTAAAACACTGCATAAGATTTTGCAAAGCATTTATTTCATTTGCCTGTGTCAGGCTTGGCTTGGTTCTAGAAATAAAATAACTTAATAATATTTTTATACAAACAAAATTGGTCTGAGTTCAGTCTTTGAGTGTGTGACATCATTTGCTGATTGAGTGTGTACAATAAACGCTTAACACTACCCTCTGATAAAGACTGACTGCTCGCTCACACTACCACAAATAGAGAGTAAGGTGCTATCTACTTCAACCTCTGCCTACCTTTGGGGTTCCACTGGACTCTGCGCACACTACACGTCATTTTGGTATAGTATATGCAGAGCCTGCTTTCTACACCATCTCTTTGAGGTGTGGTTACATTTTCAATGACCTACAGCCACAACTGTGAACACCAACAAATTTACAGGGAGAGCTGAGCCCGAGCCAAGACAAAGGTCTGGCTTGGCTGTTAGAGCCCGTGCAAAAGCCAAGCCCTGAAAACTTTTTCTCTGTAAATCATACAACAAATATCACGTAAAATATGATAAAGTCTAATCAAAATTTAAAAAGTGTATTTCTTTAACATGTGGAACCTTGGACATTAAAATATCGCATTATAACACTTCACTGAGCAGTACTTTTAAAAAGTGATAGTTTTTTAACAGAAACCATTAGTAATCTAAGATGTCACGTAAGTTGTAATGTAAACCCTGTACGTGGACCAGATTATTACGGAGCAATATTATAGCCCATCAAATTAAACACAATAGGTTTTAGTACAACTGGTATTCTGAACTCACATATTTGAAAGTGCTTTCAGACGTGATAATGAAGAAAAAGGACATCACACCATTTAAGCAGGGAAGCTACCATTTATCCTGGTTTTACTTTGTACAAATCAGCCACTACGTGGATATTTATCTGTCTTTGCTTTACCTCTTTGTGCATTTTTCTGCAGTTTTTTTTTCATAGCAGGAACTTGACCCAATGGTATTGGAATGCTTAAATGAGCACCAGTTACGTTATACAAGGTAACATTTATTTTTATAACCACGGTGAGATTAAGAATTTTGCCCAGAATCACAGGATGGTGAGCTGAAGTCGACACTTGAACCTAGTTCCCTAGTTCCAAAGGGGGCAGCGCTGGTCATAATGTCACATGCTTGGTAAAGGGAAGGTGGCGAGCAGAATCCACATGAAAGCTCGGCTCATTATGTGCTGCAGGTTCCATCAGGACCTTGAGCAGAGCCAGAGTCAGGTTTGAGGTTAGAGCCAAGCTCAAGCTTTCAGTGGCTCGCCCACCTCTAGGTTTACTTCATGGTCAAACTCTAGTTTACAATCACAAATTGTGTGATTTTTGTTTAATCACAGGGGTTGCTACTGCCAATGGTTTCATACATACGAGCTTTCATGTGTTGCTGCACAAGTGCTGAGAACCAGAAGGACCGCAAATATCAACATGAGGTAATGTACGGGACCATACTTAAATGGTGCCACTTAGACTCTGTAACGCAAGAAAGCTGGCATGGGAAAAGAGTCACAAACTCTATTGTGTGCTGCTGTTGTAGGAATGGAAGGGGCTACACTTGCTGGAATTTGACTGAAATATCGATTTGGAGATATTGTTTTACAAGAATATTGTTACCTTTATATTGTGACAACCAAAATATCGTTGTCAGAAATATTGCAGGTAAGAATATAATTTTTAACATTGTTTTTAATATAGTTGTAAAAAATATTATTGTATATAATATAGTTGTGTATAACATTTGATATTTTTTTATCTTTAAATATTTTAGGGATGAGTTGTTGGATTTATAGGGGAATCATGGGTACTCTTTTTGATTTGTTATTTTTACAATTGTTCTATTGAATTTTATGTGTAATTATTTTTTTTAACATATATATTTCTGTATTTATATTTATTTTAATTTTCTCATGTATAATGGTACTGCATTGAGGTAATTTTTTAAGTTATGATTTTTTATTTTAGTGGTAGGATGTAGAGTTTATAGGCAAAGAGTGGGGATTGTTTAAGTGAGTAGGTATTTTATTAATTAGAGAAATAATTTATATTTAATGATATTTCATTTTTAAAATCCTATCAAATATTTATATATAATTAGTTTTACATTCAAACGTTTACATTTAAAAAAACGTTTTTTCAATTAAATATTTTTGTTTTTAAAACAGTTTTTGATCATGAATTAATGCTTACTATGTTTCTATTTTTATTGTGGTGTGCTTAGTTAAAACAATTGTAAGATTTAGAAGAATATGAAAAAATTATTTAAAAATGAGTATGTGTTAATTTTGCTTGTGTATAATGATAATGTTTTATATAAAAATATTAGTTAATGGATGTATAAGTTGCAGGTGTATTTTCTTACTTTATTAATAACGGATCATGGACTTCAGCGACACAACTGTACGTTTTTGTTATTAATGTTTACTTGACTGTTGTTCTGTGTTTGCAATGGTTTTTCAAGTGTTTTGTATTGTATTTATTTATAGATATATATATATATATAGCTATTTGGTCAACTGTGTTAAATTTTTTTAAGGTTTTATGTTTTTCTTTTAATATATATCAATGTATTCATTACTATTTATTTTATGTTTACTTTTCAGTATAACTATTCTGTTTTATTAAAATACGTATTTTTGACTAAAAAATACTGAACAAATAATTAAAAATAAACTAGTATGGTACGTTTTTTGTTAGCTATAGTTTTATTTTAGGTTTAGTTGTAATATTGGGATTTATTTTTAGAGTAATGTTCTTGCTATTGATTCTAAGATTGGTAGGCCTTGATTGTTAGCAAATGTTTGTACTTTGCACGGTATTATTTGACACATTTCTTTGGGTAGTTTGCATACTTTAGGTTTTAGTTGGGGAATAGATTGTTCTATTCTAAGGGGCCGATTACAATGTCAGGTGGAAACCTTTGGCCAGACACCGACTTGGAATTCCGACTGACTGACCAACTCGCGATCAGCGGTTCCGATCGATGGATTACAATGCGACCGAACACTATTTCGTCGAAGTCCCATTGTTCCTTATGGGAGCTCGTGTTCCACCCGACAACCGGAAGCAACACAGGCTCCTATGGGGAAATAGGGTGTGCGCGTAAAACACTGCACCCTGTCGCGGGCACCCCATTGTGCCTGCCAGACAGTGCAGGGTTTTAAGTGGGGTCCCTTAGGTACCCCCTCGCCCCCAATCGGAGGCTGTAGCATGAAGGGGGCCTTGCCAGGGGCCACCAAAGTCACTTTCTGACAGCCTTTCTGTGCCAGACAGGCCGAGTCGGAAAGGCTGTTAGAATCCGCATCATAATCCTGAGGACGGAAGCGCTATCCATAGGGGTGTACGATGAGGTTCTGAGCCTCGCGGAGACTCCCAGAGTCAGTTGGAACCTATTCAGAATTACTGCACGTTTACATTTTGATTGTGAACATCATAATCGGTCGGTCGGAATGTAAACCGACCAAATCGGTGGGAAGGGTTCTGACGGGGTCGAGGAAATTCCGACTATCGGTAGGAGGCTTCCCGCCCAACATCGTAATTGGCCCCTTAGTTGTTGGTAGCTTTGTTCTTTTTTAAAAATATGTTCAGGAATATTGATAGAGGGTAGGATGGATTCAGCCTAGTGAGCTCTGGAGGGCATTGCAC
This sequence comes from Lissotriton helveticus, assembly GCF_964261635.1. Lineage (NCBI taxonomy): Eukaryota > Metazoa > Chordata > Amphibia > Caudata > Salamandridae > Lissotriton > Lissotriton helveticus. The sequence continues at coordinate 1,346,772,041 of NC_136057.1, read as the reverse complement.
CACTATTTCATTTCGTTGTTTTATTTTGACTTCTTGAGCCAGGTGATGTCATATATACTTTCCACCATCAAATGTCATACTTGGTTTGGTGTCTGTGAACAGAATAGTGCAGTCTGCCAACCCAAGTATCTTTACAATAGTCCATTAGGGGAGTAAGTTTGTATCTGTGTGTTTTGTAGTAGGGATATCCCATGAGGAGGTTGTAGTGGTTTGCTACTTCTGGAACTGAGACGTATGATAGGGCAATTAATTTCTTTTTATTTCGTAGGTGTATTTGACATTGGTTACGTACTCCACACGTAGATTTTTGGTGGTGTCTCCAAATACTGTTGTTGAGGTTATAGTAACGGCCCTGTTTAGCTATATGGGAGTATGCTTTTAACATGGAACTAATCATTGTTTTCTTAAAGTCAATGCTAATTTTTTGGAGACCGTAATTGTTAGGTTTGGATTTTATTTGCGTTAGTTATTCGCAGTTTGTAGCACTTTGTTAGGCAGAAGTGCCTACACTAAAATTATGTTTGTGTGTGGTAGTCATTGTGTACAGAATACAGTTGTGTGAATGTGGAGGGCATGATTTTAGCATCCACATCCTACTTTGTGTCAATCTTAGCAGAGTTGTTTTCTGTTGCATAAATGATCATTCTTCTGTCAATATTAGTGCTGTCATGTGCAGGGAAGGGTTCCAGACTATGCATTGTAAGTTTTAAAGAAAATTTATGTTTTTTTGGATTTTTTAGGATCAGCAGGGGTTTTAGTTGTAGATATTCCAGAGTGGACCTGTAGTAAAGGCAGGAATTTCTGGTATGACATTTTTTTCAAGTAGTTCCTGTGGGTACTGGGGAACTAGTGCTTGCTTTCCTAAGGTCTTGTAAACCATTTCTAACGTCCATTTCTCTTACATTTGCTGCATGATCATGTTCTCTAATGTTCAGTACTACGTTGTTTCTAGTCAAGGCCCTCCCATACCATGGATTTGAATACTGTGTGTATTTCCACTGTACATTTTCTGTGATTTTGCTCTCTTGATTGTAAGTATAACCCATGTGAGACTACAATCATTTTTCTGCCTAGGATGTGATGTAAGTGGCACTTTATACCATTATATGTGTGAATGTTAGAGTTAGATATTAATTAATGTTTGTAGTGACAACACTTTTAATTATCACTAATATTTAAATATTCACTACATGTATTTAAGTTTTCCACTTAACAGATTTGATATTGTTTTATTTTGAAGAAATGTTTGTAGAGGTCTTAGTTTGTTATTTCAAGTTACGGGACAAGTGCTTGATTTTTCCCTATTTTAAAAAGAGGGTGTGTTAGAATGATATGTCTAAAACATAGGGCCCGATTATGATGGCGGTCGAACGATCCTGTTGGGAATGGGACCACCCAACTAGCTGTCGGCACACACTGCAGTACAGAACATACACATTTTGCATATCCCAGCACTATGTGGCAGGCACCATGTGGTGCCTGCCACATGATGCAGGAATGTGTAGGGGCATCATAGGTGCCCGCCAGAACCCAAGGCTGAGAGCAAGGGGGGGGAGGGGCTAGTGGCCCTTAAAGTCCCTTTCCGCGTGCCTTTTCATGGCGGGTTGATTGCCATGAAGCGACTGGTGGAAAGGGACATTGTACTCCCTACAGCGGTGCCTGAGCAGGCACCGCCACTGTTGTAGGGATTCTAGTCCCTCCGACGCACCGATGGGCTCCTTGAACCTGTCGGATGCGTGGCAGTCGGTCTCTCCGATTGCCAACCATCCTCCCGCCATTGTAATGTGGAGGGCGGACCTCCACGGTCCAATGCCGTTGGGGCCGCCACCGACAGGCTGGCGGTGGCGGTCACACCACCATCATAATCAGGCCCATAGTTTTGTTTATTTCTAGGGTTCATTTTAGGTTAGTTTTTTTTAAACTATACAGGGGTTAGAATTTTGTGTTCGCAAAGCTATATTTACTTACTGATGAAAGTGTGTTTTTGTAGTTTGTAGTTTACAAAGATGATTCTTTTATTTTCGTTTTTGTCGTTTTTAAGATTTGGTCTGCTTCTGTTTTCTATATTAGGGAAATATAAATAGAAAGTATTATATAACATTTTATGTTTAGGTTTGACATTTTTTAGGTTGCCTTTTTTATTTATAATTAATTTAGGTAATGCTACTTACTTGTTAGAGTTGGCTTTCTTTTTTGTAGTTGGATTCTTCTGTTTCTATGTGTAGAATCCGACAGAGTGCTGCTTTCTTCAAGTCTTGGTGTTTTTGATACAAATTAATGGATGTGTTTGTGTACTTTTTATACTAGTATTTTAAACGGAGAAGAATTTGTTATTTTGTTTTAACTTCGATATTTGTGTTTTTATGTCATACTTGGTAGATGCTAAATGGTGTTTATATATACAAACCAGCTCTTTCTCCAAAGGCAACATCTTCTGGTCCAGAAACCAAGCAGCACGACTCGGAGGTAATCCAAATCCTGTTTATTTATTTTTATGGGTTATGTCAAGTAAAGTGCACCATTCAGTTCCATAAGACAACAGCCTACGCGTTTTAGACGAAGCCTTTAATTGGGCCATAGAGTGCATTACCAGAGTGTACTTTTAAAGAGGAGAACCCCTCCTACCACCACCAAAGTTAAATGTACAAATTTGGAGTCTGAAGCAAATACGATTTGCTATATAAACAGTTTAATCAAATATCAACTTTGAAATTACTATTCTTATAAACAATTTCCTGTAAAAAACATATTTTTTCTATACACTATTTCTTCATCTATTTTCACTTCTTGGGTTATCAAGATATGTTTGTGTCATTTGGTCAAGTAAAGTACTCAGACCCTTTAATGACCCAAACTTGTCTCTTAAGAATGTTTTCTACCTACATTTTATATATATATATATATATATATATATATCAAAAGAAGGTCAGAGCAGCAAAAACCAGCACCAGTTGTTATGACACGTCGTAATTGTAGTGTTATCATGAGAAATAGGTGCAAAGGACCAGGGACTTGACCCTCATGCGTCCCAAAAGGATGGTTACCACCATCCAAAACAGATTAAGCACAAATGGCCATGCACTCAAAACAACAAGTAAATAATTATTAATGGCAATTATTGTCCATGATTAGACACAAAAAATTAAAGTAATTTCTTCCCAAAAGAGAGAACAGTGGTCGTTTTTTTTATTGTAGAACACAATTTCTTTTGTTCTTTTTAATCCATAAAACATTTCTTTAAAAACACAACAAACACTGGACAAGACTGCAGATGCATGTCATCCCTCATGGGACTTCTTCAGGGCTTGACAAGTAAGAAATATATGTCATATATCCCTAGCTAGCTATACACCACATCCTGCCATTGAAGGAATAACAGGTGCAGAACTATTAGTTCAAATGAAACAACTAATAAAAATACACAGACAATTGGTTCAATATGTCATGCGGACTCTAACAGTCCAACCCCCTATAAGGATTCCACAACACACCCCTTACAGGTGAACACAAATAAAATGACACCACTATACAATCAGTCATTGGTAAATTGCCTGCAAAAAGGGAACAAATTCCATTCTGGATAGCTAAAAAAATTACTCAAATCGAGGCAGTATTTCCTGATACTACCCCTCATGGGAAACACAGGATTTTAACTAGAATGTTCTCCGCCTACTGAGATTCTGCCTCTAGAGCAGTATGAATGTATCATTTATACTGACGGATCAGCACAGCCCGCTATCTGGGGTAAACAAGCTTATAGTGCTGCATGCGCGATCGTTAAAGGTCGCTGGCGCGATGGTAAATTGCGACCTATGGTCACTGAAACTCAATCTCTAGGAGATTGTACAGCTCAGCGAGCTGAACTACAAGCATTCAAGATGGCGCTTGAAAATACTGACCGCGAATTACCCACACTCATAGTTAGTGATTCATATTATTGCGTTCAATCGTACAATGAATACTAGACGCTTTGTAACGAGTACCAACGATTAATTATGCAAGGACTCCCGATCCCAGCATGCAGTACAAGGGAGAGGAATTGGTCACATGCTGAGGAATGTGCCTATTTAAAACGTAAGGATGCTGTACCACCGCATCTATGCCTGTGAACAAGGGTCTTGAAGCCCAGAAACGCATAAGGCTGAAAATGACTCCAAATAAAGAGATGCTGCACAAGCCTGTAGTGAGCTAGTTTGGAGTGCGCTTCCAAATTGAGGGCGCTTTGGGAAATATATATATATATATATATATATATATATATATATATATATATATTTATTTTTTAAGTCATATTTATTTAAGCTAGTTTAAATTAATGTTATGTTTAATACATAAGTATTTTTTGTAGTTGCATTGTTTTTAATTTTTCTTCTTTTAATCTTTTTTTGTTTTGTTTAATATCAGTGTGATATATTTTATTATCTATTTATAAATCTTTGTTGTTATAATAAATTAATTACAATATTTACTGTATTATTTAATAGTTGTGGGTATTTTTAAAACAGTTTAATGGAATTTAAATGTAATTATTTTTTATATATTATTAAGAATATTGTGGTACTCAATATTGTTGTTTTCGAAATTTGAGTAGCGTTCTAGATGTATTAAGCAACTGTGATATTTGTATTTCTTTAATTTGTTATCAATATTAGACTATTTTAGATATTATTTAAGGCAATATTTTTGTTGTCAATATGTGTGTTTTTCTTGTTTAAGTATAGGATAATTATAATTTTGTGAAAATCAATATTGTTGTGACGATATTAAGTCTTACAACCCTCTGTGCCAAATGACTAAAGCATTTAAGACATATATAAACAAAACCAAAGCTCAATTAAAAAGTAACAGTTATAAATTACAAAAAGCTTACATTTGGGAAAGAATTTTAACAATATTAAAAAAATAATTGGTTAGACCCAAGTCCACCTTTACACAGATTTTCGTGCATCGAGACACAGAAGCTGTCAGTATAAGAAAGGGACATGTGTATATAAAATTTAGTTTTAATTGCAAAAAAGTACTGTGGCCCACATTTGTGCAGAAGCTGTAAACAGTTTTACTGACATGTTTCTGGTTTTAGCTCAAGGATACAATCAGCAGCAACTTCCCTGTATCAAAGAAATTCATCATCATTGTATCTTTATTTCGACAAATTTTGTCAGAAAAGAATTCACACGAATTAAACATTTTAAGAGAATTAAAACAGGTTACACAAATTATCCAAGTAGTAAAAGCGAGTGAAGTACAAATAACCAAAGGACCTGATAATCATGAACAGTCCATTGTTAATTAAAAACATCCATAAGTTCATCCATTGCGTATCTGAGATATCAATTCATTCATATAAACCCAGTGCATCTACAAGTTATGAAATAAATAGATCTATATTCAGATAATGTTAATTAGCAGCCTTCTCTTATTCCACATGGCTGCCAGGTATTTAGCTACCGCAAATACAGTCACAGTGGAGAGATCTGTTGTAAAAATTCTGTAGGCTTGCATACAATGTGTGAAACCCAGGTTTTTGCATAGAGGAATGATCCAGTGCCTTCTATGCTTTTTGTAGGCTGGGCAAAAAAACAATACGTGCAAGTCGTTTTTCTGCTCGCAGGGTGCCGTATCTCCACTGTAGATACAATTTTCTAGTTAAAACAGGATAAATATCATTTAGAACACCTTCAAAGTAATAAAAGTCTTTAGTGAGTAAAAATGTTGCAGATAAAGTGCCAGTTCGTGCGTTCTGTGTCAGGGCGGATAATTTACTTTCATAATACAACTTTGCCAAATGTTTGCTTGGGACCCGACTGCAGGCTGTCTCTGGATCAGACCAAAATAGAGGCAGACCTAACCTCCCAAACTCCTCTCTCAGATACTTGAACCATGGGAGTTTCCCCACAGTAGGGAGTCGTAAGATTTCCAGGAGCTCCAACCTGTAGTTCATGAGCTCTGGGGTGGTCCAAAGCCTCCGCCAAAACGTTAATGGTTTCAGACGCAGTTCCTCATCAATGGGTCTGAGGCCCAGGTCAAGCCTAACCGGTGCCAGGGGCGTGCTGGGGGGCAGAGCCAAGAGACACCTTGGGAATTTATTTTCAGTGGCCACAATCTCGGGTCTACACTGGTGGCCCCAGAGTTCTCCGCCATACGTTACTGCCCCCCTTGCCTGTAGTTTATATATTTCTAGGGGTGGGCCAATCGGTATGACGGAAGATTTGTTTGATAACTTGAAAATAGCCCCCGCTCGCTGGGCCAATTTGAGTTGAGATTTAATTTGGTGGGGGGCCCAAGTCATGGTTTCATTCAGGGTCACCCCCAAATACTCAAAGGTCTGGACCCTTTCCAGCCTAGCTGCACCTATCCTCGGGGTTGGGCGTGTGGTTGCTGGAGGATTAAAAATCATGAATTTGGTTTTGTGGGCATTTATCCCTAGGCCCCGTTCGTGGCAAAATGCCTCAAAACCATCCAACACGCGTTGAATACCCATGGGGGATTTAGACAATAGCAGAGTATCGTCTGCAAACATAATTGCAGGCACCCGGCAACCGGCGAGCTTAGGGGCATCGCTGTTCTGTACCGCATTCAGGTGAGCGATTACACCGTTGACATAGAGGCAAAACAGGGTCGGTGCAAGCACACAGCCCTGTCTCACCCCCCTGTCAACAGGGAACCTGGGCGACAGCGCACCGTTTTTTCCGCACCTGACCTGTGCGAAGTTCTCCTTGTGGAGCCGTATTATTAAGTTCAGAAGTTGGAGAGGTATTCCCGGCTCTAGTAGCACAGACCATAGTTTCCCCCGTGGGACCAGATCGAAGGCCGCACGAAGGACCACAAAGACAGTATAAAGTATACCGCCCTCAATCCTGACAGTTTTCCAGAATAGGAGGGCCAGGTGAAAAATTTGATCCGTAGTGGATACATTCTTCCTGAACCCTGCCTGGTAGGGACTCAGGATTGAGCATTCCTCCATCCAGTCTAGGAGGCGGTCTAAAATCAGCCTAGCAAAGATCTTTTGTGGTACATCGATGAGGCTGATAGGCCTGTGGTTGGCTGGGAGAAGAGGGGAGCCCTTCTTGAAGATAGGGACAATCTCTGCTCCCAGCCAAGTACTAGGGACCACCATTCCCTCTGGACTGCGTTGAATATAGCCGTTAAGTAAGGAGCCCAGACCATGGGTTCATGCTTGAATGGATCGCCTGGGAGTTTGTCCAACCCCGGCGCCTTGCCAGCAGCGAGCTTGGATATTACTGCACAGACCTCTTCCGCAGTGAAAGGGTCCCCATCAGTTTGAGCAGTAAGATTGAAGAGCAAGCCCCCTTGGTCCCCATTACTTTCGACATTGGCCCCACCGTAGAGGGTGCGGAAGTGATCCTCCCACACACCTGCGGCAATATTTGGTTCAGCTGCCGACAGGGGCCCGCCCGACTCCGATTTCACGATTTGCCAGAATTTCCGAGCGTCTCTTGTTTTGAGGGCAGACACTAGGGTGGCCCAGTTGTCATTATCCCATTCAATCTTGGCGTAGTGAATAAGTCACTTATATTCCAGTCTCCTAGATTTTATTAGTGCCTTGTTATTATTTTGCTTCACAGCCCGTAACAAATCTGCCTTCGCCTTTCTACAGGCAGAATTGTACCAGGTGGCTTTAGCACCCCTGGTTGTCCGATTTGGAGCCAGGGGGTGTAGTACCTCTGCTAAGGTGCTGGTTAGCTCCTGATGTAAGTCCCCTAGTTTTTGATATATGTAAATGAAATGAATGAATGAAAGGCATTTTTATACGGCGCAAAACTTAGCCCCAAGGGGCATCAAGGCGCACTACAGACAGACAAAGAAATCCAAACTCCAATGCCAGGACCAGAAGGCCAGCGGGAAAGCAAAGCCTAATATGCCTGAGAGAAAAGCCAGGTCTTAAGTGACTTTTTAAATATTGCTAAGGATGGTTGACTGGAAAGCTCAAGGGGGAGGAGGTTCCACAGTTTGGGTGCCAAGACGGAAAAAGCTCTACCTCCCCATCTGACCTTGGTAAACCTAGGAACCACCAGCCTGTTCTTTGCAGATGAGCGAAGAGTTCTGATAGGGGTGTAGGCACACAGAAGAGATCTAATGCTTTCAGATCCTAAGCCATGGATAGCACCATGGGCCAAACAGAGAATTTTATAAGAGATCCTAGATGGAATTGGAAGCCAATGGAGATCCCTTCTGGCCATTGTTGCAGATGCTCTCCTAGGGAGACTTAGCACCAGTCTGGCTGCCGCATTTTGTACCATTTGGAGGCGATGGATGGAACCTTTATTGATGCCACCATAGAGGGCATTGCAATAATCTAGCCTCGATAGTACTAAGCCAGCTGTAGCTTGTTTCCGGGCTGCCAAGGATAGATAAGGAGCAATTTTCTTTAAAATTCTGATAGTGCCACAACAAGTTGACACTGTCCTGTTTACCTGGGAGTCGAAAGAGAGGGTAGGATCAATTCGTACTCTAAGATTCTTAGCAATAGGAGTAGGGGTTGGGCACTCTCCAAGGGACGTGGGTCACCACTCCTTCGACCAAAGATCTTGGCTCCCTCCGAAGACCATAACTTCGGTTTTCTCACCGTTTAATTTTAAGAAATTACACGTCATCCATTTGGAGACTGCCTCCATACAGGTTCTGAACTTGGAAGCAATCTCACAAACTGGCTGGGTGATGGATACCAAGATCTGTGTGTCATCAGCGTATGATAACACATCCAGGCCAAATGATCCTACTACCTGTGCAAGTGGGGTAACATAGATGTTAAATAAAAGAGGGCTCAACGAGGAGCCCTGAGGAACCCCACATTGCATCTTTTGGGGATCGGAGAGGAAGTTGCCCATTTTTACTCTCTGCTCCCTGTGATGGAGAAAGGAGGAGAGCAGACTTAGGGCAGAGCCTCCTAATCCGATGTCCTTAAGCCTGGAGATCAGTATTGACGGGGACAGGGTGTCAAAGGCTGCTGTGAGATCTAGTAACACAAGCAGCGAGGGGTGTCCCTTGTCAACCTCCGATCGGATTTTATTTGTAACAGCAGTGAGAGCAGACTCAGTGCTGTGAGCTGATCGAAAGCCGTGCTGAGAACTGTCAAGCAAGTTGGAATTTTCAATAAAGGTAGACAGATTTTGATTTATGTAAGATTCCAGAATCTTGGCTGGGGCCGGAAGTAAGGAGATAGGACGGTAATTTTTCAGAATTCCTGGGTCTAGGGAGGATTTTTTAAGCAAAGGCCTAACCGTGGCGGTTTTCCACAAGGAGGGAAAAATGCCCTCTCGAATCGCCAGGTTCATGACTTCCAATAAAGGGGGAAGCACCGACCTTCTGCAAGTTTTTAGGATTTTTAGTGGGCAGGGGTCAAGAGGTGAGCAGGACTTTGTGGCATCTAATAAAAGATTACGTTTTTCTAGAGACAAAGGGGGAAAACAAGTGAGCGATGGTTTGGGCACAACATTGGTCTTTCCATTTATATCCTGGATTGAAGAAAAAGATCCTAATGCCTCGACATTTAGCTCTTTGTTTTTAATTTCAAGCGCACTATAGATCTCAACAATTTTATCATGGAAAAAACTAGCTAAATTATTACAAAGTTCCTGGGTATCAGTAGTAGGGTCAGTCTGTCTGGGTGCCGAGAGAGTGTCAATTATATTAAAAAGGTCTCATGGGGATTTCAAAGATGTGGTCAAGTTAGTAAAATAGTGACTTTTTTCTTCCCTCATTGCCTTCTTGTAGTCTCTAAGAAGGGATTTATGCAGGGCTTTCCCCTGCGGATCAGGATGGGCAGTCCAAGACCTTTCTTGTTGACGACATTTCTGACGCAAAGTTTTTAGGCGATCAGAAAACCAAGGTTGAGAGGGGCTCTTACGAGCTGAGTAATGACGTCTGGCCGGGGCAAGAGAGTCTATGGCAGTAGCTAGGGCAATAGAAAGATCGGAAGCAGCCCTATTTGGATCCTCTAGAGAAGGACACCTGAGACCATTCATAAATGGTGAGAGAGTGTTATCGTTTATAGTTTTATAATTCCTTCTAAGGGACCAAACATCAGTTTTTGGTTTATTGCCTGGGTTGGGATTAACTTTGAGATGGAAGGGGACTGCCAGATGGTCGGACCAAGAGAGAGGAATGGGAGTGCCGGTCCTAAGTCTAGCATCATTAGAAAAAATGCCATCCAATGTATGGGAGGCCAGATGTGTAGGGCCGGTCACCAATTGGTCAAATCCACAGGCAGCTAAGCCCTCTACCAGTGTTTGCGTATCCTTTGAATCTATGGCCTCCAAATGAAAGTTAAAATCACCCAGAATGGTAAAATAGGGTCTATCAACATAAGGCTCAATAAGTTTGAAGATTTCATTGAGAAAAGTCGATTTGGAACCAGGAGGTCTGTAGCAGAGGATTCCAGAGAAGGAATCAGAGGGCGAGAAATTAATGGAAAAATATAGTGCTTCAAAGGTGTCTGAAGGCACGGAGAGAGGCTTGGTACAGCAAGTGAAGGTATCTCTAAACAAAATCTGGGCCAGAGGTTTCAGAGCCCCAGGTTTCTGTGATAAAAACCCAGGGTGGTTTATTTTGAGAAACCAGATCATTAAATGCAACATTGTTATGCACAAGTGACCTAGCATTTAACAACAGGCCTGCCTGGCTAAGGAGATTGGGGGCAGGCGACTGATTTCCAATAGTGGCCGGATTTTTATGGCGAGGATAACGAGGGCGTCTAGAACTTGGGGTCCTCTTGCAACAATAAATGCTAACCAGGTCGTCTGGAGGTAAACTGAAATGGCAAGATCTTAGCGTAGGTCTAAGAGCCACAAGAGTAGAGTGAGAATACAACTCACAGTTGCCATGGAGGGGGAAGAGAGGACCAGCCCGTCTGGCCCCTGGCACGTCCGTAGCGCGGACGGGCACAGACGGGCTTAACTTTGGCGCAACTTCGCCGCACATTCACTGGGCGCGTCCGCTGGGCGCAGAAATAGATTGCCCCCTCTTAAGTATGGCCGCTTCAGGAGCCTGGCGTCCCACCTGACCGGGATTCAGCCAATCAGCTCAGGGAGCAGCTGTTCGCCTACGTGCCCTCCACACAATCAGGAAACACCCGTGGTGGACCGGGGCACACGGCGATTGACTAGATACTAGGTAAGAAAGAAATACCAAATGAGCTTACAGTGCTAGATTCCATTTTAAAATACGACGAAAATAGTTCAAATAAGGTTTTTTAAAAGCAAATACAAACTTGAAAATATCATTAGGCACAGAGCACGTTATGCATGTAATCCTGAGCGCATATTAGTCATGCACTGGGAGTAAGGACCATCCGAGCAAAGCAACTTGCCCCTCTTAAGTATGGCCGCTTCAGGAGCCTGGCGTCCCACCTGACCGGGATTCAGCCAATCAGCTCAGGGAGCAGCTGTTCGCCTACGTGCCCTCCACACAATCGGGAAACACCCGTGGTGGACCGGGGCACACTGCGATTAGACTAGATACTAGGTAAGAAACAGGTACAATTCTGCGTAGTTAGCGCACCAACAGCTTCCAATACAGGGACAAACCGAGCGTAAAGCTCAGCCACTTGCTCGGGATGTGTTACCAACTTGTCCCATCTAACTCTACGCCTATTGCTAGATAGAACCGCCCTTGAATCGAGAGCATCATTTGGCATGCAGTTATCTTTAGGAATGCCAGGAGAGGAAAGCTCCAAGATCAGCGCATTATGATCACTCTCGCCTCTAGGAACGACCCTAACATCAATGACCTTGGCCCATGCACGGCTTTCGACAAATATATAGTCCAAGCAAGACTCTTGGCCAGGCTTGTTAAAAGTACAGGTCGGGGGATATCAGATTTTGCACGTCCCTTACATGCCCTAATTGTTAAGGCCATGATTTGCTAGGGGGGTCCATGACCTGGGTGGGGGCCCTCTATTGGAGGAATATTCCAGTGCTCGTCCTCATCCAAGTTTGCACCATCCATCAAGCCCGGGAGTGGCTTGAAATGGCAATTCAGGTCACCCCCTACCACAAGTGAAGTACCGTGAGGAATGGTGTTCAAAAATGAAGAAAGCTCCTCAATGGTTCTGGACTCGCTTGTAATGTTCGTAGGCCTGGAATACACATTAACCAATGCGAGCCTTGAGGGGTTCGGCCACGCAGACTACGCATTGTACGTCCTCCGACAGAGTGTTCATGGTCCTGGCTTTGCAACCCAGATGGGAACCCACCCAAATAGTTAGGTCCCCGGATGGCCGACCCTTTCCCCCCCACCTAGCCGGAACTGAAAATGAGGCAAAGCCACTTCGTAGTTGTTCCTCCCTAGCCCAGGTTTCCTGAAAAAGGCACACGTCATTGTTATTTATAAAAGAACCCCACTCTGGGCAGCCCATTTTATTGCGCAGACCGGCCAGGTTCCAGGACAATATTATCAGTGAGTCGGCATCAGTTCTAGGTCCCCTTTTTGGGGAGCATGGTCCTATTTTAATTGTATTAACTAATAGGATGTGTGGAATATTTGGGCCTGATGTCGAAAAGTCACATTCGCTGGCTCCAGTGGGTGCGCATGTCAGTGAGCTTAAATGGATACTCTCCCCATGGTCAGCGTCTTGGGACCTTTCTTCAGTCCTCGGTTTAGCATACCCCCTCTGATGAATTAGGTTAGGGGTGGAACCATCAGTTGTCCAGGGTCGGGCTGCTACTCCACAATTACGCTGTAGTCAGTTGACCTGATCCAGGCAGCTGTACCGGTTGTAGTCAAGGTACTGGGTAGGCATATAGGTGTTGTAGGCCGTGTCCCTAGACCCCCTGCTCTGCCCTCTGGGTACCACCCTGGTCCAGCCCTCCTCTAGCCCCTCTTCAGGAAAGGAAGTGTCAGATGGATAGAAGAAGGACAGTGGGAGGGACTGGATGATTGTATTGGGGTTACCGGCCGGCCAGTTACAGATGTGAAAAACTGTTCTAGGGTCCCTGAAGTTAACTAGGACACAATCCCCGCTAATATTCTTGGTAGTATTGCCCACCCAGCTAACCCTTCTAACCATCAGAATTTCACTGGATATATGTGGTGGGAGAGGTCTGTGTTTATTCAGCCAGCTTGCGACTTTATTTTTGAGTGATACAAAAGATTCAGCAGCTGGGGTGTCAAGCTCGGGGACTCCCGTTAAGACCACTGTAAGGGGAGCTGCTTTCCGGGGGTAAATCTATTACCATTTTCTTGCTCAATATATTACCCTCAGTGATTTTTCGCTCTCCACGCGGAATAGGCTTTTTAGCCAACCTCTGGGAGCTGACAGGAGGGGCAGAAAGGGTAGAACTAATTGGAAGACTCTGAGCTGTAGGGAGGGTGGTTGCTGTGGGGTGGCTGTTAGTTATAGGGGCAGCTCCCTCGTTGGTGTCAGGCTTCAGCTGCGTGATTTTTGCAGTTTGTAAACAGTCAGCCATAGCCCCAGCAACTTTTTCTAGGTTTGTTAGCCTAAACTCAATTTGGGCAAGTCTGGCATCTAAGGGGCCTAGCAGGGACTTCAAAAGAGTGCCTATGTTGGAAATCGTTAGGTCTCCCTCAACCAGGGTTACCCCACCAATATTGGAGTTGTTGGACATCACCGTGGGAGAACTCGGGTCAGGAGATGTGGCAATTCCGCTAGTTGCAGGGGGAGCCACCTTGCCTTGTACCTGGGCCTTGGGATCGTGGTGGCTGGATTGTTTAGCTAACTTTGCATTTCTCCCCCCGCTTGTCTGGGCCTCACGTTTTCTTTTTGGAACGGCCCCCTCTCGGTTCCCCCGCAGATGGCGGGTATTAAGCTCAGGTAGGCTATCAGCTGCCGAGTTATCACAAATATTGGGCACTGGAGAAGACTCAGGGATAGCCTGTAGGGAATCTCTGCCCCTTGCAAGGCTACTCCTGGGCTTCGGCGAGGCAGTGGTTATCAGGCAATCGTCCTGGCTTAGGGAGTCGGCAGCAGGGGAAACCATGCACGTTTCCGGAGTTTTAACATTAGCTATATGCCCCAGCGAGGATCTCTTAGCATTGTCAATTCCCTGGGACAATCGCCGTTCTAAAATAGTTATTTCGTGGGACAGCACCGAGTTTGCTCTGACCAGGAAATTGTCCAAAGTACCTGCCACATATGTGCCTGAAGACATTGCTTTGCTCCTGGTCTCTCGGGTCGTCATTGTCCGACCTGGCGTGTAACAAGATGACCAGTGTTGGTGGGAGCCCTCGATTACACCACGATGGTTACAGTGAAGGCCAAGAGGGGTGGCCCGGTCCGGGCTTTCACGGTCTCGAACGGGCCCGCCCTTGGCCCGTGCTTCGCCCGGCACACGCCCGCGCGCGTTCCGCGCAGCGGGGGGCGTGCCTGTAGATAGAAAGCGTGGGGGGAGGGGTGGGAAGAGCACACAGCGTCACACCCCAAGGGCTGCTGGTCCTCGCAGTCCCACTGGCGTAGAAACAATGCCCCAGAACACACCAACAAAGTCCTTCACTCGAGCGGCTCCCGCAAAGCGGGGGCCGCGAGGCGCTGGGTTTATATCCGGCTCGGTTTATATCCGGCGTGGAGGGGGGCGGGAAGAGCAGACAGCGTCACACCCCACGGCTGCTGGTCCTCGCAGTCCCGCTGGCGTAGAAACAATGCCCCAGAACACACCAACAAAGTCCTTCACTAGAGCGGCACCCGATACAAGAACTACAAGATGAATGGAGTTTTTCAATCATGTGCATTAGGTACGATTATGGAATAGTGATGTTGAGTAGGTTATTACGAGGTACGGTACTCCATTAATAGCATCCCCGCATTATATATAATCTCTTGGTGGACTTTTTGAGATTATTGCTCCTTATCCTTTTATAACTCAGTCACCAGCCAGAGGTAGCAGGAAAATCGCAAATAATGCCCACTAATAATAAATAATAAGAACAGTGGTCCTGCTATTCCTTGATTTCTAAAAAAAAAAAAACACTATATGTACGATAGTTCGTTAACTCCGGTATTTAGCTGCAGCCTTGTCTACCAATTTAGCCCATTTCAGCATCCACGTTTCAAAACCGCTTAAAATGACAGTTAAATATTATTGCGCGCCGTGTGTTGATTTATTAGATACTTTTCTCGAGCCTTACTGCTTGCATAGGAAGCACTCCTCTAGCTCCAGCTCCAAAAGCAAAGTCGGCTTCGAACAGCTCCAGGTGGCTGCAGGTGAGCAGATACGCCCGGCGGGCGTTCGGCAGCCGCCGCACCCTGCTGGTCTCAACGCTGGTCTCCAAACCCTGCAGTCAGCGTTCCTCTAAGCAGCCGCCGCGGCTCTCTCCTATGCCTTTGCCAAAAAAACGATTTCCTTTGGCCCCACGATCCGCATCCAGCAGTGAGCAAAGCCACGGGAATCCAAACCACAGCTCAACTAGAAAACGTGGCTGGGAACACACAGCATTTATCTAAAGAAATTACTAAAGTGACCGTGCAGCCTTTGTAATTTAAAATACAATTTGGATAATTGTGCCATTTTTAATTCTGGGTGGTATTTTATGGCAGAGGCCAAAGGCCTACAGATCAACAAAGGAAGCACATCTCCTGTACACTTTTGGAAGCAATGCTGTAAGCTACAGAAGGCAATCTGTGAATTTTACCATGGTGCAGCTTTCACCCTTTTCTCATTATATTTAAATATGGTGACTTGTGAAAACACAGCCTCAAGGTCTCACTTCAGATCAAAAATGGTGCAGCTCAAGTTAAACATGTTTCTGGGTCACAGCAGGGCAGAATGGCTCTTTACAGTTTATGTATTTATGTTTTTTGTTTAACATGAACAAGACCCAAGGGTGTCAAAGTTCTTTACATGAGAATAGTTTCAAACAAAAGTTCACGAATAATAAATGCAATAGTATAATACTAGATTAAGCGAAGTAAATGGGCTGGGAAAAGGGTGTGGTAAAAAAAGTAGGAAAACAGTTAGCAATATGTACATTTTAGTCTTCCAGTGGTGGCAGTCTGTGGTTAATAATTTACAGACACAGCATTTTAATCTTCTGATTTTAGGATTCAAACTAAAAAGGGTTCAACAGGGAATGAGTGTTTGGAACCATCAGAAGATGGGAAAACGGGAGGAGGAGCTTGGCGGGCATCTGAGATGGCCGCGTGAGCACAGCGCTCCCCGGACCCCCGCCGCTCCCGGCATAATATCCTGTATGAATCCTGATTTTTTGCGAGGATTTATATAGAGGACGTTGGGCTGATCTACCTGGACCTTTCAGAAATTGATTTGGACACCGGGTGCCTGAGTTATGATGAATTGAACTTTTGGGCTCCGCCCTTGAGGTGCGCCCGGGACTGGGTGAGGTTCGGTGGCCGTCTTGGAGTTGAACAACAACGGCAGGGGGATTTGACTGGTGGGTCCCCTTCTCAAGTTTCGGTTTCGATCCTGCCTCAGACTGGGACATTGGTGAGAGGGTCGGGCCAGAACTGGCGCCGGGACACACGTCGGCTGTCGGGCCTTTGGCTGGACTATTTTCCTCGTTTGCTGCCTCTATCCTAGTGATACCCCTCTGGCGGTCCTTTGGTCCCGGGGTCTCCATTTCTGGTGCCCGGTCCGTTGACCCCGCTGAATCTTCTTGTGACGCACCTTCAAAATGGCGGGCAGAGGGGACCGGGAGACGCGCAAGACGAAGACACCTCTGCGCGGGGGTCCGGTCCAATCTAATGTTATGGACCGTTATACCCACTCTAAGGGGTCCCCCGGAGCTGTCCTGCCCGGTCCCAGTGCGTCTGACCACGTAGTGGATGCGTCGACGGAGCCCTCCTTGCAGGACATCATGGGCGCCATCTCTGGCATGAGGGAGTCAATAGGCCAACAGTACGAAACCTTGGCCCACAAACTTGACACTGTGGCAATCGAGGTGAATCTGATTCGTGCCGATCTCTCCAAAACGAACGAAAAGGTTAAGTCATTGGATATCAAATCATCCAGCCTCACGACGGACGTCTCTGAGATACAGACGGAGATTGGCAATCTCCGTAGGGTGAACGATTTCATGACCCGGCGCTTGGAGGACTTTGAGAACAGGGCACGTCGCTGTAATGTTCGCGTGGTTGGTGTGCCGGAGAACCCAGAACCCCACTCGGTTGATCTCCTGGTTGAAGACCTGATCCAGAACCACCTATCTCCATCTGGCCTTAGTAAATTTTTCACGGTGGAGCGTGCACATCGTGTTCCGGGGGGCCAGGGTAAGCCAGGCGCCCCGCCGAGACCTATTGTTGCGAAGCTTTTCCACTATAGAGATCGGGACGCTATCCTGCAGGCTTCGCGGGTGAAGGGCCCGGTGGCCTTTGAGAATGCCACGGTGAATTTTTATCCGGACTTTTCCCAACAGGTCCAGAAGCAGCGGATGGGATTTCGTGGTGCCAAGAAGCGTCTTAGGGACATGGGGATGCGTTACTCTATGCTCTTTCCGACCAGGCTGCGGGTTGAGTATAATGACCGAACTTTCTTCTTTGATCGGCCGGATGCTGTGAATGACTGGCTGGACTCCCTGCCTAGCCGACCTCCGGAGACTGAGTCCGATGCCCACCCGGGCGGTGCTGAAGGTGGTGTAGAGAGCTGAACATTTCGTCTATACCTGGTGCCTTGTTTTGAATAACTTTTCCAGGGGTGTACGCCTATGTTCCTCTACTGCTTATGTGTTTGATGTATGTTCTTTTTCTCGTCATGGGTCTTGATCGGGGGGCGGGTGGGACGGAGCCTTTCCTCCTCCGGGGTCTTTGTGTAGAATAGGGGTTCTTGGGCGACAGGTTGGGGTGGCTTTTTAGCTTTTTGCAGGGGTGCAGGGTGGGGGGTGTTTTCTTGTTATTTGGGGGGAGGGTGGTAGGGAAGTTTGTTGTTTGTGTGATCTGTTTTCAAGGCGACTTTATCCTGTATTTGAAAATGTTTTTGGTGTCATGCTCATTGGTGGGGGGTTTTGGCTTTGTCGGGTGGGATGGGGGGTAGCGGGTTGAGATTTGTTTCGTGGAACGTTAACGGTCTGGGAGATCGTATCAAACGAAGTGTGGTGTTGAAATGTATACGACGTTTATCTCCTGATATTGTTTTCCTGCAGGAGACTCATTTGGTAGGCAATGTTTGTCATGCAATGAACAGGTGGGGCTATCGCCTCGTGGCACATTCGGGGTTTACCTCGGGTTCTAGGGGTGTGGGTATCCTTGTTCGGGCTTCCCTCCCCCTGGCTATTGATGATGTGATTCAGGATGACCGGGGGCGGTATGCTGTCCTTGTGGGTCGCTATGAGGGTCGTGCCCTCTCCTTATTCACTGTTTATGTGCCCCCCGGCTTACAGACTTCTACCTTTTCAGATTTGGGCCGTGTCTTGTTGGACCTCCCTGATAGTACTCTCTTTCTGGCTGGTGATTTTAATTCGGTGTTCTCTGGTCTCCACGATCGCCACCCGCCTAGAGATACTCCTGCGGCCCAACAGTGGTTGGGTGGATTTTTGGATACCTTTGGCTTGGTGGATTGCTGGAGGCTTTTGCACCCCACTCAGCTTCAGTACACCTTTCATTCTGGGGCCCATGGGAGTCTGTCTAGGCTGGATTATTTCCTGATGCCTGCGGCTCAGTCGCCAGCGGTGCGTGAGATTGTACACCTACCCAGGGGTATCTCTGACCACTCTCCGCTCTGGCTTCGTTTTGAGGTTGGAGTGGAGGCAGTGGGCCGGGTGGCTCCCATCAATCCGTGGTACCTTACCTCCCCCGAGACCCGCAGCCTTTTGCTTAAATCTTTGGACGCGTATTTTCTGGATAACGAGGGGTCTGTTTCCTCGGCTGTGTCCCTATGGGAGGCCTTTAAGACGGTGATTCGTGGGCAGGCCCTCTCCCTTATTGTTGAAGCTAAGAGGGCGAGGAATAGAGAGGTGGTGGATCTTGAGGGAGAGATTTCTGCATTGGAGGATGCTTTGGAATCTGGTGTCACGTCTGCGAAACTCCATGCCCTGGGTCTGAAACAATTTGCCTATAAGTCCATGGTCACAGATGCTGCTAAAGTGATGTTTCGGGAGCAACAAGGACGTTTGTATGATGTGGGTGACAAAGCGGGTAAATTGCTGGCATGGCTGGATAAGAAGGAGAGGGCTAATCGTGTGGTACCCGTGATTCAGTCTTTGAGTGGTGAGAGTGTGACGGACCCGATTGGAATAGTTGACCGTTTTGCTGAGTATTTCCGCGTGGTGTATACCCCTGTGTCTGTGAGAGATGTGGCTGACTCTCGCCTTCTATTGCGTGATATAGCTCTGCCCAGTGTTTCCGATTTGGATCGTGTGGCGTTGGACTCCCCCTTTACTGTTGATGAGATAGCTACTGCCATCCGTTCACTCCGTTCGGGCAAAGCATTGGGCCCGAACGGGTTGCCAATTGAACTGTACAAATTGCGTCCCGACAGGGTGGCTCCGTATCTTCGCGCCATGTTTCTAGAGTCCCGGGAACGGGGTATTCTCCCTTATGATCAGCGACTGGCCACGATAGTTGTCATCCCCAAGGATGGTAAACCGCGAGATCTTTGTTCCTCCTACAGGCCCATATCCCTGCTAAATGTTGAACCCAAGGTATTGGCGAAACTCCTGGCGTCCCGCCTCCTGACGGTCATTAGTGGCTTGGTCCATCCAGATCAATCCGGATTTATCCCGCATCGCAACACGGCTCTGAACCTACGTCGTCTTCACGGCGCGATTGCGAGGGCGGGACTTCTGACGGAGCCGGCCATTTTGGCATCGTTGGATGCCTCAATGGCTTTTGACACGGTGGAATGGCCTTATCTTTGGGCGGCTCTTGAGAAATTTGGTTTTGGGCCTGAGTTTATTGGTTGGATCAAGTTATTATATGCGGAACCTCTGGCACAAGTAGTGGTCAATGGTAGGGTTTCGGCTCCTTTCACCCTTGGTAGAGGTACCCGTCAGGGATGCCCCTTGTCTCCGTTGCTTTTTGCACTCGCCCTGGAACCATTGGCTGCTTGGCTTCGGTGGGAACCTTCGCTCAAGGGGATTCGCTGGTCTCCGGACTTTGAGGACCGCGTTTCACTTTACGCGGACGACATTCTTTTATATCTCACCTCCCCGCGCAAATCTCTGTCTGTTTTATTTGACGTTCTTGCTTCCTTTGGTGCCAACTCAGGCCTCGTTATTAACTGGGCCAAGTCCTGCGTGTATGTTCTTTCGGGTGTCTTGCCCCCGTTGCCGAGCAGACTTCCTATCCAGGTGGTCCAATCTGGCTTCAAATATTTAGGGATCTTTATTACGTTGGACTCCTCGCTCTGCTTTGAGCGTAATCTCCTCCCCCCGTTGCTTAGATTGCGACTGGATGTGGCCCGTTGGCGTAAGCTTCCTTTGTCTCCTCTGGGCAGGGCGGCCCTGTTTAAAATGATGTCCTTGCCGCGGTTCCTTTACGCGCTCCAGAACTCCTATGACGCAATCCCCAAGACCTATTTCCGAGAGATCGAGAGTCTTCAAAGGCAATTGATTTGGGACGGGCGTCCACGTATTGCCCTCGCGAAACTCACCATCCCTTGGTACGACGGGGGCATGGCGCTCCCCGATATCAAGCGATATTACTGGGCTTCCCAGTTGTCTGCTATTAATCACGTGATGTTTTCACCGGGTAGGAATCCTGCGTTCGAGATGGATAGACTTCAGCTGCCGGGTGGGGACTTTAATAGAGCGCTTTATTCTCGATCAGCCGGGCGCCATCTTGTGGGCCCATCCAGGATTGCAGTAACTGTATGGCGAGCCGCGAATGTGAGTTTGGGATGGGAGGATCGACTGACGCTGGCGACGCCGCTTTATGCCTCGGAACGTTTGGGCTGTCTCTGGTCTACCAAGGGTTTCGACCGCTGGGATATGATTGGGATTTGTAAGGTGGGTGATGTATGCTCGAAAGGTAGTGTGAAGTCGTTCCAGGCCCTCCAGGCGGAATATGGTTTGAATGGTAGGGAATTTTTTCGTTATCTGCAGGTCCGGCACGCCCTCGCCTCAGTTTTGACTCCTGATGAGGCCCTGCCCGAGTCTTCCCCCCTCGAAGATCGTGTCCTTGATGGGCACCTGCCTGATAGCACTATTTCCCTGATCTATAAGAAGCTGATCAATAATCGGGCGGACTTATTGGCCCGACTTCGGGAGGCTTGGGTCAGCGATGGGTTGGAACTGGACGACGAAGATTGGCAATCGGCACTCTCTTCTCCCAAGGAGGTAGCCATTCCTGCCCGTCTCCGTCTGGTTCAACTTAAGATCCTTCATCGAGTGTATGTCACTGGTCCGCGTCTGGTGACTATGGGCTTTTCTTTGGATGGGTTATGTAAGCGTGGTTGTGGGTCGAGTGCTACCTTTTTACACATTCTTTGGGAGTGCCCGGTTGTGGCGGCTTACTGGACTGCTGTGCTTGAGGTGATGACTGACGTGACTGGTGTGGCCCTGCGGCCGGAGCCTCGACGATGTCTGTTGAATGTGTGGGAGCCCACTGACTACTCTGTGGCCCAGACCAGATGGGCTACCTTGGGTTACATGATCGCGAAACGGGATGTTGCGCAACTCTGGGGCGCTTCCAGGCCCCCTGAGGTCTCGAAATGGGAGGATAACATGGACTGGTCCATGTTTCGTGAGAAGACTGTTTATGTGGCCAGGGGCAGACCCAGGGCGTGGACGAAGATTTGGGGCCAGTGGAATGAATATCGTGGGGATATCTGTACCCCTCCCCTTGTAGGCACTGCTGAGGTTATCTTATCTCCCTAGGCGAGCGTTCCCGGAACCCTTTCATGCTGTTTTTTACATTTTCGATTCTCCCCGCTGCTCCCCTTCCCCCCCGACCTTGTTGGAGCCTCAGGGCTCTGGGTATGTTCTCCTGTTCGTGGACCATCCCCTCCGTTCTTTGGGCTGACCTTAATTACCATGCATTCGCCTTTTTAGTGTTTGTTTTGCTTTTTGTATAAAATAAAAATTCAAAATGCTCTGTGACATGTGAGGAGTAATGCTTTGTGCTGGATTTGTACCTGACCACGGGTGTACATTTCTAATTCATGCCTTGTGCCTTATTATTAGCGGCCAGCCCGTGAGGTTGTAGGCCCATTCTTGTATTTTTCTATGCTTGCTCAAATAAAGGTTTTTGAAAAAAAAAAGAAAAAAAAAAAGAAAAAAAGAAGATGGGAAAACGAGTCATGCGAAGTTCCAATCATGTAGTTATACTTGAAAATGGCGATGAAAAGTAGGTTTTTTCAGTATTTTTTTAAAGTTTCAAAGCAGGTGATCACTCTGCTTGGAGGAAGTGAGTTCCAAATTCTGGGAGAACGAGATCTCACTTTTTTCATGGTCTGGCTTTCCAGAAGTAGAGTGTCTGTACTTGTCAAATTATCTTTGTCTTCCAGTGATCCACGGATTCTTTGTGGGTGATCCAAACCAAGTTTGAAGATGCTCCCTTGTTCAGAGGGGAGCCAAAGATGAGAAATAAGAATGGAAGAGATGTGGTCAAATTCTATAGATCTTGTAATTAATCACGCAGAAGAGTGCAAAACTGTTTTGATGGGTATTAGGCTAGTTTGGGGTATGACTACTAGAATGGAGTTGCCATGGTATAGCTTTCAAAGTCTATTTTGAAGTTATGTGCTGGGATAAAACGCTTGAAAACAAGTTGCTATCACCTCTGATGGGGTACCAAAGAAAATAAAAGTACATAGTTATAAGGACACAAAAAAATACAATGACAGTGAGTGTGTGAACACCCTTAAAAGAGCTACATACAAATCTAACAGAAAACTGATAACTGTTATTTTACAAAGAGTTGGTGTGAAACAGTCACGAAATGATGAAGTGGCGGAATGCAGAGTTAATGGCAAATGTTTATTTTCAGAATTAGATAAAGTCAAAAGGTGTATTCTAAGGATCACTCGGAGGACTCATAAGATTAGATACTTGTAAATGATAGAGTATTTCTCTATTTCCAAATAAACAACAATGACTGAATGACTGATTGAAGAGTTTGCACTTGCTACCCTTTTGCATAGTGGTAGGTAGTAAAGATACATTTTAGAGGCACTTGTACAATGTAGACGTATCTGATTATGATCATCTGCATTTCTGAATCTATCTTCCTTATGTAAGTGGTGAGCAAGACGTCAGGATCTACGGCTCAAGAATAAAGAAACCCTGCCCAGGTGGCACACTTTGGTCCCATGGCCCTTGACAGTTTAGATTTTGGTGTCCTCTCCTTGGGGAAAGTTAAGCCCTGCAATGTTTTTCTCCCAATAGACAGGAGTATAAAGATGAAGGGCAAATGCACACAGCTGTCAGCACCAGCTGTGCAGAAACTGGAGACTAGTTTTCAGAATGAACACTAGATTTAGTCACTCCACCTAAGGTCCTTAAAGAGGGGACATCTTATATAATTCCTCCTATATGTCTGTATTTTCTATTGGGGTACAATAGATGGCCACCAGGACTTTTTAGGAGCCAGGGTGTAGTTTGTTCAAGATAGAACTCTGTCCTGTTGGTCCTGTTGCTTCTTCCCTTCTGGTACCTTGCTTTTTAAAATATATGTATGTGGTGTACACCACAAATTTGTCTCTAGGAGTCGGAATCAATTGTTGATGACAATGGATCAATACAATATCTATTTGCTAGTTCTAGTTCGAAAAGAGGTAGGTGTTCATAGCCCTTCTGAAGCTCATTACAGTAAGCTTTATATGTTACATCTAGTGGAAGACTGTACCATACTTTTGGGCATATCAGAGACAATCACAAGTTCCCTTTTGCAGTGAAGGCAAGTTCTTGGACAGCAAGGATTCCAAGATTGGTTGATCTCAGAAGTCTAAATGTGCTGCGTTTGAACATATGCTAGAGCCTAACTATTTTTGCAATTGCAGATTAGGCAGAGGACTGTGAACAAAATGTATTTCTGACCTACAAGCCTATGCAACATCCTAATTCATCCTGTTTTCTTGATATTCGTAATATAATGGGCAGCTGCTGGGGAAGACTTCCCGTAAGTAAATTTCCATGAATTTGGAGTTAAAATATTCCTCATCAATGTAAAGGATTGACTATTTGAGCAGTCTGATCTCTTTAATGCTTAGAGATTGTTGGCATCTTCCTTTAGAAACTCTTGAGCACATTCTTTCAAATATACTTTTAGCCAAGGCTATGTTCTTGCTTCCATCATCTAAATCAGGCATACTGGGGAGGTATTTTGCTTGACAACACACAGTGGACACCTGGGGACAGACCACGCATCAATTTATCAATCTCAGAAAGGACATGGCAGCATAATGCCGCCTTTAAATATCAATTTCAGAGCTATATATATCCTCTAATGAATCTCAGTGCTTTAAGATACCATTCCATGACTTTCGTTCAGTATATTGAAACTGTTGTTTGCCTCGTCTTTGCCTGCTATTGGATTATCTGACACGCTACCTCAACTTGTGATTTAGGGCCTGACTTTGAACGACAAAGGTAAGTATGGCGATTTGTGGAGGAAGTGGGAGGTACTCCTCCGGAGGATTCTCTGCTGCTGGAGAATGTGCAGGCAAAAATGTCCTTATATGTACGGTATGGCCGGGATAATTCTGTTGACAGATTCTCCACTGGTCAAGAATCCTCCTAAAGAGGAATTTCTACTAAATCCAGTAATCAGAGGAGGAGGTCGAAATTCCTTAATCCATTTACTCCAGAGTAGTTCATTAATCATAAACAATATGACTTTCATTAATAATTTTGTGTAATCCGTACATCTGGTCCCTTGTGCCACTAACACACAGCCTCTACTGCTCTTTGTCCACCTTGCCTTTTGTGCCGTTCAATACCGTCTAATCTTTTTCGATGTTATAAGCAGAGGAAGATGCAATCCTTTGTGTTCTGCACCTTCTTTATAGGATGTATGTCAGTACAACGTGATCTTTTAGATCACGGTACTTAACAACGCGGTTATTACAACGCAAGTCGTTACAATGACTTGCGTTGGAGGGCGTGGATTGAGGAATATTATAATTTTATATTCCAACACCAGTCCATATAACAGCAGGGAAGGTGTTGGAATATAAAATTACAATATTCCTTAACCAACAGCGCCATCCAGCGCAAGTCATAGTAACGACTTGCGTTGTAATGGCAGCGTGGTAAAGGTTGTGCGGTGTAAACACCGCGTTGTAAACGACGTTTACCTTCTTTATATATTACACATTGCTTGTGACCCATTTGGTGGGTGTCCTGATTCACAATCACTTAAAGAGTTTATATGTATTCAAATAAGCCTAATGTGATATTACATTTCTGTGAGATAAACCAAATAGAGTACATCTTCTAGATCGCAAAACATAAGGTGAAGAGACAGTGCATCTTTACCCAGTGAGAGCAAAGCTTGGTGAATTTCTTTCATCACATTCCTGTAAAGCTCTTTCTGCCATTCATGTAAAAGTTTCCACTCCTCTGCAGAGAAATAGGGAGAAGGATCGCAGAAGACAACCTGTGTGAAACAGAAAATATTACACCAGTTATCAAAAAACAACTTTTGGTAAAACTGAATATATAGAAATATGTCATCTATACAGACTCTGATCATAAAAAGTAATAGAGGGCAGTAATCAGTCAGTGACTGACTGAAAGCTCACATCTCACTGATAACTGTGTGCTACAAAAGATGTATAGCCTCAAACAAAAGTGTGGAAAGGGGTTGATAAATAGATTATGTGGAGATTCAAATATGCCTAGTGGGTGTTGCTGCTGGCTTACTTGCCCCCTGATGATTACACAGGCAACCTTCTGTCCGCTCGGTAGATACAGTAGTTGCCCTGTGCAGACACTGTGTTCCATTTTATCAGTATGGGTAATTACACCACCATATATTGTAAATGATTCTAATTGCATTTCATTGTAATTAAAGGTTTTGCATAACACGATGCCATTTAGGGCTTTGGAGACAATAGTGGAATGTGTGCTTGATTGGGGGATTTCTCAGAAAGGAGTGGCCCTTGTCAACTGATAAGAAGTTGCCCTTCAAAGATATTCAAGACAAGCATGTGTCCTTAAATAATTCAACAGTTGAAGTACAGAGGAATAAATCCTATGTGCAATGTGCATAACGACGCATGGGTCGAATGACGTAGTGTGGGTGTGGCCACAGGGGCGGTTGCCCCATGCGCAAAATTCTTGGAGGCATTCTTAGGGGTGCAAACTTTTAAAAGAAAAGTGGAAAGATATTTGCCTCGCCCCGGGCACTGGCAACCCACGCTACGCCACTGCATGGGTAAGCTATTCAAGAAATATGTATTTAATATGGAACATTCACATGCCCATGTATAAGTTAGCAATATGACTTCATGAGTAAGACTAGTGGGTACCTGTCCTTCGGCCCTTAGACACCACTCCCAGGCAATGGACAGAGGGGTGTTAGTTCTGAAGCTCCTCCTGCGTTTAGGAATCCCATGACTTTGTCAGGAAAGAAACAGGTCTGCTAGGTTTTGTGAGTAATAGAATTTCCAGAGCACCACACAATTAAAGTATCTTGGACTGTCAATCCGACAGGTCCAAAGCTTTGTCTTCAGAAAACAAAAACTTGGTTGTACATACATCAAAGTCCAAATATTAAGACACTGTAGGACTGTTCCAAAGGCTTTTATTGTCTAGACATTCAAACTATTTGTAATCCAAAGATGAAACAGCTGGCACGTGTTTTGTCATTTGATGACTTTTTCAAGGCTCAAAAGTCTCACGGAGTAGATGCACCCCAATTGCATCTAGCACAAAAATATTCAAACATGCCTCAGAGCCCTGAGGACGTAAATCAATTTTTTGGGATGTTTTCTTAAAGGTAAGTAATAAGATCCACAGAAATTCTAGATCGGTGTACGTAAATAAATGCTCAAGTTAAATAGCAACACTGAGGTATAGACGTAGCTGTGTTGAGGGCTATGATAAGCCCATAATTATCGTATTCATAAGTTGCGTCAACATCCTAAGTCCCGTCACACATGAAAATAGGGGATTTGGGGGTGATATTGCAAAGCAAGGACTCATTCTGCGGGCAATGAAACACTAGCATGACAAAGTGTACTTCACTAGGAAAAGGTGAAACAAGTATGCAATGGAGAATTTGAAGAAGGCACAAAAAACAGAACACCGGCATATTTGGACACCACTGGCAGACAAATACCTTGTTTGAGTTGCAGGTCTCCCATCCCATTGGGCTCTCGCTTGCAACTTGATACATGTATGTTTGGGTCATGGGGCACTTGTCCCGCTGGGGGCAAGTTATCTATTCAAGTTAGAAATGGTTCATATTCCGCTGGGACATCCAGCGAGTGCGAGTCTTGGTAACCCATTATTCAGGTCAGAGAGCGCCTACACCATTGAGCCATGTGATAGCGCCTCCCAAATCATTGTTCTTATCATCAGCAACACCTATCCCACAGAACCGATGCCGTGCCTGGGTCTGAAGCTAGTATTGTTCTGGTAATAGGCAGCCTCTGTCCAGTGGCGTATGCTGTGTTAGGATTGGGGTACCTCTTTGCTTTGGTCATATGGTAACTACTCACAGTGGCATATGCTCTGTGGGTACTGGTTTGTTCAGATTATAGGAAATCCCCTCCCCATAGGTTCTCTGCTCTTCTTATGTCTAGATACATCTTTATTCCAGTCACAGGGAGCACTATTACAGTAGCAGCCTATGTCTGGTTAGTGTTGGCCTACATCTTTGTTCGTGTCAGAAACTGAATAAATTCCCCCGTGACCTATGGTGTGCCCTGGTACATATTCGCACAATATGGGTCTGGGGGATGTGACCTTCTGGGATATTCGGAATTGCTTCCAAAAAAAATTTGTCCAAGAAGGGCCTGGGTGAGGTAGATTTTAGGGTGAAGCTTGGGGTGTTATAAGGAGAAAGGTAAAGAGGGTGAAGGCTTTTTCCACCTCTTATACCCATCGCTGGTCACCTTCAGTTTGGGAAGATCAAGGGAGTAGGATGCTGAATTGTTTGCTTTAAGGGAAGGGGTTGGTGGGAGGATTAAGAGCTGTATATTCGTTCGGCATGTAGTGAGGCTTCTGGTACGCTGTAAGTAAGACATTGAGCAGGAGTCTTTTGGGCTGTGGTGCACACCTGTCTCATTAAAACTGACTTTACTACCTTAGTGGTATACTTGCGCTTTGCGCCGTCCTACCCGAGGCATGCTCCATATGGCTCACTGCAGTGTGCGTTTCTGGGAAAACATTTAATTTGGTGAGCTGTGGCCCTCTCTGACTGACACATACATTTTGTTCAGGTTAAGAGGGGAGACTGTCCCATAAAGCCCTGTGTGGCTTGGATAAACCGTAGTTATTGTCACAGTGTACAACTATGTCTTGAACACACAAGTTGAAGACCTATCGCTGTCAGTCAAGTGAACCCCTCATTCTCCACTGCCCATTCTAATCGTCACGTGCCATCCTCGCGGGGTGATGTGGGGGATAGTGCGTTTTTAAATTCATGCAACATAGTTTGCTTTATTTATCCTCTTAGAAGCGTACGTCTGTCCCATACGCTGCTTTTAAGTGTTTCTCTCCGTGCCCATTTCCTGCCATGCTCACCTCCTCGGGCTGTTGACGAGACATGTCCCCCTCAGGCTCCTCCAGGGAGAGGCTTCGGTGGTGAGGCGCAGCGTTAAACTACAGCATCCCCCGCGTGCAGGGAGGTGTGGTTATTGAAAGCCAGGCAAGCAAGCACTTTCCTCCCTCTGAGCTTCACATGTCACTCACTGCAGGAGCGCGGAGCTCGAGACACTGCTCCCTGGCACAGACTCCGAGAAGGCGGGAAAAAGATGCTCGGGAGCAAAGCTCCCTCACTGTTTCTTCTGTCTACGCTTGGTCACCTCTCTGATCTTCACAGGAAGACAGGGCGAGGAGTGACTGAGAGGTGTGCATGCATATCTGCGTGTTTATCTGTATACGTGTATGTGTACACAGTGCTTTAAATGGGGAAAAATAAGTGCAGGTACTCATTAAAATGAGCTAGAGGTGTGGCAAGTGGGCGGGGCTACGGGAAGATATGATCATACACAATGACTTCTGTGGGAGTTGTAGCACATATCAAAACAGATGAAAAATGTGTTTGTCAACAAAACAGATTACCTCATTACCCAAATTCAAAGCCAAACAGTGATATGTTAACATTTCCTTGTTTTGTAGTATTTGCTGCTTCTTAATGCCATCCTGTTATTTGTTGTTGTTTGGCACAATACTATATAACTTCTCAAGCGTGCGCACACACACTGAAAGCAACAAGTACACATGGACACACAAGCATTCCACACAGTCCCCTTAAAAAATCTCCTGAGAGTGTCCTGATTCTCTCCCTCTTTCTCTCATAGAAGAACATGCACACAGGTAGGCAGACACAACCAGGCAAGCGCACAGCCATATGCAAACACTCACACAAAGTCTCAGGTGGGATTAAAGCCATTTTAAACTCCTTACCTCCCATGGCTTTTTAATAGCTGCTGTCAGCCTGCTGCTTCCATACCTGAGTTTGCACAAATCCACACAATAGTGTGAATGTGAATAGCAGCTGAGGTCCTAAATGGGGCCTCCACTGTCAAACACAATGTGACGGTGAACAAGGGACATCATGCAAAAAAGCCCACGCTGAATAGTTCAGATGCAGCTCAGCTCAGGAATACTGTGGGCCTTGGCTGTCAGATAGGTTCCAACGCTGACACCATAGTGCTCACCAGCACTTGCAGCCAATCCGCCTACCTTTCATGAGTACCGGTACTCTCCTCACAATAGAGAAGAGCAGTACTTATAGTGATACAAATAAGAAGTGCCGGAAGTCAGTACCTGCTTATGTGTGACATTTTGGTGGTTTCAGTGTGTGCACAAGTGACATTATACTTTCAAATGAGTGACACAGTTTCTCAGGCTAATCAAAGCAGTAGCTGGTTTTTGTGTGGTTTTCGGGGAATTTTCGATTAAGCAAAGGTAAAAACCCACCTTTTGTAGTTAATCAGTGAAAACCAGTCAAGGCCAAACAAATGGAAAACCTTTCAATATGAACAACTCCTCAACGTGTCCCAGATGACGAAGACATGAAGATGTAACATAGGCAAGCATGTGTCCCCACGTTTGCTGTACCTGAAATAGCCTTCTTCTAAAATGCCCCTAGGTTGCATAATTTGATGACCAGAAGAACCCTGAAGTTCCTCCCACATAGAAATAACTAAAGGGTTCTGCTGAAAACAAAACTGCCCACCGACCTATCAGCTGAGAGGCGCCAGCGTGGATTTCAGCTGGTACTAATAACCATTGAAGATTAGAAACCATCTGAGTTTAGTGAAGCGCATCAATCGACCCCAATGACACATCCAAAGTCCCACAACCAAACCCTATCAACCATGCACCCTAAGAAATTTCATTGTAAGTATAAGCGCTATATAATTGATGAAGGGTCACCAAAGTACTCAGCAATTTAAAAGTGCCTTAGGCCTATCATATGGAATGTGCTACGTAAAAGAATCGCTATTAACATCTGCTCCATGTGTTACTTCTTTAAAAGGCCGACCAGTCTGTGACCTTGCGCACATCTTTATAATCATGCATAAGAACTGGCAGTGGCATATCTCAGTGTAGGCTGCCGTCTTCTCCTGTTTCAATGTTCCCACCTTAACTGCCCCTCCCGCTGACCCTATTTCAGCACTGAAGTCCCCCACTTTACAAATCCTCCGGCTTCTTTCATAGTCTCACCCTGTTCACATCACACTGTCTTCTGGCTCAATCAGCCCTCATTATCCCTCTCTTTTCTACATTGCCTTTCATGTGCGGATCGGGGCCCCACAATTAGGCAGATTATCGCAGTGCTACAAGAGCTGCATGAGACACCGTAGACGGGCGTCTGGCATGTGCGCCAGAGGGCCACGGTGGGGCAGGGACAATAGTGCACTCAGCATATTTCAAGAACTTACGGAGCGGACTGAGGCTTTTCTGGGTAACCAAACTGTGGGAAGAAAAAGGTTCACGGGTATCCCCAGAGGTGGTGTTGTGTAGGCACAGTAGGTAAGGAGGGGGGAGAAGGGAAGGGGGCCTTCCCAGGGACCCAGTTGTATACCTGAGCGAGCGTCTTCAAGGCTTCCTAACTGCGAAAGGCTGGCATATACGGCTAGGGCTGTAGGAAACCAAATAGAAGAAGACTGAAGCAGAGTCTCGACTGTCAGCCGCGAGTAGCATTGATGGTACGGGCCAGCCGCAATGACTCTCCGGCTGCACGGTTCAGGTCGGACACTCCGACCTACTCACGCTGCGGCGGCATTGGTTGCACTGGTATGAAGGGCACCACTCTCCAGCCACGGTCACCGTCCGGCGAGCGGGCATTTACTAGGAGCTGCCAAACAACTTTAAACTATGCTGCGTGCGCCTTCCCGCGCAGGCCCGCCTACGCTGTTGGCCAATTAAATCATTACGTTCAACCTGCCGTCAGCTATTGGCGCGGTGTTTGGTAAAACTTATCCGGCGTGCCGCGAACTAAGCCATTCCAAAGCCCAACGCAATGGTAATGTGTCACCTAAGAGCTTTGGCAATGGCAGTCAGTGGAGGTGCTAACTAGCAGCTCTCCTGCAGGCAGCTGAGGTGGTCCTATAAATGAGTGACAACGCATTTCAGTGCGGTGATGCGGACCTCCACACTGGAATGCGTTAGTCAGACGCCTAATCGATGCATGGCTGGTACTGTGCTGAGGGGGCCCCCTGCTGCTCAGAGGCCCCCCCGCACCGCGGGGCTGCGGGGGCCGGTGTTACGCCCCTGACTCCCACTTTTGCCTTACTCTCTCAACAAGTCTCTTACATTTTCTCACCGTTTTTTCCCCTACTTGCCTCCAGTTCTCCCCTCGATGCTGTACTCATCCCCCAAGTTTGTGTGTGTGTATATATATATATATATATATATATATATATATATATATATATATATATATATATATATATATATATATATATATATATATATATATATATATATATATATATATATCCAGAGTTTTGACTTTACACAAATGTGTGTTAAAATACCATTTCTAAGCCCATTTATGATTTCAGAACTCAACAAATACCTGCCATTTGTATCTGAAAAAGTGGCAATGTTAACTTCACCTGTCACCTCACTTCTTTACATTCCTCTCTCCCCCTTCCTTCTATGTTCACCTTGTCTTTCCTCAAACCAAATACATCACCAATTGTCATTGGAGCTCATTCCTGGAGCACTGCAGGTCCCTGCTATTCATTACCCTAGGGCAGGCCTAAATTCACACCATGAACGCATTACCCAGGGCAGCCACTGTTATCATCTAAATGCAGCGATTAGTGTTGGAGGGGCACACAAAGGGAAGCAGCTACAGTGCTGAACAAAAACTTGAAAAGAAAAAACCCAGACTTTGCCGAAGGTGGAGGATGTCATGCTGCCACTCACTTTACTAGGTAGGGCCAGTGCCATACCGTAAATGGGATTGGATTAGTGACTAGAGCCCCCAACTCATTTCACACACCTGACGGAGGGGTGGGGGTAGAGGCGCTAAAGCGCTTTCATCATCGCCGCACACCAGATTGACAGTGCAGGGTCTGCCTAGAGGCCCTGCACTGTTAATCACAGTGTGACAAGAGCCCACTCAAACCCCTGCAGTTTGGGAACAATTAAATGGGCGCTGCTAATCTTCAACAGCAACTCTGCGAAAGGGCGGCTACTTCACGCCTCATTTACTTGCAAGTTGCTCGGAAGCCCTGCCCTGCCCTGAGCTGGAGGAGATGCATAACTTGAGCCTGCCGTCGGTCAGGGTAACGGTACTCTCCTGGTCTACAGAAAAGTGCCGGTACTGACGGCCCAAAAATTCGGAAGTGCCGGTACTCAGTACCGGTGAGTACCGGCTCATTTAAAGCACTGTGTATACATCTATGCGTGGATGTAGGAGACACTGCACTTCTGGGAGGGTGGGGGACGGGCACTTGGGGAGCCTTGGCTCTAAGAGCCAAAGCACGAGTGGAGGCTATCAAAACAGGCAGCTCACATAACAAATGTCATGAAAGAAATGTGCTAAAGACTTTAAAATTAAAAATATTTATTGTTCTCACATCTTCAGTGTCTCAGTTAATTATATAGGATACTGTCACTGAATGTCACATTTATTGAAGACATATTTTTTAAACATGAATTCCTTATGTCCTGACGACGTTGTTATGTTTTTACCCAAAATTATTGTAATAGTTTTAATTATATTGCCGATATAGTTATTAAATCGTAAGTGTGTGCAAAAATCATATAACTACGCAAAATATAAAGCCTTCATTTAGCGATACATTTTCGCATGGAAGTCATTCTTGGGTACATTTTTGACGTGACGGTGTATTTTGGGCTAAAAAAGCACAAAAATACAACTTACATGAACACCAGCTACTCGCGTTCTCGTTGTTTACACTGTTACCCTGCTTCTGCGCTATCATTTTGCTTCAAACCATAATTAGCCAATTCGGGAAGTTGGGATTTGCGACTAGGATTCTAGGTTGAACGTTGGGCAATTTAGAGGCTGTAGGTTTACATCCTTTGATTTCCTTTTAACACCAAAGGTCAGTGCATTATGTTCAGATATTCAAAGATTGATATTCAATTAGTGTTAGCATGTTAAGTTCAATAAATACAAACATGCATATTACATATGCGTAGTCATTAGATTTAAAGGTGTGATTTCCTGTTTGGAATGTTTGCGCAGATACTGAAGAACAAACACAGTGGACCACACATGCCTGTCTGACATGGGGCTGTACTTTGCAAGCGCCTAATTGAAGAACTATAACACATTGGGCAAATTGGTCTTTAGGTCAAATCTAAAGCTAGGACAGGAGACACAGCCGAACCTGGGGCTGTAGCCTCCAACCCCATGTTGCGAATTTAATAGCGGGCCCAACACTTTTAAAGGTTTCGTGGTAAACTTTCCAGGAATGCTCAATCGCCTTCTGGAGGCTTTAATGACTTTGCCAGAAGTTGGACATCTTGTGTCGAACTCTGGATGAGGGTAACCTCCAAGGATCTGTGTGGCAAATCTAATCCAAAGTATGTCGTCAGCACCTCCTCACGGAGGAGGTCTTGAGTGCTGGGGTGTAGTGTACCCAGGCTCTTCCTCAGAGGAATCCCAATAGTTTGTCACACCCGCCCCCCCCCCCCCCTCCTTGATGGCCACCTCCCTGGGGATAGAATCTGGGACAATGTAGTTGTCATCTACTCTGGTGTCGTCAATGCTCTGAGAAGATAGTATACATTTGAGTATGTGTGCACTTTGTAGGGGCCCTCAAAGCTTGCCAACTGCCTCCAAGTGCCCTGCATCACATTTTTCTGAAGCTTTGCTAGATTAGAAGTATCCTGGGATCTCTTTGGAACAAGGGTCTCTTAGCACTAAATTATTCTTCCCTTTTTATCATGGAAAACAGGCTGTTAACAGCATTAGCTGCTCGTCGAAGCATCTCTGAGCCTCCCTTGTTTAAATTTACCTTTCCCTTATTTCATTGAGCCTTGAGATTCTTAACAGTTGTTTAAACCACAGAAGTAGTTACCGGGAGTGGAAAAGAGAGGTCCAGTACGCATGCTCCCTAGAACATGTATGTACTACACTCGAGGCTAACTGTTCCTAAAGGAGATTCTGGCCCATTGGGTCTGCGGATAGGGTGAAGATCGGGGGAGCGTAAAAAAGAAGTGTGGGGTGAGAAGAAAGGATAGAAATTTTGTTTGTCTCAAGATGGAAGTGTAGTTTAGGGGAATTTCTTTATTTGGAAGAGTTGCCCTCACACACCTTTGAAGGTGTATTGCTTCATCATTGGGCGTTTTTGCTCCTCGTGGGGTCGGCACTGCAATCCCCAACGGGCCCCGCAAGAGGGCTCTTTAGCGAAGATCTTTTTGTAAAAAACGCTGTAGTGGTGAGTGTGGGTGTGTGGAGCACGTGAAAGAGTGAGTTAAAAATACCTCAGTAGTGCCCAATAAGGCTTTTATTTCGGTGGACCCAGGGCTAAAAGCCTTTTTATGGGCACTACCGAGGTATGACACCTTCAAGTGGAGTGTGAGGGCAACTCTTCCAAATAAGGAAATTCCCCTAACCTACTCTTTCGTCCTGAGACAAACTAAATTCCTATGCCCCCTTTTCCCCACCTTTTTTTTTCTCCCCCGATCTTCACCCTATCCGCAGCCCAATGGGCCGAAATCTCCTTTAGGAACAGTTACCCTTAAGTGTAGTACAGTCTTAACAGTTGACCATACCTTTCATTGGTGGTACCAGGACTTGAATCCATAACATTCAGAGTTAGGGTCTGACACATTAGGTAACTCACTTCCACCGTGGACCTTTTCAAATTAGCAAAATTGATTTTGCTTCAGAAATGGTCTCATCTACCACATATCACAGCAGGATCTGGCACAAAAACATGTGGTATACTCTGTAGGGATAAGTCCATCATCTTGACTGCCTTTAAAGTATTGGTTACAAACAACCATGTTCTGACCAAATATGCAATGTATTGAAGATGGAAATTATTTTTGGGGCAGGCAGATGATATTTATTTCACTGTACTAATATCCTTCCAGTTAGTAGAAACACTGCCATAAACCACCAGTCTCGCATAGGGCCCATGCACTATCCACACATATATGCATTAACTAGGGCCCTCGAGGTCTAAGTACCTCCAGCTTAAGGTTCCCAATGACAGGGTGCCTACTGCATGTTACCACCACCCGGGAAGCTTACCACGAAGGACAGAAGTCTATTAATTACCCGAGGAATGATTTACCACAATAAACAAGTAACCAATAAGACATAATTTATTGAATAGCCAAATCAATAGCAAAAAATAGTTAAATCAAACAAATTCAATACATAAGAAAAAAACTAGACCATTTAAACTTGGCAGAAGAAGGCCCGAGAGGAGACTGCACAGGTGGTTATGCACAATAGGCTTTGATGACTGGTGGTCTCCATTTTTGTTCTTTTTTACTATTCTTGGTATATCTAACACACATGTGAACATTTAGCAAGCAGAAGAACCTAGATTTTCAGAAAATAATTGGGGGTGTTTAATTTCCCCATTGACTTGCTTTGAAGAGGAGACAATTTCAGGCGGGAGAAAGCTACATTAAAGTAACTTTTGGCTTTACAAATCAGGAGTCACCCACCTGAATTGGGTTGGTTGATATGTATGATTTAATTAATCATTTATTAGAGACATGAACTTGGGAACTGCTGCTGAGTTAATAATTTGAAGAAAGATTATGCAAATTCCTTGCCTCCAATCCTGAGATAGAATTTCTGATTCTGGCTGGTATCCCTGCACCTATATTTGTGGGTTATGATTTATTTCCACTGGAATGGGAATGACATGTAGACCTGAGAATACTGGGTCCAGATCTGCATGTTTTTGGGAGCAACAGGAGAGCAGAACTGGTTTAGTTTCAAGAACAATTATCTGCCCCCTAGTTCAATGCTTCAGAGTATGAGCTGGGTTGGGCCGGGCACAGCAGCAGTCTGCAGCCCCTGCTAGCCGGTAAAGGCTCTCTATCTCTGGGCCCAGAACTCATCATTATTGGGTCTGGAGATGGAGGATCTGGTCAACGCATATTCGGAGACAGTGGAAAATGCGTAGATGTCCAGCGCACAACCCTGCCAAGTGCCACACATCCATACATGCCAATAGACCTGATTCAGGCATTCGACACCCGATTTGTAAGCCAAAAATTCCTTTATTTTAGCTATCTCAAGCCTGAAATGGCCTCTACTTCAAGACAAATCTATGAGAAAAATCCATTCCCTTATTTGTATCCAAAATCCCCCACTTTCCTGTTCTAAAATGTTGGCATGTATGCGCATCGCAAGTCACTCTAACACGAATCGTTAATCACACTAACACGAATTGTTAATCATTGCTTCATTTCCCCAGCCAGAAGATAAAGGGTCAGGAAAAGTTAGACAGTTGTCATGTTAAACCTCAGGACAGTGTGAGATGATAGGTCATTCCTGCTCTTTACAAACACAGGTAACTTGAAATTCATTGACAGTCTAATGCTCAATGGCAGTCTGCTGCCAGTCAGCAGCACTGGCCCAGTTTAAGTAAGTACATTTGAGCCAAAAGTAGGTGGCACATACTTCTAGGGATTCATATTGTGCAAAATTGGGTCTTTTGTGATATACATATTAATACATGGAGTTGTCAACTTAATTTTAATTATATTTAACTTTCACTCACAGTGTCACACGTAAGGACCTTGAAAGTCACATAGATGCACACTTAAACCATGGTATTATCACACATAAGCAGCTGCTGCCTGGCTGACCGATTGGTCTTTCTTAAAGGGACATCCTCCAAAGAGAAAGCAACAGGCTGTAATTCTCTCTGGCAGGGTGGCGGTATAGCTTACCCATGCCTAGAGAGTACACCATATCGCTGGCGTCTGATGCCAGCCGTAGATATAAAATAAAGAGGCGTGGCCCCTGACAGGCAGTGGGGACCATGTGATAGAACTACGCACTCGTGTAGCGTCCTCATTGCAGCGGCTACAGCGTGTGTGAAGCACCCTGCCAGGCGGCCCTATTACACTGGCAACGAGGGCGGAAACATACTCACGCCGCCTCACTACCCAGAGATCCAGTGCTCCACCACTGTGAGTAGCCTGCGACAACAGTGACAGCCCTGCAGCCACATGTAAAGTCGGCCTGGTGCCACTAAGGCCCTCCACTCACATAAAGTGCCAGCCTTCTGCCACTACTAAGGCCCTGCAAACCAATTGAGTACCTGTGTTCGGGCCAGCAGTTAACCCTCAGCACCCAGCCTGGGATCATGCACGCCTCAGTCCCAGCGCCTCCTGGTGGACGTCGAAGTCGGGGACAGGCAGAATCACTAAGGTACACTGTGCTAAGGCCCATCGGCATCCCAGCTATCCTTGGCCAGGTGGCTGCCATTCCTGTCCGGTAGAGAGGCAGTGCACGTGCTGCAAGGTTCTTCAACAGCTGCTTCACAATGGTGTCGATCACGGCCATCGAACCCTTTGTGGTGGACAGTGCCCCATCCTCCCTCGCCCCTAGATGGAGAGATTGGACTGACTGTCTCCAATTCTATTTTGAAGGGGCAGGAATTGCCTCGACAGACGGAGGGCACTGCTCCTCCACCTAGGAGGAAAAGATGTACATTGCATCTACAAAACTCTACTGGAGGCCACCCCAAACACGTATGCAACACTGCTCAATGCTTCGAATGCACACTTTGAGCCTATGGTGAACAGAGACTACGAGAAATGTATCTTTCGTCAGGCCAAGCAGGAAGCGGAGGAGTCCTTAGACACGTTCCACGTGCGTTTGAAAGAGCTGGCTAGCACGTGCGGCTTCCAGGATGAGCAGGAGGAAATCAGGGCCTAGGTAATATAAGGCTGTTACTCCTCGAAACTGAGGGAGAACATCCTCCAAGAATACGGAAAATCCTTGGCTGACATCCTCACTATGGGACGATCCAAAGAACTAGCAAAGGTCAGAGCTTCTCACATGGAGGCCACCCTCCACCGTCCCACCAAGACGGAGCAAGTGAACGTTGTGAAAGCCATGCCGCGCCAACACCCGGGCAAGCGTCAGACAGTCAGGAAGAAAGAATGCGGCTATTGTGGAGGCACGCCCCACCGCATGCAGGCCTGCCCGGCAAGAGGGAAGAAATGCTCGGCCTGTGGCAGGATGAACCACTTCGGGTCCGTGTGCAGGTCATCGAAACCCCACAAAGAGACGGCCCGGACCGTCGAAGAACTGCAAAGCAGTGAAGACATGGATGACGACACGGGTGACTACCCCGTCCATTACATGTTTTCAGTGACTCAACCGATCAAGAAACAACGCAGGCTCCCACAGTGCCGGATCCAGATTCAAGACCAAGATGTGCGGGCCACCATAGACACAGGAGCCTCAATCGAATGAATGGCCTCCGGCGTATACAACCAATTGAATGCACGCCCACCATTGCGCGAAGCAGGAATTTGTGTATTCGCAGACGGGCAGAAGACGCCCATCCCACTACAGGGATGTTCCAAGACCGAAATTCAGCAACAAGATCTGAGGATCCCCACAACGGTGTATGTCACAGATGAAGAGTGTGGAATCATAGTAAGCGGCTAGATGGCAGAAGAACTGAGGCTAATCTCCTATGCTCTCGCTGTCCAGGAAGAAGAACTCGAAGGCATTATGGAGGAGTTCAAGGACATCTTCAAAGGAACCGGGTGCCTCAAAGTGAAAAAAGTCTCACTCCACTTCGACCGGTCTGTTCAACCAGTAGTGCTGAGGCACAGACGCATAGCATTCCACCTACGGCAGAAGGTCGAAGAGGAACTGGACGCGCTAGACCGGCAGGGGATCATAGAGAAAGTCAGCGGACCCATTCCATGGGTGTCCCCAATCGTAGTTGCGAGAAAACCAAAACAGCCAGGGCAGGTTCTCATCTATGTCAACATGTGTCTCCCGAATGCAGCTATAAACAAGCATTGGCATAGCCAATAGGACGCGCCTTTGGGGCCTTATAAGTGTTTAGCCACGCAACAGTTGATGTTGTTGCACCAAGGATATGATATTGTGCTGCATAACTAAATACTTAGAAGGTCCCAAAGGCGAGACCTATTGGCTATGCCAATGCTTGTTGTAGAAAGTAACGGAGCCTAAAAGTCTGTTGTAGTGTTAAAAATCACAGAAAGCAAGGATTCAAGGAAACCAAGACGAGTTAATTGTCTGGGAATAAGACTCCTGGTTGTAAAGATCAAAATATTTTCGCCTGCAGCATGTGTGAAATGCAGATCGGTAACTTTTGATAAAGAAACAGCGGATGCCCAAGTAGGAAAACCAACTGTAGGTTGCAACAAAAAGTAAAATAAGCATTAACGTTTACACATTTTTTTTTTAATACCACACATGCCCTGTAACATTCACATATAAATCGTGCACAAATGTTTATAAACTGCAATTGGTGATTAATTGTGCTTTGTGCACACGTACCCATGGAGTTAGGGAAATATAATCAAGACCCCAGAATGTGGGTCCCAAGATGGTACGTCAACATTTACAAACCACTTTTCTCATGTGAAGTGTATTGTTCAGTATTTGCACACTGCATCGGGAGAACAGAAATATAATGTAATTGTTATATAAAATGGCTTTTCGACAAAGCATTTTGACACCGCATTGGGGTTTAGCGCAGAAGCATTTACAAAACGAATTTCTAATGTGAAGTTTGTTGTTCAGTATTTCCACACCGCATCGGGATAACAGCAATATTCCACATGTGAGGGTTATTATTCTGTATTTTCACACCAAGCATATTTTCATTTTCAGCCGAGAAGTGATGATATGAGTACAAGGTGTTTAGCACGCAGTATCTCAAAATAATTGTATGGCACTGTTGCAACACTAAACTGATAGTATACGAGTACAGCCTGAGTGCTATAAATGTATCTAAAAATACCTTCCCTGCTTAAGAATAGTTGTAGTTTAAGATGACAGTTGGAACTAATCTGCGTGGCGTTAAATGGGATGTATGAGTGGAGATGAAATTGACAAAATATTGAAGCACTGTCACTTTTACACTTCTCATGTAAAAGCAGTGACAGTTGAAGACTAGGGGGCATATTATCAAGACAGGTGATAAAATTATCGCCGCTTTAGCGGCAGAAAACTGCCGCTAAAGCGGCGATAATGGGCTTGATAATATGCTCTATGGAATTCCAATTGAAGCCCATGTTAGATATGAAGGACATCTAACATGAGCTTCAATTGGAATTCCATAGAGCATATTATCAAGCCCCCATTATTGCCGCTTTAGCGGTAGTTTTCTGCCGCTAAAGCAGCGATCATTTTAACGCCTTTCTTGATAATATGCCCCCAGGTTGTACTATACTCATGACATATGGTAGCACCATTTTTCATCTGTTTAAAATACTGATCCTATGCGAGCACAAACACGTGTCGCCTATGTTATAATAACACTTTCCCATGTTGCCGAAAAAAAGTGAAAAGTTAGAAGCCCAAAGAGATTACTCCGTAGATGAGCAGCCTTGGGTCTGGGCTGCCCACCCGCCACAGGTAGGCGTTATAAAGGCAGGAAGGCATAATTACCAATTAACCTAGACACGGGCGTAATATAAAAAGCTAGAAACGAGATGGAAATAATTAAATAGCACACAGCACGCCGGGGTCATACTTACCTGGCCACGTTTTGTATGCTTGAATGGACAGTGCTTTAAAAAGCGTGTTCAAGATGGAAATAATTAAACAGCACAACAGCGCACCGGGCTCATACTTACCTGGCCACGTTTTGAATGCTTGAATGGACGGTGCTTCAGAGAGCGTGTTTGTAAATGGTCTGTTAGCAACAAAACACACACGGTGCAGCAGTACTCCCCGGTCACAGCAGGGAAGAGGGCGGAGAGGAGTCTCTGAGGGAGAGCGACGTAAAGCCATAAAGAAAACTGGTGTGAAATAGCAGCAGGGAAGGGGGCGGAGAGGAGGCTCTGAGGGAGAGCGACGTAAAGCCATATGGCTGCTTTGCGCGCGTGCATGCATTGTGCACTGTAGCTCTATGCCAGCGATAGCACTTTGAAGACCCCCTTACTAAATGTCTCACTAGCAGCGCATGCGCGCTGGCTCAGCGAGACCTAAAAAGGGAATGTCACATCACCCCCACCATCGATGATATCCTGGGGGAGCTGAACGGCGCAGTGTGGTTCTCAAAGATGGACCTGCGATCCGGATATCACCAGCTGCCCCTCCATCCGGATTCCCGATACAGCACCGCATTCTCGACACACGTAGGACCCAGACGATTAAGGCGTCTGAACTTTAGGATCTCAAGAACCGCCAAGGTGTTTCAAAACACCATTCAGGAAGCCCTCAGCGGTCTCCCTGGAGTCCTGAATGTGAATGACGACCTGCTGGTTTACGCCACGTCCCTGGATGATCACCACAGAAGGCTCTGCAGCGTCTTCCAACAGTTCCAAGAGTCTGTCCTCACACTGCTTTAGGACAAATGTCAATTCTTGAAGAAGAAAATCAGCTTCTTTAGCTACACGTTCTTGGACAAAGGAGTGGCCCCTAACCCTGACAAGGTGCGGGATATCCAAGAAGCCCAGGCACCCTCCAATATATCGGAAGTACAAAGTTTCTTTGGAATGGTAAATTCCTGTGGCCGTTTCATCCCAGATCTGACCAACATCACGAAACACCTCAGGGAACTGACAAAATCCTCTACCATGTGGCAGTGGGGCCCCGACCAGGCCCAGCCTACCAACATTGCCGTCGATGCTAGCCCCTACGGACTAGGGGCAGTGCTCACACAACAACAACGCAATTAAGACTGGGCACTTATTGCCTAGCCGCTCCCTAACAGAAACCGAGCAGCGCTACTCGCAGATTGAGAGGGAGGCGTTTGCCATCCACTGGGCATGTTGGCACTTCCACATTTACGTGTATGGACACCCATTCACGCTCACCACCGACCACGAGCCCCTCCAACCCCTCTTTCAAAGATCAGCGTCAAAGCCGCCCCACCCCCCCCCCTTCTGAGGATAGAGAAATGGATCCTCCAGCTGCAAGGATATGACTACCGGGTCGAGTACAAACCAGAATCGTCCAACCCGGCAGACTATCTCTCGAGACACCGAAGGCTGCGACCAAAGCAGAAGAAGAAGACGCGGAGGACACCGAGGAATACGTCCGGTTTGTGGCAGAACGATCCCGATCTTATCTTATCTTATCTTAAGGGGTTCTTCTATAGCGCACTGACACCGTAGGTTTCCTGGCGCTGGTTGAGTGCTGCGAGGTGTAAAGGCGGGGGTCTAGCCAGTCTGCATGAAAAGGTAGGTTTTCATCAGTTTTCTGAATTCCAGAAGGGAGTTGGCAGATTTGAGCGGGAGGGACAACTGATTCCAAAGAGTGGGGGCCCGGTGAGCGAATCTGCGGCCGCCGAACTTTTTAAGTTTAATAAAAGGGACAACTAAGAGTTGGCGGTAGGAAGACCGGAGGTTATGTACCGGGCAGTAGGGAATGACCAGTGATTTAAGGAAGGCGGGAGAAGTCCCAGACACAGCCTTAAAAGTCAGGCAGCCGATCTTAAATGCAGTCCTCTGCTCCACCCGCAACCAGTGGAGTTTGCGGAGCAGTTGTTTCGCAGACTGCCACTTCGGGATTTTATAGGCCAATCTCGCTGCTTGGTTTTGTACAATCTGGAGCCTATAAAGGAGGGATTTAGGTAGGCCATGGTACAGAGAGTTTGAAATCTCCAGGCGGGAGAGCACCAAGGCAATCAGGACTTGTATCAGAGCCTCCGGTGTGAGGAGGT
Organism: Lissotriton helveticus; assembly: GCF_964261635.1. NCBI lineage: Eukaryota > Metazoa > Chordata > Amphibia > Caudata > Salamandridae > Lissotriton > Lissotriton helveticus. The sequence continues at coordinate 1,346,728,707 of NC_136057.1, read as the reverse complement.
GAGAGACTTTCCTCATTTTTCTGAGCTGGAACATACATGATGACACAACAGCCTCCACCTGGGGCTTAAGAGAGAGCTCTGAAATTTTACAAAAAAATTTTTTTTGACAAAAAAAAAAAAAAAGAGAGAGAGCTCCGTGTCACTTATGACCCCGAGACTCTTTGCTGACTTGGCCGGGGCGGGCGGGGAGGGGAGCCAAGCTCAGTCGGCCAGAACTATGGACCCCAGTAAGTAGGACTATTGCCCGGAAGAATTAACTCGGTCTTCCCCGGGTTCAACTTAAGCTGGTGGAAGTTCATCCAGTGCTGGATGTGTAACATCACCGCTTGGCAGTCGAGAGCTGCATTGGGGTGTTAAGCGGGAAGATAATTTGCAGGTCGTCTGCGTAGTTGAATACAGTGACATTCCACCTCTTCAGGGAATAAATGAGCGGTTGAAGGTAAAGATTAAAAAGCAGAGGGGACAGGGATGATCCCTGGGGCACTCCGCAGGTGGATGGGACATTCGCGGCTGTGAAGGGGCCTAAACGGACCGCCTGGGTTCTGCCCGACAGAAAGGATTTGAGCCAGGCAGAAGCCAGGCCTCGGATGCCGGCCTGCTCGGCACGGTGGACAAGGATGTTATGGTCCACCGTGTCGAATGCTGCCGACAAGTCCAATAGAACAAGCGCCTGTGGTGCCCCTTTATCGGCATTGGCCCTAAGGGCATCCATGACTGCCAGGATCACAGCCTCGGTGGAATGGGCTGGTCTGAATCCGGCTTGATTGGGTTCGAGAAAGTTGGAACACTCGATAAATTTAGAGAGGCAACTGGTGACATGTGCCTCCAAGAGTTTGGATAAGTAGGGCAGGAAAGAAATAGGCCGATAGTTGGCAAGATCGTCCGGGTCAGCTCCTGGCTTTTTCAGCAGGGGCACCAGGACAGCCTCCTTAAAGGAGTTGGGCACCACACCTGCCTCGAGAGAGGTGTTTAACAAAGGCAGAATGCAGTCCGGCAGAGCCAGGCAGATGTCACGGAAGACAGAGGGAGGACAATCATTAGGCGAGCCGGATTTGACTCGAGCAGCGAGTTTGGCCAAAGTACTGGGGTCAAGGGCGGGGAAGGATGATAGTGATCACTTCCGATGAGTCTCGAAACAATAGTGGAAGCCACCCAGAATGACGAGTGTCTGCAGATGGCCATCACCGCAGTCCAAACAAATGACTGGCTTCCCGTCCAAATCACGATGGCCCGGCAAACACCACAAGCAAAGACCACGCTAGAGTCGATCTTGAGAATCAAAGATGAACTCTGCGTTGACTGTAAGGGGTGCCTGCTGTTAGTCATCCCTTCAAGCCTTACCTAGCAGGCAGTAGATCTCGCACATCGAGGACACCAGGGCGTGGTGAAAACGAAAGGTCGGCTGAGAACAAAAGTTTGGTTCCCAGGGATGGACACAATGGTAGAGCAGACAGTCAGAACGTGCCAATGGTGCCAGGTGTCAGGCCAACCTGATAGACCTTACCCCGTCATCACTGAAAACAACCCCCAATGACCATGTGAATGTGTCAGCATGGACTTTGGACACCTACCAGATGGGCGCTAAACCCTTGTGGTCATAGATGACTACACAAAGTACTCCGAAATAGAAATCATCGGAGGCCAAACCACCACAGAGGTGATCACCAAAGTGGAAAAGATCATTGCTACCCACGGGATCTTTGACGTGTTGAAGACTGAAAATGGTCCACCCTTTCACGGACAAGAGTTCGCCGACTATCTCAAATCGTGGGGCACACAACACCGGAAAGTGACACCACGCTGGCCCCAAGCAAACGGGGAAGTAGAGAGGTTCATGTGCACCCTCAACAAAGTCATTTGCATCGTGCATGCAGAGGAAGCGCCCCTGGAAAGAGCCATCTATAGCTTCCTGAGGGAATACAGGTTGACGCCGCATTTCACTACAGAGAGGGCACCGGGATCCGCCAGCATGGGTCGAATAGTACGAGACACTATTCCCCATCACTAGAAGTGGGCCCCTTCGCAGATCGACAATACGAGGGTCCTAGCCAAAAGGACCAGTACCAACGACCAAGCCAATGCCAACCAAAAAGCGAAAGCGTCGACCATCCGAGAGAAAGACCTGGTCTATGTCAAGGACAGACCCTCGGGAGCAAATTCCATCTCCCATTCGAACAGCGACCATGGACAGTAATTCGCCGGACAGGCACGATGGTAACAGCCAGGAGAGGGAAGGAAAAACTCACAAGGAATGTATCATTCTTCAAGAAGGCCCATGCAGGGACTCCCAATCATCTAATCTTGGATAGTATGGTGGCCAGCTTAAGTCAGAGAGTGGCCGATGAGGGCGAAACCAGCCAAGGAACCATCCACATGGACAACTCAGCTGTGACTTACCGAGGACCACCAACATCACTCGAAGCTTCGGACGGAGAACTGTCCAGCTCCCCAGTGAGGTCCCATTACGGAAGGATCTCCCAGGAAATGACCCCCTCCCAGTCATCATCTCGAGGAGAGCGTTTCAGATACTGCCTGAGGAGCAATCCGGCTCCCTTCTCCCGTCTTGCAGGGTTCATGGTGTGAAGAACCAAAGACCCGCAGCGGACTGAGACCCGTACATGTGTGGGAGCAGAGAGCTGACGCCACGGCCAGAACTGGTAACAGATCGAAATGTTGATGTTTTGTTTATGTTCAATAAAGGTTAGAAGGAATGTTATGTTCTCCGGCCGGGTAGCGGTATAGCTTACCCACGCCTGGAGAGTACGCCGTAGCGCGGGCGTCTGACGCCAGCGGTAGATATAAAATAAAGAGGCGTGGCACCTGACAGGCAGTCGGGACCACCCAATAGAACTAAGCACCTTTGTAGCATCCTCATTGCAGCGGCCGCAGCACGTGTGAAGCAACCCTCCAGGCGGCCCTATTACACAGGCCTCTCCTGCACCACTAACAGACACTACCAGTAAGCATTCCAAAATGTTCTTTCTTTGATGACGTCTGCTTGGATGTTGATACTTATTGTGACATCATTCACTAGATGGCCCACGCCTTTTAATGAATGGTCATTGGAAGCACACACAGTATGATTCAGACGATCAAGACACTCACATGGGTGTAATGTCTGATATTTATGTGTCCCTCGTCTTCAATGCTCGAGTATGATCGTCAGGAAGTGTCACTCATAGTCGTTGACATTACACTGAAATTATGGAAATGTCACACAATCTGAAACCTTGGCAGCTATGCATTTCCCTAAAGAGACGTGTTGAATGGAACCAGTGTAGAAGGGAATTTGTGTAGAAATGGATTAAAACAAGCAACTCCATATTGTGTTTATCAAACATAGGGTGCCTTGAGTCGAGCACTTAGATTATTTGTATTTAAAGCTACCTAGAAAGCAACAATGTGCTTGTGCGAATCTTTAGTCAAAATAATGACCGTGCCTGAATAGTAAGCGCTCTACCAACTGCTCTTTTCAACATAGACACATGGGGAGCAATTCAATAGCATTCCAAAACAGAAGAGCCGTGATGGGATAATAACAGTTCGCATATCCCGTTCACGGCCGAAGATACACCAGAATGAGGAATAACAAGTCTTGGCGGTGGAAACTCGACCCTTGGGGCTAAATGAATATCGATGCGCGGGGATAGGGAATAACTATACAAAGGCGCGCTGCTTCCCCGTGGAAGCCCAGGGAATGGGGGATAACACGCCCACGTCATAGACTCACTACTGGAGTCTGCGCAGTGGCGTGCAAATAAGGGGCGGGAAGGGGGAATAACTCCTAGGCGCGTAGCTCCTTCCCTAAGGTAGCACTTGCACTATGTAGTAGAAGGGACACTACGCAATGGGGACACATTCCCTGTTCTCTTGACTTCCCACAGTCACCGGCCCGCGGGAGCAGACCTGGGTACGCAACAGCTCCTGTCAGCCTGGCAAAGGGCCAGATGTATTCGATTGCACAAGCAGGGTCCGCGACAGGGAGAACAATCCGACCCATTTGTTGTGTTTCTTTTTTGCTGGACCGATTCCTTTTATTGGCGCACTTTCATTTTTAGCGCGGGCGCTCCATCAGTTCTTACCCGGCATCTGTAGAGCAGATGTTCTCGGGAATGACCTCTTCTCCCACCTTTCCTCCGTCCTCTGTTTGCTTGCTCCCCCTTCCTATCATCTGTCCCTTTCTTGCGGAGACGGAGGCAGGTCCGAGTCACAGCCCTGGACTGCGTTTGCATCAATGAAACACCTTCTGCGCCTGCAGTTCTCCAGAGGAGTGACCGAATCTGAAGAAAGAAGGCTGGGGCGTCTACTCGGTGTTCACCCTGAAGGGAGAGTGAACGGATATTAAGGTAAGCGATCGACGGGAACGAAGGTATCTAGCTTTCGATTTGTCACAATACGAGACACTTTGGTGAGCCATCAAAGAACATTTATTTAGGAAAAGGGTGTGAGAGGATGGCGATTATAAGGGGCTGAGCGGATTTTTGGTGTTTGATTGCATAACTTCCATTTTTAAACCAGGCCCTGTATCTATTTGAAATTATAGGGTTAAAGGGAAATGGAGTTTATTATTCGCGATTACCTGTCACACTGTATTAAAGTTGCAGTCCCTCTTCGTCCTCATGGAGTTAGTTATCCTTTACTGCTTGCTGTCACTAACCAAGTAGAGCCAAGTGTGCAAAGAAAAAAACTCGGTTGTTGAATTGGAATTAAAGTGCATCTCAGCCCTGGGGCACCAGTGCATACATGGCAATAATTAGTAGCAATTAAAAAGGCAGACTTTCTTTTTTTTTTTTTACTTATGGAATTTTATGTTCTTATTTAGTTTTATTAAAGCGTAGCAGTAAGAGGGTGCAAAAACAGCAATTTCTGGCATTCAAAACGGAGTTTTCTGCCTAAAGGGGTAGTGTTTACATATATGCCAATGCTAAACGAAAGTACATACCCTGGATGTATTCCCAGGAGCTAGATTAAAGGCATTGTTGAAGTGGTTCAACAAGTACTTAAAAAAATATATATATAATTATTTTTTAGATATTTTAAACATAATATACACAACATTCCACATTTTAAGCTAACTCACAAGCTTCCACCATTTATCCACAGAAAATATACAGGATACTACGGGCCGATTCTAGGGTTTGTGAGGCCCGGGCCGATCAGGGACATGCAAGGCCCCCCGAAGATGTGACATCACTGAAAGTGACATCACAGGAGAGACATTAATTGTACATTAATTTTCTGGCATTGTTGAAACAACTTTGGAAGAAACTATTTACAGAGGGCATGATATGCAAAGGCCAACGTACACTTTTGTGTACGTTTGCGATAGTTTGCTATTTACAAAGGGATTTAAAAGTAGTTTATTTAGGAGTGAGGAATCTGCACATAAAAAGATAGGCCTTTTTATGTGTGGAGACTCTGCTAACCAGAGGCCGTGAAAGACGTCTACAGGTCTCTAACCGCCTAGTGAATAGAGGACAACCAGCCACTCGGAATAAGCAGGACCTGTCAAAAAGAGGGGCCAAGATAAAATGAATAGGGACAAAACCGGGAAACTACGCATCACCACTGACCCACGTATAGGACTGATGAAGACAATGGGTACGCCGGCAATGCTCAGGTCCTATCCAGGACTCAACGATCACCACCCGAAACACAGGGTGCAATGGTAAAGCCAGCACCGCAGTCCTAGCAAAGTGCGAAAAGGGGACTGCAGCAGCCCCCTCCAATGGAGGTGGCACCAAGCCCAGGATAAGGCCAACATGAGGAACAATGCCCGCCAAAACAATCTCAGAAAGAACTGCCCACCAGGCACCACACAGGGAAGGACACAGCCCACAATGCAGAATCCAGATCAACCATCAACCGAAAAGAAGCCAGCAAAGCGTAGGCAAGGAGGACAAGGCATTAGCGACTGCAGCACCAAACAAACCCTGGACTTAATAATCGAAACATCCTACGAAGCTCTGAGTAACGCACCAGGCATAGGGCTGCAGAGACAGCAAGGAATGCACACACCACCTTGAGAGGCGAAGACCTCAACCACTATACACATAAAGGACTGATGCCCAGCGATGTTTCATATAGAGTGAAACATGGCCCAAGTCCATTGGAGTGCTGGCCATGAGCACCAGACAACACTAGCAACACACGGTCAGACCCACGGTCCAGAAATACAGGGAAACATTGATTTGCCCAGAAACACTGAATGCAGAGTAGACGCCGGCACTCAAACTTCCTACCCCATGTCACAAGTCGGCTGTCCAGACCAACAGGCCACATCACTGGACTAAGAGAGAACATGAGCCCAACAACAACACATGAGGGGACACACAGGACCGAACCCCTGCAACAGTGAAGACCCCAACACAACAGCCCCAAGACCATGACCCTGAGCCATAGCCTCAGGGAACAGCAGGGAGCCATGGCAACAGAAACCTACTCATCCCTGCCAGAGAAAGGCACAGCAGACCGCCGGCCAGGCGAACAGAACAGTGGAAAAAACATGCCCTATCACTGTAATTGAGCACAAACCACCATTGAAACACCAGAAGTCCAACCCATAACCGTCAGAGCAAGAGGCTAAGACCTAAACCACTAGGCCAGAGCGACTCCCCCACACATAACTTCAAGCAACCAAGCCTGCTGAGAAACCCTGAACCAGGAGTCCAGCGGAGAGAACATCCAAGAACAAAGTGGATGCCACGCAGCGGGAGAAACCCCCCTGCAGTAGAATGTAGAGCAGCCAATGGCATGGCAAACTAGGAACACACTCCCGGCCAGAGAAAGGCGCCATAGACCTTTGTCGGGGCGAACACAGCCCCTAGTCAGACACCCACCCTACTGGCAGCCATTAAATACTGTCTCGGCACAGAATAGGTCATTGAAAACCAAAATGAAAACTAAGAGGAAACCAACAGCCAATGAAAACAAGCATTTGCAATGCATTAGGTCTTGAATTACTGATAGTTTGAGGTATTGGTGTTGCAAATAATAATGCAATGCCAATAGCTCATATGTTCAGTAATGCAAGACCTAGTGCATTGCAAATGCTTGCTTAGTGAGCCAGGAACCAGCATTGTATGTCTCAGTGCAGTAGCGTAAGCTGCTCCTAGAGGTCCCTTGTGCAGTGGCGTCACTGGGGTTGGTGTCACCCGGTGCGGGTAACTCATGGTGTCACCCCCTCACTTACCGCATGGACCACCTCTGTCGGAAATGTACGGCGCTAGGTACTGTCTTACTCCCTCTAGCTCCCTCTCTCTGTCTAGCTCCCTCTCTCTGTCTTACTCCCTCTAGCTCCCTCTGGTTCCCTCTCTCTCTGTCTTACTCCCTCTAGCTCCCTATGTCTCTGTCTTACTCCCTCTAGCTCCCTCTCCCTTACTCCCTCTAGCTTCCTCTCTCTGTCTTGCTCCCTCTAGCTCCCTCTCTTACTCCTTCTAGCTCCCCCGCTCTCTCTGTCTTACTCCCTCCAGCTCCCTCTCTCTATGTCTTACTCCCTCTAGCTCCCTGTCTTACTCCCTCTAGCTCCCTCTCTCTCTGTCTTACTCCCTCTAGCTCCCTCTCTCTCTGTCTTACTCCCTCTAGCTCCCTATGTCTCTGTCTTACTCCCTCTAGCTCCCTCTCCCTTACTCCCTCTAGCTTCCTCCCTCTCCCTTACTCCCTCCAGCTCCCTCTCTCTATGTCTTACTCCCTCTAGCTCCCTGTCTTACTCCCTCTAGCTCCCTCTCTCTGTCTTACTCCCTCTAGCTCCCTCTCTCTCTCTTACTCCCTCTAGTTCCCGCTCTCTCTCTTACTCCCTCTAGCTCCCTCTCTCTCTATTACTCCCTCTAGCTCCCTCTCTCTCTGTCTTGCTCCCTCTAGCTCCCTCTCTCTGTTTTACTCCCTCTAGCTCCCTCTCTCTCTCTCTGTCTTGCTCCCTCTAGCTCCCTCTCTCTGTCTTACTCCCTCTAGCTTCCTCTCTCTCTCTGTCTTACTCCCTCTAGCCCCCTCTCTCTTACTCCCTCTAGCTCCCTCTCTCTTACTCCCTCTAGCTCCCTCTCTCTCTGTCTTGCTCCCTCTAGCTCCCTCTCTCTCTGTCTTGCTCCGTCTAGCTCCCTCTCTCTCTGTCTTAGTCCCTCTAGCTCCCTCTCACTCTGTCTTGCTCCCTCTAGCTCCCTCTCTCTCTTTTACTCCCTCCAGCTCCCTCTCTCTGTCTAGTGCCCTCTAGCTCACACTCTCTCTGTCTTACTCCCTCTAGCTCCATCTCTCTGTCTAGCTCCCTCTCTCTCTGTCTTGCTCCCTCTAGCTCCCTCTGTCTCCCTCTCTCTGTCTTACTCCCTCTAGCTCCCTCTCTCTCTGTCTTACTCCCTCTAACTCCCTCTCTCTGTCTAGCTCCCTCTAGCTCCCTCTCTCTGTCTTACTCCCTCTAGGTCCCTCTGGTTCCCTCTCTCTCTCTGTCTTACTCCCTCTAGCTCCCTCTCTCTCTGTCTTACTCCCTCTAGCTCCCTCTCCCTCTGTCGTACTCCCTCTAGCTCCCTCTCTCTTGCTCCCTCTAGCTCCCTCCCTTATCCTAATAGCTCCCTCTCTCTCTGTCTTACTCCCTCTAGCTCCCTCTCTCTCTGTCTTACTCCCTCTAGCTCCCGCTCTCTCTCTTACACCCTCTAGCTCCCGCTCTCTGTCTTACTCCCTCTAGCTCCCTCTCTTTCTCTTACTCCCTCTACCTCCCTCTCTCTCTGTCTTGCTCCCTCTAGCTCCCTCTCTCTGTTTTACTCCTTCTAGCTCCCCCTCTCTCTCTGTCTTGCTCCCTCTAGCTCCCTCTCTCTGTCTTACTCCCTGTAGCTTCCTCTCTCTCTGTCTTACTCCATCTAGCCCCCTCTCTCTTACTCCATCTAGCCCCCTCTCTCTTACTCCCTCTAGCTCCCCCTCTCTCTCTTACTCCCTCTAGCCCCCTCTCTCTCTGTCTTGCTCCCTCTAGCTTTCCCTCTCTCTCTTACTCCCTCTAGCTCCCTCTCACTCTGTCTTACTCCCTCTAGCTCCATCTCTCTCTGTCTTACTCCCTCTAGCTCCCTCTCCCTCTATCTTACTCCCTCTAGCTCCCTCTCTCTGTCTTGCTCCCTCTAGCTCCCTCCCTTATCCTTCTAGCTCCCTCTCTCTCTGTCTTACTCCCTCTAGCTCCCTCTCTCTGTCTTACTCCCTCTAGCTCCCGCTCTCTCTCTCTTACACCCTCTAGCTCCCGCTCTCTCTCTTACTCCCTCTAGCTCCCTCTCTTTCTCTTACTCCCTCTACCTCCCTCTCTCTCTGCCTTGCTCCCTCTAGCTCTCTCTCTCTGTTTTACTCCCTCTAGCTCCCTCTCTCTCTCTGTCTTGCTCCCTCTAGCTCCCTCTCTCTCTTACTCCCTTTAGCTTCCTCTCTCCGTCTTACTCCATCTAGCCCCCTCTCTCTTACTCCCTCTAGCTCCCCCTCTCTCTCGTACTCCCTCTAGCCCCCTCTCTCTCTGTCTTGCTCCCTCTAGCTTTCCCTCTCTCTGTCTTACTCCCTCTAGCTCCCTCTCACTCTGTCTTGCTCCCTCTAGCTCCCTCTCTCTCTCTTACTCCCTCTAGCTCCCTATGTCTCCCTCTCTGTCTTACTCCCTCTAGCTCCCTCTCTCTCTCTCTTACTCCCTCTAGCTCCCTCTCTCTGTCTTACTCCCTCTAGCTCCCTCTCTCTTACTCCCTCTAGCTCCCTCTCTCTCTGTCTTGCTCCCTCTCTCTCTGTCTTGCTCCGTCTAGCCCCCCTCTCTCTCTGTCTTACTCCCTCTAGCTCCCTCTCTCTCCGTCTTAGTCCCTCTAGCTCCCTCTCTCTGTCTTACTCCCTCTAGCTTCCTCTCTCTCTGTCTTACTCCATCTAGCCCCCTCTCTCTTACTCCCTCTAGCTCCCCCTCTCTCTCGTACTCCCTCTAGCCCCCTCTCTCTCTGTCTTACTCCCTCTAGCTCCCTCTCTCTTACTCCCTCTAGCTCCCTCTCTCTCTGTCTTGCTCCCTCTCTCTCTGTCTTGCTCCGTCTAGCCCCCCTCTCTCTCTGTCTTACTCCCTCTAGCTCCCTCTCTCTCCGTCTTAGTCCCTCTAGCTCCCTCTCTCTGTCTTACTCCCTCTAGCTTCCTCTCTCTCTGTCTTACTCCATCTAGCCCCCTCTCTCTTACTCCCTCTAGCTCCCCCTCTCTCTCGTACTCCCTCTAGCCCCCTCTCTCTCTGTCTTGCTCCCTCTAGCTCCCTCTCTCTCTCTTACTCCCTCTAGGTCCCTCTCTCTCTGTCTTGCTCGCTCTAGCTCCCTCTCTCTCTGTCTTGCTCGCTCTAGCTCCCTCTCTCTCTATCTTACTCCCTCTAGCTCCCTCTCTCTCTGTCTTGCTCGCTTTAGCTCCCTCTCTCTCTATCGTACTCCCTCTAGCTCCCTCTCTCTGTCTAGCTCCCTCTCTCTCTCTTACTTCCTCTAGCTCCCTCTCTCTCTGTCTTGCTTGCTATAGCTCCCTCTCTCTCTATCTTACTCCCTCTAGCTCCCTCGCTCTCTCTTACTCTCTCTAGCTCCCTCTCTCTCTCTGTCTTACTCACTCTAGCTCCCTCTCTCTGTCTCGCTCCCTCTAGCTCCCTCTCTCTTGCTCCCTCTAGCTCCCCGTCTCCCTCTCTCTCTGTCTTACTCCCTCTAGCTCCCCCTCTCTCTGTCTTACTCCCCCTAGCTCCCTCTCTCTCTGTCGTACTCCCTCTAGCTCCCTCTCTCTCTGTCTTCCTCCCTCTTGCTCCCTCTCTCTCTCTTACTCCCTCTAGCTCCCTCTCTCTCTGTCTTCCTCCCTCTAGCTCCCTCTCTCTATATCTTACTCCCTCTAGCTCCCTCTCTCTGTCTAGCCCCCTCTCTCTCTGTCTTGCTCCATCTAGCTCCCTCTGTCTCCCTCTCTCTCTGTCTTCCTCCCTCTAGTTCCCTCTCTCTGTCTAGCTCCCTCTCTCTCTGTCTTGCTTTCTCTAGCTCCCTCTCTCTGTCTTACTCCCTCTAGCTACCTCTCTCTCTGTCTTGCTCCCTCTAGCTACCTCTAGCTACCTCTCTCTTATTCCCTCTAGCTCCCTCTCTCTCTATCTTACTCCCTCTAGCTCCCTCTCTCTGTCTTACTCCCTCTAGCTCCCTCTCTCTCTGTCTTGCTCCCTCTCTCTCTGTCTTGCTCCCTCTAGCTCCCTCTCTCTTATTCCCTCTAGTTCCCTCTCTCTCTGTCGTGTTCCCTCTAGCTCCCTCTCTCTCTATCTTACTCCCTCTAGCTCCCTCTCTCTGTCTTACTTCCTCTAGCTACCTCTGTCTCCCTCTCTCTGTCTTACTCCCTCTAGCTCCCTCTCTCTCTCTTTCTCACTCTAGCTCCCTCTCTCTTTGTCTTTCTCAGTCTAACTCTCTCTCTCTCTGTCTTACTCCCTCTAGCTCCCTCTCTCTCTGTCTTACTCCCTCTAGCTCCCTCTCTCTTTGTCTTTCTCAGTCTAACTCTCTCTCTCTCTGTCTTACTCCCTCTAGCTCCCTCCCTCTCTCTCTCTCTTATTCCCTTTATCTCCCTCTCTCTCTGTCTTGCTCTCTCTAGCTCCCTCTCTCTGTATTACTCCCTCTAGCTCCCTCTGTCTCCCTCTCTCTCTAACTCCATCTGTCTTCCCTGGATTTGTATAAACAAGAGTGCGAGCAACAGGTGGCACTGTAGTGAAGAGCAAGCTGAAATTTGGAACTGGTTCACTGGAAAACTGAAGACTGCAAGATACTGAAAAATAGGAAACCATGCACCCTCAGATGAGCTAGGCTGCTATAGAGTTGCCTTGTGAGCAAAGAAAATTGCAGTCAAGCATTGCAGATCTCCTGCGAGACGCTGGAGTGAACAGCATGAGAAACAAGCTTGCACAGGGAGCGACAGTAAAGGTGAGAGCAGAGGCGAGGCTGCAGTGCAGATTGGTGTCACCCCATGTGTTGGTGTCACCCGGTGCGGGCCGCACCCCCCCCGCACCCTCCTAGTGACGCCACTGCCCTTGTGAGCAAGGCACCAGCACTGCATGTCTAGGTGCAGTACCGCAAGCTGCTCCTTGAGGTCCCTAGTGAGCAAGGCACCAGCACTGCTTGCCTAGGTGCAGTACCGCACGCTGCTCCTAGAGGTCCCTAGTGAGCAAGACGCTAGCTCTGTTTGTCTAGGTGCAGGAGTGCAAGCTGCTCCTAGAGGTCCCTAGTGAGCAAGGCACCAGCACTGCATGTATAGGTGCAGTACCACAAGCTGCTCCAAGAGGTCCCTAGTGAGCATTATAAACTTTTGGTCACATATGGTACTGCACCCTGCAGAAGATATGGTAAATCCACCCTACCCATAATGCATTGCATGCAAGACAGTACCACAAGTACATTCAAATAGTTATGTCGATGTATACAATTAGTAGCTTTGAAATGTGACAACATAATTCTTATATTCTTTCTGGATTAGGTTGTACCTTATGTGGAGCTGATAAAGGGAAATTTATCGAAGGTCTAATATAAATGTGAGATGTGCCAGCGAGTAAAGTAACCACTGCCAAACTAGTTCAGGACCAAGTGAGCGTCCTGTCTGAAGACCTTTAAGAAAATAGTGCATTGAGGCTGTAATTAAAACCTAGGGCGTAACAACACATGTAACAGGGGGTGTCCTGATGGGAGGTTACAAGAAGAGACAAGGCGGTACTAAGGAGGGACTACTAAGCCTAATGACCAATGAAAAGCCTCCATTTACAAAGGACAGGAGCCAATTAAAAAGATGTGCGGTAAGTAGGCGGAGCTTTATGCCCATATCCTGAATACAGTATGTCTCGAAGAGACAGCGCAAGCGCTGCCTAGGCCAAGCCTAAAATAGACGGGCCACATGCCAGGAACAACCGCTCAAAAGCGCACAGCACAGCTATGCAGTTTATAAAGTAACTGTTATGCCTGAAGTAAGGAGCACCATCCCCTCAGGCTGTCACGCGCCACATTCACCAAGAGGCACAGCACTTCCATAAACATGCAAAATGGAAAGGCTATAAGCATGCAGCACCACGCTGCATCTGCGCCAGCCTGGCAGAGAAATAGTCATAGCACCGCTCTAAAGCGCCCAGACAAGCTCAATGAGTTCCACATGCCAAGGACACCCCCAAAGCCAGGCCTCCCAAGGTATCTGTTGTATCGTAAGTGGGTTCCTCATCCTGTTTACCCCCATCCTCCTCCCTTACCCGGTGGTAGCTTCCTACCCCTGATGATGTAATGCTTTTCACCTGAAGAATTCCCTCTGTCAACGTGTGCCACTCAGCTGACTGGAAGTTGTTGTGGTGTTAAATAAAAGGACTGAAGTAGTTATACCAGTTTGGATTAATTTCTTTACAATAGTATCCCACCATTGCGTTCCCCCCATGCACAGAGCAGCCTAGGAAATGCTGAAATTTCACCATCTAATCCTGCTGCACTGCAAGCAGGAACAGAGAGGTGCCACTATGCAGCTGAAGAGCCTCTAAGTAAAGCAGGCCAACCAACAGGTTGCCCCGGCAACATTGCCAGTCCCGCCCCGGCCAGAGGAAGGCACAGCAGACCTCTGGCTGGGTGAACTCAGCTCATGGGCGACAGGCTGCGCCCACCCTGGCTGGAGGAGAGCACAGCAGACCTCTGGCTGGGTGAACTCAGCTCATGGGCGACAGGCTGCGCCCACCCTGGCTGGAGGAGAGCACAGCAGACCTCTGGCTGGGTGAACTCAGCTCATGGGCGACAGGCTGCGCCCACCCTGGCTGGAGGAGGGCACAGCAGACCTCTGGCTGGGTGAACTCAGCTCATGGGCGACAGGCTGCGCCCACCCTGGCTGGAGGAGGGCACAGCAGACCTCTGGCTGGGTGAACTCAGCTCATGGGCGACAGGCTGCGCCCACCCTGGCTGGAGGAGGGCACAGCAGACCTCTGGCTGGGTGAACTCAGCCCATGGGCGACAGGCTGCGCCCACCCTGGCTGGAGGAGGGCACAGCAGACCTCTGGCTGGGTGAACTCAGCTCATGGGCGACAGGCTGCGCCCACCCTGGCTGGAGGAGGGCACAGCAGACCTCTGGCTGGGTGAACACAGCCCATGGGCGACAGGCTGCGCCCACCCTGGCTGGAGGAGGGCACAGCAGACCTCTGGCTGGGTGAACTCAGCCCATGGGCGACAGGCTGCGCCCACCCTGGCTGGAGGAGGGCACAGCAGACCTCTGGCTGGGTGAACTCAGATCATGGGCGACAGGCTGCGCCCACCCTGGCTGGAGGAGGGCACAGCAGACCTCTGGCTGGGTGAACTCAGCTCATGGGCGACAGGCTGCGCCCACCCTGGCTGGAGGAGGGCACAGCAGACCTCTGGCTGGGTGAACACAGCCCATGGGCGACAGGCTGCGCCCACCCTGGCTGGAGGAGGGCACAGCAGACCTCTGGCTGGGTGAACTCAGCCCATGGGCGACAGGCTGCGCCCACCCTGGCTGGAGGAGGGCACAGCAGACCTCTGGCTGGGTGAACTCAGCCCATGGGCGACAGGCTGCGCCCACCCTGGCTGGAGGAGAGCACAGCAGACCTCTGGCTGGGTGAACTCAGCCCATGGGCGACAGGCTGCGCCCACCCTGGCTGGAGGAGGGCACAGCAGACCTCTGGCTGGGTGAACTCAGATCATGGGCGACAGGCTGCGCCCACCCTGGCTGGAGGAGGGCACAGCAGACCTCTGGCTGAGTGAACACAGCCCATGGGCGACAGGCTGCGCCCACCCTGGCTGGAGGAGAGCACAGCAGACCTCTGGCTGGGTGAACTCAGCTCATGGGCGACAGGCTGCGCCCACCCTGGCTGGAGGAGGGCACAGCAGACCTCTGGCTGGGTGAACTCAGCCCATGGGCGACAGGCTGCGCCCACCCTGGCTGGAGGAGAGCCCAGCAGACCTCTGGCTGGGTGAACTCAGCCCATGGGCGACAGGCTGCGCCCACCCTGGCTGGAGGAGGGCACAGCAGACCTCTGGCTGGGTGAACTCATCTCATGGGCGACAGGCTGCGCCCACCCTGGCTGGAGGAGGGCACAGCAGACCTCTGGCTGGGTGAACACAGCCCATGGGCGACAGGCTGCGCCCACCCTGGCTGGAGGAGGGCACAGCAGACCTCTGGCTGGGTGAACTCAGCCCATGGGCGACAGGCTGCGCCCACCCTGGCTGGAGGAGGGCACAGCAGACCTCTGGCTGGGTGAACTCAGCCCATGGGCGACAGGCTGCGCCCACCCTGGCTGGAGGAGGGCACAGCAGACCTCTGGCTGGGTGAACTCAGCTCATGGGCGACAGGCTGCGCCCACCCTGGCTGGAGGAGGGCACAGCAGACCTCTGGCTGGGTGAACTCAGCCCATGGGCGACAGGCTGCGCCCACCCTGGCTGGAGGAGGGCACAGCAGACCTCTGGCTGGGTGAACTCAGCCCATGGGCGACAGGCTGCGCCCACCCTGGCTGGAGGAGGGCACAGCAGACCTCTGGCTGGGTGAACTCATCTCATGGGCGACAGGCTGCGCCCACCCTGGCTGGAGGAGGGCACAGCAGACCTCTGGCTGGGTGAACACAGCCCATGGGCGACAGGCTGCGCCCACCCTGGCTGGAGGAGGGCACAGCAGACCTCTGGCTGGGTGAACTCAGCCCATGGGCGACAGGCTGCGCCCACCCTGGCTGGAGGAGGGCACAGCAGACCTCTGGCTGGGTGAACTCAGATCATGGGCGACAGGCTGCGCCCACCCTGGCTGGAGGAGGGCACAGCAGACCTCTGGCTGGGTGAACTCAGATCATGGGCGACAGGCTGCGCCCACCCTGGCTGGAGGAGGGCACAGCAGACCTCTGGCTGAGTGAACACAGCCCATGGGCGACAGGCTGCGCCCACCCTGGCTGGAGGAGAGCACAGCAGACCTCTGGCTGGGTGAACTCAGCCCATGGGCGACAGGCTGCGCCCACCCTGGCTGGAGGAGGGCACAGCAGACCCTGGCTGGGTGAACTCAGATCATGGGCGACAGGCTGCGCCCACCCTGGCTGGAGGAGGGCACAGCAGACCTCTGGCTGGGTGAACTCAGATCATGGGCGACAGGCTGCGCCCACCCTGGCTGGAGGAGGGCACAGCAGACCTCTGGCTGGGTGAACTCAGATCATGGGCGACAGGCTGCGCCCACCCTGGCTGGAGGAGGGCACAGCAGACCTCTGGCTGGGTGAACACAGCCCATGGGCGACAGGCTGCGCCCACCCTGGCTGGAGGAGAGCACAGCAGACCTCTGGCTGGGTGAACTCAGATCATGGGCGACAGGCTGCGCCCACCCTGGCTGGAGGAGGGCACAGCAGACCTCTGGCTGGGTGAACTCAGATCATGGGCGACAGGCTGCGCCCACCCTGGCTGGAGGAGAGCACAGCAGACCTCTGGCTGGGTGAACTCAGCTCATGGGTGACAGGCTGCGCCCACCCTGGCTGGAGGAGGGCACAGCAGACCTCTGGCTGGGTGAACTCAGCCCATGGGCGACAGGCTGCGCCCACCCTGGCTGGAGGAGAGCACAGCAGACCTCTGGCTGGGTGAACTCAGCTCATGGGCGACAGGCTGCGCCCACCCTGGCTGGAGGAGGGCACAGCAGACCTCTGGCTGGGTGAACTCAGCCCATGGGCGACAGGCTGCGCCCACCCTGGCTGGAGGAGGGCACAGCAGACCTCTGGCTGGGTGAACTCAGCCCATGGGCGACAGGCTGCGCCCACCCTGGCTGGAGGAGGGCACAGCAGACCTCTGGCTGGGTGAACTCAGCCCATGGGCGACAGGCTGCGCCCACCCTGGCTGGAGGAGGGCACAGCAGACCTCTGGCTAGGGTAAACATCACCATGGAAAAGGAATACTCAGCCGCACAGTGTGCAGACATCGCTCCCAGAAAACTAACCCCTTGAACAATTCTTGGATTCTTACCAGGACCAACATCCTCAAATCCCCTCCCACCTCAAGCAGTTCACCACACCGGCGGGTGCAGACATGCCCTGAGGCCTCCTTCGAATGCCACGAGACAGGCATGTTCCGAGACCTCTGGCCCACGGGAACGCCTTGCTGCTCCTGCCACCTTAGCCACGAGACAATCATTCCCAAAGGAAGGAATGCAGCCGAGCAGAAGACCATAAGTTATGAACTCCAAGACATGCTGAAATGCCCCCGAACAAGATGAGCCAGAAAGATCGAAGATCAACCCCCTAAAGTAAAAACCTTGCAGGAGCGAGAGCACCGCCCCACCCTTCAGTGTCTAAAGACACAAAAGAACAGGAGTTGTGGAGGGGGCGGAGCCTTTTTATATAAGTAGGGAGTGAGGCTAAAACAAGCCACAGGGGCCTCATTATGTAATGGAGATAAGCGAGAGGGACGAGGAGGTAATTGGCATTATGTTGTATATTTACCTTTCTTTTATTTCTATGCTATACCACGATCCTTACCTGTGTTCTCCATTCCAGAATGTTGTTGGCTCTGTTCCCTCCTAGTGTTCTAGGTAGTGACAGTTTGTGCCTGGCCAGCTTGTGTCGTGGTTGCTTCCTGCTGTTTCTCTGCAATAAACCAACTGTGCCTCTTCGTGGTCTCCAGCTTCATTACTACAATTTTTGGCGACGTCTTGAACGCTGGCCAGCAAGCTTCATAGACCTCCAGTTGGTGCTTGATGTGTTGAAGACATCGTTCCGGTCACTGATGGGATTTTCCAATTTACTCGCCTTCCCTTTGGGTTGATATCGGCAGCGAGTGTGTTCCAAAGACTGGTCAGTGAAATATTCAAGGGGCTAAATAACGTGGTATTCTTTCAAGATGACATCTTGGTTTTTGGAAACTCTGTGGCGGACCACAACCTTGTGCTAAGAAATGTTTTGCACAGAATTTGGGACACTGGCCTTACTTTGCGTAAGGAGAAGTGCTCTTTTCTCGTCCAGAACATTGAGTACTTGGGACATGAGATCTCGGTCAACGGAGTCAAACCTAAAAAGAATCTTCTTGATGCAATACGCCTGGCCCCTTGCCCATCTGACAAGGACCAGTTACGGTCATTCATGGGCTTAATCGAATACTACTCCAAATTTGTGGAGAAGTTCTCAGAGAAGACCTTACCTCTGAGGGCTTTGCTGAAGAAGGGTTGCAAATTTACTTGGGGCCCAGAACTAGAAATGTGTTTCAAGCAGATCAAAGAAGCTATTTGCAGTGCGAAGGTGCTGGCACCCTTTGATACTTCAAAGACTTCAACTCTCTTGGTGGATGCCAGTGCTCATGGCCTTGGCGCTGTTTTGTTGCAGTCTCATAGGGATGGTGACAGGCCGGTTGCTTTCGCTTCACGCACTCTTTCCAAATGTGAACAGAATTATTCTGTTATTGAGAAGGAGGCTCTCGCTGCTGCCTGGGGTGTTCACCATTTTCGACCCTACTTATGGGGCATTCGTTTCAATCTTAAGACGGATCACAAACCCCTTATCCGCATCCTTTCTCCTGGCGGGGGGGCTTTTGGTTCTCCAAGGTTGGCGAGGTTGGCTTCCAAACTCCAGGAGTACCACTTTGACATTACCCACATCTCTGGTTGGAGGAATTTCCAGGCTGATTGTCTGTCTAGGTTGGCTGTTCCGCCTGGTGCTGATGTTGGCTTTAGTCTGGAGGGTCTTGATGAGAATGTTGCATGGATTGATGATATTCTTCTACTAACTGAAAGCTCCTTCTCTCGTTCTGAGTGGGTGGATGCCATGTCTCGGGATAATGTCTTACAGGAAGTCATCCAACTGATTAAACTTGGTTCCCGCAGGGAGAGCTGTGTCCACGTTTCGGTTCGGCCCTTCCTAAAAGTCATTGATGATTTGTCTGTATGCAGTGACAATGTTGTGATGCGTGGTGATAAGTTTGTGCCTCCTGTTGATTTGAGATCCAAACTCATTTCTTTAGCTCATGAGGGTCATCTTGGCCAAACCCTGACACAACAACGTCTCAAGTTAAACTTCTGGTGGCCCGGTATGGACTCTATGGTGTCTTCTTGGGTTGAGGACTGTCATACCTGCAAGGATGGTGAAAAGAGACTGAAGGTTGCTGTGGGGTCCCAGATGGGTGCATTGCAGTTTCCAGAGATCCCGTGGCATACCATCTGTTTGGATTTCATAGGTCCTATGGCCGAGTTACCTCTTTCACAGAGGTTTGCCGCTGTCATTGTGGATTGCCATTCAAAATGGTTATCCGTGGAGTTCATGAAGGATATTACTACGGAAACTACCATCAAACACCTGAAGTCCCTATTCTTCATGGAGGGTTTTCCAAGTGTTCTCATAACTGACAATGGTACTCAGTTAGTCTCGCATGCCATGCAAGCCTTTTTGGCCGATTGCGGTATATCTCACCATAGGACTTCTCTCTACAATCCCCAAGCCAATGGCCTTTGTGAGCGCCTTAATAGATTGGTGAAGGGCACCGTTCAGATGGCTCTCTCCAGCAGTTCTTCTGTCTCTTCCCTTGTTCGTGAGATGGTGTATGCGTATTGTACCACTCTTCATGCCTCTCAGTCCAAGTCCCCTTTTGAAATGATGAGGGGTAGAGTCCCCAGCACCAAGCTTATTCCTTCTTGGCTCAAGGACATGATTCGTCAATCAGCTTTAGATAAGGTGCCAGGTGTTCCAAGGCCTCCTGGTAAAAGTTCTGTGGGTCTGCCTACTAAGTATTCTCCTTGTGGGAGTTCTGTGAACCTATCTACTATTAAGGGTGTTTCTGCTGGTCGTTCTATACGGGCCCAAGGTGTTCCTAAGCCTTCTGGTAAGGGTTCGGTGTCTTTGCCTTCTAGTAAGGATTCTGGGAAACTTGCTAAAGGTGATCTCGTCAAGATAAAGTCCGGTCGCCTTTCAGGTGGTTTGTCCAAATTCCGTGGTCCCTTTCTTGTAAAGATGGTCTATCCTCACTATGTAGTTCTCTCTAAGGGTGAAAAATGGAATTTAAGGAGGGTCGCTCTCTATCAGAAAGCTAGCACTGGTCCTGTTTCTGTTTCAACATACACAAGAGAGCAGACAAGGTCTGGAAATAAGGTGTACAGAGATGTTGGCGAAAGTGCAACAGTGGGTGCATGCGTGCACGTGTGCTGTTGGAAACACAGGCTGGAGAAAACTCCCATCAGACCACCCTTTGATGGTGGATTTCACGTCATATGGGATGTTTTATCGATCATTCCATCTCACAACTGACCATATAGTGTCGCTGTAGACATGGATGTCGGTATTCTAGCCGTGAAGTCCATTGTGAAGTAGTATTCACTTAAGTGCAGTGCAAAAAATAACTGTGATAAATAAAATTGACTACACAGGCGCTGTGCAATATTCAAAACGCTAATCTATGTGTCAAATGTTAAAACCACGCCGAGTAGTACGACTACCCCATGGCGCTGTGCAGGACGGTCGACATGTTTCAGCCCTAGGGGATTCTACCCCGGCTTTCTTCAGGACCATAGAACAAAGCTACTGCAACTGAAAAAATGTGTTTGCAAAGAATGGACAAATAATGTACTACAAAGGTTACATATCTACCAGGAACGCCCACTGGAAGGAGAGAGGAGCATCTTCTTCCCAGCTTTGTGTGGGTGAAGACCTCACCTCACCCGGCGACCGCTCGGGAGAATGAGGCCCCGCTCTATCCGTCGGTGCCCCCAACGGTGACTCGAGCGGAAGGACCTCCACTTCCGCTCGAGTCACCGTTGGGGGCACCGACGGATAGAGCGGGGCCTCATTCTCCCGAGCGGTCGCCGGGTGAGGTGAGGTCTTCACCCACACAAAGCTGGGAAGAAGATGCTCCTCTCTCCTTCCAGTGGGCGTTCCTGGTAGATATGTAACCTTTGTAGTACATTATTTGTCCATTCTTTGCAAACACATTTTTTCAGTTGCAGTAGCTTTGTTCTATGGTCCTGAAGAAAGCCGGGGTAGAATCCCCTAGGGCTGAAACATGTCGACCGTCCTGCACAGCGCCATGGGGTAGTCGTACTACTCGGCGTGGTTTTAACATTTGACACATAGATTAGCGTTTTGAATATTGCACAGCGCCTGTGTAGTCAATTTTATTTATCACAGTTATTTTTTGCACTGCACTTAAGTGAATACTACTTCACAATGGACTTCACGGCTAGAATACCGACATCCATGTCTACAGCGACACTATATGGTCAGTTGTGAGATGGAATGATCGATAAAACATCCCATATGACGTGAAATCCACCATCAAAGGGTGGTCTGATGGGAGTTTTCTCCAGCCTGTGTTTCCAACAGCACACGTGCACGCATGCACCCACTGTTGCACTTTCGCCAACATCTCTGTACACCTTATTTCCAGACCTTGTCTGCTCTCTTGTGTATGTTGTATCTCAGAGTAGGGGAGTGAGCAGAGAGGTCGTTAAATATTCCCCGTGACCCTCCACACACATGTTTTGTTTTCCTGTTTCTGTTTCACCTTCCTCCTCTGTTCCTACCCAGGATTCTCCATCTTCCGGCTTCTTGTTCATTCCCTCTCAGGATTCAGCTCCTGTTGTGTCTGCTCCTGTGGATGTTTTGGTGCGGGGCGATGGGGGTGGGGATGCTCCTGATCCCGTTCTCTCTTCTCCCAACCCTGTTCCCGATTCCAACCCTCCTTTGTCTGCCTCCAGGCCTCAGAGGTGCCGTAGGCCTCCTACACACCTTAATGATTTCTGTTGTGATTAGTTTTAGAGGGGTGACATGTGTCCATTTAAATGCTTAGTTTCACTGGTGATTCTTAATTGTTTAATTGCTCAATTTACATTGCTGACATTGCTAGCTTTCTTTAGTTCAGCTAGCTCTCTTTAGTTTTGGCTAAGTTTCCTTTTCATGACTGTTTCCTTAATGCGTTAAGTTTCCTTTTTGTGACATGTTTTCTTTTATATTCTACGGAAGGAGATGTGTTGTATATTTACCTTTCTTTTATTTCTATGCTATACCACGATCCTTACCTGTGTTCTCCATTCCAGAATGTTGTTGGCTCTGTTCCCTCCTAGTGTTCTAGGTAGTGACAGTTTGTGCCTGGCCAGCTTGTGTCGTGGTTGCTTCCTGCTGTTTCTCTGCAATAAACCAACTGTGCCTCTTCGTGGTCTCCAGCTTCATTACTACACATTACCAGTCAAATTGTCCCATAGCTATAAAGTGGGACTTAAAGTGACTCCCCAGCCCTCCCTTTGCACTAGTAAAGTTCAAGATAAGGCATTTGGTTTTTAGCAGGCATGGAGGATCAACACAAACGGATAAAGGCTAGATCGACTGAGTGACCTGCAAGAGGTGCTGCAATGTCATACACAGGTGAGGTGGCTAATATATTGGCACGTAGAGGCAACAAAAGCCAGACCACACCTGTACACTGAGTGCATAAACACAACAATTACTCTCAAACTCCATTTTAAAGGGATGCAAAGAGTTGAACCAATGCAAAGCTATACAGAAGAGATGGCAAAAAGGGAAACAATTTGTGGCCAGGGAAAATAATACTGCCATAGCCATACTGAGAGGCAGTCACTAAAGAGATACATTAAAGCCACAAAACAATAAGGGCATACTATAGTAGACTCTTTGCAGTTTGCAGCTATATGGAAAGGAAATGTAGCAACGTGGAAGAGGTAAGTTAGGGGAGGTGTTGCTTGACTTGCAAAAAAAACGCAAAAGAAATAGCAGAGACTTACAGCTTAAAAAAGAAGTCAGATGTCCCTAATATCTGAGATGACGCTTGCCAAATTACAAAGGGACTAGAATCCTGCCGCTCGGCTCGTATTTAGCTTATGAAGTAATAATCAAATTGTGCATGTCCTCAGGAACATCCTTTGGATTTTCTTTATATAGATAATTGAATGCAAGCCCATTTTACATCATCCACAAGTCACTCTGTGGAAAAATACAAACTGGGGGGCACTACCAACCAGAATATAAGATCCTTAATTATTGCCCGGCGATGTCGCCTCTTGAACCCACAAAGAAGTTAAACTATTGAAGAGGCAGGCGCTGGAGACTGGAAGGCAGGAAACAAGGTTTTTATTCGCTCCGGAGGAGAACACAACGAAAACGGACAGAAGGTATCGTTCTGAGGTGCTCTAACTGCATCCCTGAGGCCTGGCCTCTTATACACAAGTTTATCTCTTTATTACATGTAACACATTCTCGTTGATACTTTGATGTACGGAAAGACATCCTCAGAATCCCCCCTTCCCAGGCCGTTCCCATGCAAGGCTACAGTGGAAGTCCCCGCCCCGTTCACAACAGGTGATGATCATCGCGCAGCTGGGTATTCCGCCGATTCACGGAGTGTGCGGGTTTCGATCGGATCTCGTGGGATGGGGGGCTTTGATCATCTCGGGGGTCCTTTGAGGAGGGAAGCTTCCTATTGTATGGGGAGGGGCAAGAGATTGGTATCGGCAGAGCTAGGTGTCGGCCTGGGAACGGGGAAGACAAACGGGCACACGGGGAAAAGGGGTTTGCATCAAAAGGGCCGGAGGTCATGACGGGGAAGCAGGGAGGTGTCGCGCTGGGAACAGGATGAGGGCCTGGGGCAGAGCAGCGCCGAAGAGGGGTTTATGACTCAAGGCAGGTGCAAGCGGGGGGGTTGCCAGCGAAGTTAGGAGAGAGAGAGAGAGACGCGCTGGCTCTCGGCGAGAGCAGAGAAGCCATGGTGTCCAAAATGGCGGCTGTTTTACGCGCACAAAAGGTTTAAGGAGAGCAAGAGGGCGCCGATAATGTTGACGGTTTTCAGCCTAACTTTTAACAGTCCTCCCTTTTCAACATATCTAGCCAACTTGCTTACTCAATGTCAATTTTCATCAAATTCCTAACTTCGGTATCATATAATGCCCTCATATGTTCGCTTCCAATGTCCACAGTTTTGGGAAAAATACAACTCGCACATAAAGAACACATAGGTGGCAAACATTGAATTCCTAAGCATAGGCCACATATTACAACTACGGGAATCAGGATAATGGTGAGCAGTCTCCAGCCCCAGCTTTTGACGGTGTCCCAGAACCAACCACCAAGCGACCATTCTTCTTGCTCTTGGTGAACTTCCGAAGAGAGTCTGTGAAGATGTTCGATGGCTTTGTACACTGAGGGTGAGTTGTCCGGTATGTATGTACAACAGCTGGCCCCAATAATGCGGCATGCTCCTCCACGGTCCGCCAGAACCACATCTAGAACGAGGCGGTTCTGAAGAGCCACCAAACGGACCGCTTGGAGCTCGGCAGTGTTGTTGGCAAAGATGCCCGCTGTGATGTTCATGGTTGTCTCGACTGCCTGAGTCAAATGTCGGATGGCACGGCTGTTTGCCATCGGGCCCCAGAGGGGGACGAGTCCTTTCATAGCATCGAGGAACTGTGCTCCTGTTGAGTCGGCTTGCTCAACGTCTTTGGCTCGTTTTTGTCTGTGATGATTCGCTGGGGCCACATAAGTTGGAGGAAGGACGAAGGAGATGTAGCAAGTGCCCCCCCAGCCTTTGGGGAGCCAGGTGTAGGCCTTCGTGCCACAGATGAAATACATGTTTGGGGATGACACAAAGGAAGGTGGATCCGTGGAGTCCAAAGTTCTGGTAAAGCGGCAAGCGCTGTGACCCACCAGCTGTGTCCCAAGTCCTTCTACACACATGTGGCCTGTGACGTTGATGACCGTCAGGGCCACAGTCAGAGTGGCAGCCGTTCGTTTCCGCAGATAGGAGAAGGTGGGTCTGGTTGGATTGTTGAACACCTGCATTTCGATTCGTTCTTTGGCCGGAATGTCCATTTGGATTGAGTCGCTGGGGGTCAGCGGGCAGAAGTGTGTCTTTGTCTTGTTTCGCCCGGCCCCATGAGAAGAATGTGCTGCAGCTCTGCTGGAGGTGGCATTTCCCGTATAGCTCTCTTGCAGGAGGATCAGCCAGGCAAGGCAGGAGCCGTGGACGGAGAAGGGTGAAGGGATGAATGGTATTGAATGTCCAGTGGCATGGGGTAGCAACCCACAGATCCAGCAGTTGGTGGCGTTGGTGGCAAGATTGTGCTGGTGAAGTAGCTGCACGAAAGAGTTGTTCCAAAACTCCTTTCGCCTCTCTCTTAGTTGAGGAGAGAGCGAAATTAGATAATGTTCCTTCATGGTGGTAGGCTGAGCAGTGGTTAGGAATGTTTCGTGAGCAGGTGCGTGTTCTTCCATAATCCAGAGCGTAGTCATGAGGAGAAAACAGAGGAGGATTACGATGAAGAGTGCAATTGTCTTTGAGCTATGGAGTCTGTCTGTTCTCGGATTTCTGTAGTGGGTATTTCCTGTTGTCTCAGTCGGCTTCTTGTTTGGCGCTTCCATCATCTTCTTATCTGGCGCTTCCATCATCTTCGTCTTCAAGGTGCTCGGTAGTGGGCAGGACCACAGACTTAGTTTTAGCTTCTCTCCAGGTAACCCTTGGTAGTTTGGGTCACCGTTCTGAGATTCTTTAACCTAGTCCGTGGCCTACTTAGCCGAAGCTTCCTCCTTTCGACGCAGGAAATACCCTTCTCGAGATGGCACAGTGGGGTCAGGATGTTTTGAAAGTTCAAGTGTCTCTGTGTCAGGATAGCAGTTCAACGATGGTCGGTCCTGGTTCAGGAGCTCTTCTTGGGTGTTGACGGTGTCTGTCGTGGCCAGGGTTGGAGAGACCTTTTTGCAGTGATGGGCGTGCAGCCAGTGTTTCTTCCCCTCCACTCGAAGTGCGGTCCGAGTGGTGATCAGCACTTGCCAGGGGCCCGTCCACCGGGGTTCCAAACTCTGATCGCTGAAAGTTTCGGATCAGCACGAAGTCCCCCGGCTGGATGGCGTGACCCGGACCCCTGGAAGCATCGGGGATGGCCTGCTGCACCTGCTGATGAAGGACAGACAAAGTTTCAGTCAATTTGTACAGATAATCAGACATTAGGACATCCGGAACGTCATGAATGGACGTTGGTTTCGGGGCAGACCAGACGCTCATGGGTCGACCGAAGACAACTTCATAAGGGGTTAAGTGATGTCGGGTGGGGGTAGAGCGCATCGATAGCAATGCCAATGGGAGGGCGTCTGGCCATTTCAGGCCCGTCGTAGCCACTATTTTGGCCAGTTTAAGCTTTAGTGTGGCGTTGTGTCGTTCGACAAGCCCAGCAGATTGAGGGTGGAAGACTGCGTGGAATTTCTGTTTGATACCCAGCCCATTTAGGATGAGCTGGATAACGTTGGCTACAAAGTGGGGGCCATTATCACTCCATAAAACACGACAGAGGCCATAACGGGGGAAAAACTCCTTTAACAGGACCTTTGCAGTGGCCATAGCGGTGTTGTCACGGGTTGGATATGCTTCCACCCATTTGCTAAATGCGCACACCACGACAAGTACATATTTCAGGCCTTGGCATCTGTCTAGCTGGATGTAGTCCATCTGCAGGACTTCAAATGGGTGGTTTGGGACCCCAAATCCCCCCCGGGGTACTACAGTTCCCTTCCCGGGGTTGTGTTGCAGGCATATTAAGCATTGTTGGACCAGGCGTTTGGCGGAATCTGGGATCTTGTCATTGTGCCAAACCCTGGAGACAAGTTCGATCATGGGGGCTGATCCTATGTGGGCAGGGGAGTGTGCCATGGTTAATATGGGAATCAAGTATGAATCAGGTAGCAACCATCTGTTCGTGTCTTTTGTCCGCCAGCAGCCTTCATCGTCTTTCAATCCCACCCGTGCCCATTCAGTCAATTCGTGTTGTGTGCTAGCCGTTTGTATGTCTCTAATTGTGTCCTTGGCGTCAGTCCAGTTTTCTGCTTGTGACCTGGTCACGTACATACGTGTTGTCGTTCTATTTTCAGCTGTCGTTCGGGCGGTGATGTCGGCTAGTGCATTTCCCTGTCCAATAATGTCTGTCACCTTCTTGTGTGCCTGGCATTTGATAACGGCAAGTTTGTTGGGGAGGAGGACAGCTTCGATTAAGGCGGCGACTAAATCCCCGTGCAAAATGGGTGTGCCGTGTGAGGTCAAGTATCCTCTCTCCCTCCAGAGGAGCCCAAAATGGTGAACCACCCCGAAGGCATACTGGCTGTCGGTGTAAATGTTCGTCGTGGTTCCTGTTGCCAGGATGCAGGCTCTCGTCAAAGCAATCAGTTCCGCTGCCTGGGCAGATCGCTGGGTGATGCGGGCTGTTTCTACTACAGTTCGAGCCGTGGTGACTGCATAGGCAGCGGAAGTGGTACCATCGGAGAGTTTGATGCAAGAACCGTCCACCCACAACTCCCCGTCGGGGTCAGGGAAAGCTGTGTCTCTGAGATCGACCCTACTCCTGGTCTGTTCGTCCGTAAGAGTCACGCAGTCATGTACGGGGTGCACATTGGGATCGTTCTCTGGCAAGGGTAACAGAGTTGCTGGGTTCAGTGTGGTGCATCTTTTCAGGGTGATATGGGGGGCAAGCAAGGTTAGTTCGTATCCAGTCAGTCGTGCACTCGTCAGATGTTGCGTCTTGGTTTGGTTCAGGAGGGTGTCGACTGCATGGGGTACCAGTACCGTGAGGGAATTCGAGAGTACAATCCCCTCACTCTGTCGGATAGAGACTGCAGCAGCAGCTACAGCTCGAAGGCAGGCAGGCAAGGCTCTGGCGACAGGGTCAAGAGTGGCAGAGAAGTAAGCGCACGGTCGTTGCTTAGGACCGATGGCCTGGGTTAGGACAGATAAAGCGCACCCCTCCCTTTCGTGAGTGTAAAGGGAGAAGGGCTTTCTGTAATCAGGGGTACCCAGGACAGGGGCTGAGCAAAGGGCATCTCGTAGTTCTGTGAAGGAGGTTTGACACTCAGGAGTCCAAGGGAGTGGGAAAGGGACGTCTTTGTTTAGGAGAGAGAGCAGTGGTTTTACAACGAGGCTGAAGTTTGGCAACCATTGTCGGCAGAAGGAGGTGAGGCCTAATAGGGAGCGAACCTGCTTCTGGGTTTTAGGGACAGGGGTGTCTAGAATGGTCTGGATTCGATCAGGGGTGAGTTTCCTTCCATCTTTGGACAGAAGGTGGCCTAGGTAAGTGACCTGGGGTAGGCAGAATTGCAACTTCTTCTTGGAGACCTTGTGGCCATTTTCTGCAAGGAAGTGCAAGAGTTGAATGGTGGCGGTAACCGCTAGAGGGGTGGTGTCGGCTGCCAAAAGGATGTCATCGACATATTGTACCAACACCACCCCGTCGGGTAACCGGACTTGGTCTAGTTGCCTTTTGAGGGCCTGGCTGTAGATGCTAGGGCTCTCCGTGTAGCCTTGAGGGGCTCGGCAAAACCTATATGAGCGGGATTTTAGGGTAAAGCCGAAGAGATATCGGCTGTCTGGGTGGATGGGGATGGAGAAGAATGCGTTCTTGAGGTCGATGACGGAAAAGGTGGTGGCAGTGGATGGAATCAAGGTCAGGATGGTGGTGATGTCTGAGACCACAGGGTACTGGGGTACCACCACTTTGTTGATCTCTCGGAGGTCGATGATGAAACGGTATGCTTTCTCATCTCCCTCTCCCTGCTTCTTGATAATGGGCAAGATAGGGCTGTTGCAAACGTTGCTAACCACTTCCTCTACCACTCCTGCGTCTATCAGTGACTGGATAATCATTACCAATGCCTTCTCGCCCTCTGGCGATATCCGATATTGTGGGAGTTTTGGGAGTGTTGCGTCTGGTCGGACAGTAATGTGCACTGGGTCAATTAACATACGCCCTACGTCCGAATCCGCTTTGGCCCACAGATACGGAGGTAGGGTGTCAAGCAGGGACGCGTCGACGTCGGTGATGGAGAACATGTGTCGGGGGGAACAATGTTTAAGCAGAACGGGGTTGTCGTAAAGAAACACTCGAACTCCATCTTGAGAACACCTAATCGTCGCTCGGAAGTGTTTCAGTAAGTCAAGTCCCATAATGGCGTCAGGGCTATTGGAGGAAAGCAAGAACGTGGTGTCGGTGGTGTTGTTTTCTACGTCAAAGAGAATCGGGGCAGACAAAGGGTTGGTGGAGGGCGTTCCATCGAAACCTGTCGATGTTATGAGTGAGCCAGACAAGGGTGCCCTTGGAATCAGTCGTTTAGATAACGCACTACGTGTTGCGCCAGTGTCTACCAGAAATGGAGACTTGGTACCCAGGACCTTAGCAGTGACATAAGGGCCCTGCTGGTCAACATAGAGCTCGACTGGATCCCTCCCTCGCCCTTGGCTGTCCTATGCAAAGGTGTGAGTGTCGTCATAGTCAGATTGTTGATATTGGTTCTGTCTGGGTCGATCGAACGTATTCGGTCTGCTTGATCTGTCATTAGTCGCGTCATTTGGGGGCCCTCGTTGTGGTCCCTTAGGTCTCGGTCCGTTTGCTACATCCCTGGGGTCTCTGTTCCTGATCATTTCCAGGAGAACTGGGCACTGGGATTTCCAATGGCCAGTCCCTTTGCAGAAAGCGCACTGGTCATCTCTAAGGTCTGTGCGTCCACTGTAGGGAGTCAGAGTGCGGTCCTGGGGAAATGCAGTCTTAGGGACGTTTGTCTGGTAGTTTCCCCGGTATTGGTCTCGTCCTATAGTCACCCCTTGCAGTTTGGCAATCATCACCCTCTCTTTTAAGTCTTTCTTCTTTTTCTCTGTCGCCCTATCGTTTTCATTTTTCTGATGCTCATAATATTGGGCCATTTGGAGAATCGCTGTAGGTTTGGAGGCTGCCCAACTACTCTCGCTGGCCTGTAGTTTCTGGGAGATGTCCAATGATAGGCCCTTAACATAATTCTGGACAAACAGATGGTGTCCGGTTGCAGTGGTCATGTCCTGGCCGCTGTAATCGGAGAACACCGTTTCAAACCGGGAGAAGTATTCCGATACATCCTCCTGGGGTTTTTGGCGACAGGCTGTTACTATCGACCGGTCCACTTTCTTTTCTGGGATTAGGGTTTTTAATTTCTCTACAATTTTATCTGGGAGGTCTAGAATGGATTTCAACGGCTTTTGTCCTGGTCCCCGTTGTTTGTCCAAGTCATCGAGTTGTGACCAGGTATGTCCGAACAGCTCAAGGTGGTCGACTTTCCGGATTTGCTTCCACACATCAGCTGGTAGACATAACCCGAAGAACAAGTCGATGTCAGCCAGGGTCATGATAGTTGAACCCAGGGCCGTACCCAATTCAGTATAGAAGGCAGTGGGGTTTTTACGTAGGTCGGGTAGAGATTTCCGGAATGTCAGTATCTCTTGCCAGTCCCATGGCTGGTAGACCCAGTTGTATACTACCCTTCCCTTTGCATCTTGGTTGTTTGCATCATCGTGAGTCCCTGTACCTCGAGGGGGAACCCAGTAAGGGGCAGCCTCACGTATCGGCATCATGGTGTTAGATTGCTCGGTTGGTGGTTCGGTCACTACGGGGGCCGCGGATTTAGCTCCCGGCTTTCGTTCAGTGAGGTGGCGGAAAACCTCAAGCGTACGCGTAAGGAGGTCCGACACATCACACTCGCCCTCATCCCCGATATCGACCTTCCGGTACAGAGTCCTTAGGCTCTCGGGACCTTTGTCTCGATATCGGTCCTCGTATGCATTCAAGACATGATAACACAGTCGTACGGTAAAATGTCGTCTGTGACTCCCTGTATACGAGCTGAACATATCTGTGATGTACTCTTCATCATCCTTCCTTTCTACCAGTGTCCTTGCTATTTTGTCGATCCCCGCTCGCTCATCTTTGTCTAGCCTGTTTGTTCTTGCAAGGCCAGCCCCTCGAGTCTCATGCTCGTCTAACGTTGTCGTTGATGCGGGTTTTAATACAAGGGGTTCGGCTGGCACAGAGGCCATTGGGGCCGACGCTGTGGCGGTACCTTCGTTTGTACCTGGGGGTGGCGCGTGCTGCGCCAAGGGTTGAGAAGGGGCATATGGAGGGGGGCATGTAGATGATAGGGGGACCTAACAGCAGGTCCTCATTGGCTTGTCGTTTCGAGGGTAAATCAGGGTAGAGCATGGAGGGGGTTCTAACCGGACACTGGCTTGGCGTTTCCCTTTCTAGTTTCTGTTTAGCTTTCTCTCTTTCCTCTATCTCCTTTTTTAGTTTCTGAGCAGCTAGGTGGGCTGCTTTTTGCAGCTCTTTTTCCAACCTACTCTCAGTTTTCTTTTTACGCTGTTCAGTTTCTTTTCGCCACATGCCGAAGCTATCAAGCATAGTAGGTGTTGTCTTGTTTTTACCTAGGGCAGTTTCTAGCGTTTTTATTTTATCATCATCGAAGGATCCTATCAGGGGCCATTGACTTTCTTGACCCTGTTTTGTATATTTATGCCATAGTTTACTATAGGCAATAGCGGTCAATCCATGCTTCATGAACATGTCCTTATTAGGGGTGCCTTCCAGTGGGGCTGGATGGTCCATCTCTAATAAGCGGTCCGGGCTAAACAGGCTACTAATCAGTGGGGAGAAGACAGACATGACGGCTCGTAACGAGGGACTAAAAAGTCAGCACTGCCTATCTTATCACTAGGTGCAAAGACTAGACAGAATATTTCTATTCTACGTTGTTTGCAGGCAGTGAATACCTCATGGATCACAATAACCAAAGACCAATAAATAACAATGGGGAGAATGAGTAGGTCCGCAAAGATCTGCGTTACCTACCTTTTTCACTATCTGCAAAAAGGGTGGTCTCTTCCCTGTTTGCAGACAGGGAATCTCCAGGAAACAATAATTTTGCGAACAACAGTTCAGTTTCAAGCAATTATAGGGTGGGGGAGAAAAAAATAAGCACGGCTGCTACCCTACCTATCCTCCACTGCTTGCAAAGAGAGAGACCTTTGTTTCTCCGTTTGCAGACAGTGAATCCCTCATAGATCAAGATAACAAAAGACCGATAAATAACAATGGGGAGAATGAGTAGGTCCGCAAAGATCTGCGTTACCTACCCTTTTCACTATCTGCAAAAAGGGTGGTCTCTTCCCTGTTTGCAGACAGGGAATCTCCAGGAAACAATAGTTTGTGAACAACAGCTCAGTTTCAGGTGATTATTGAGTGGGGGAGAAAAATAAGCACGGTTGTCTGCCCTACCTATCCTCCACTGCTTGCAAAGAGAGAGCCTGTTGTTTCTCCGTTTGCAGACAGTGAATCTCCAAATAAACAAAAAGAGCAATACTAGTATTTAACAAACAAGCAATCAAGCAATTTTTTCGCAATTTGTCGTGGTAACACGACCTTACCCGGACCGCATGGACAGTTTCCTGACTTCCGAATCCAGCGCCCGATCGTCCTCTCTTCTTCGTTATCCTCGCGGCACTCCTGATGGTTCCCAGTCAGGACCGTAGATCACTCGAGAGAGGTCTGTTCGGAACCAGTGAAGTTCGGATGATCGGCTGTCAGACGAGGGTCTATCGGACAGACGCGTTCCCGATCGTTGCAGTCGTTCACTTTGTCGTCAGGACCTCTCCCACTGGATCCATGGGTCGCTGATGGGCCCCACGCTTGGGACGCCAATTGTGGAAAAATACAAACTGGGGGGCACTACCAACCAGAATATAAGATCCTTAATTATTGCCCGGCGATGTCGCCTCTTGAACCCACAAAGAAGTTAAACTATTGAAGAGGCAGGCGCTGGAGACTGGAAGGCAGGAAACAAGGTTTTTATTCGCTCCGGAGGAGAACACAACGAAAACGGACAGAAGGTATCGTTCTGAGGTGCTCTAACTGCATCCCTGAGGCCTGGCCTCTTATACACAAGTTTATCTCTTTATTAAATGTAACACATTCTCGTTGATACTTTGATGTACGGAAAGACATCCTCAGAATCCCCCCTTCCCAGGCCGTTCCCATGCAAGGCTACAGTGGAAGTCCCCGCCCCGTTCACAACAGGTGATGATCATCGCGCAGCTGGGTATTCCGCCGATTCACGGAGTGTGCGGGTTTCGATCGGATCTCGTGGGATGGGGGGGCTTTGATCATCTCGGGGGTCCTTTGAGGAGGGAAGCTTCCTATTGTATGGGGAGGGGCAAGAGATTGGTATCGGCAGAGCTAGGTGTCGGCCTGGGAACGGGGAAGACAAACGGGCACACGGGGAAAAGGGGTTTGCATCAAAAGGGCCGGAGGTCATGACGGGGAAGCAGGGAGGTGTCGCGCTGGGAACAGGATGAGGGCCTGGGGCAGAGCAGCGCCGAAGAGGGGTTTATGACTCAAGGCAGGTGCAAGCGGGGGGGTTGCCAGCGAAGTTAGGAGAGAGAGAGAGAGACGCGCTGGCTCTCGGCGAGAGCAGAGAAGCCATGGTGTCCAAAATGGCGGCTGTTTTACGCGCACAAAAGGTTTAAGGAGAGCAAGAGGGCGCCGATAATGTTGACGGTTTTCAGCCTAACTTTTAACAACTCCAGTCCCTAACCCAGTATCCAACCAAACATTTTGATCTTCCAACCTCAAATGCAAGATCTGCCACCTTGGACCTACTGGCTACCTACTAACATGGGCTCAGTGTTTGTCAGATCACTCCATGTGCATTGATGTACTTATGGAATGTCACCTCGCTTCTCACCCGGCCCCCTCCCCCGCAGGTCACATCCCCTGTACACTCCCCCTTCCTCCCCTCCCACTGGAGGTCAATTCTAACTGCTCCTGAAAAACAGCTATTTCCCCAAGCCTCGCTATCACTACCTGAGGTTTAGGAATAACTTGTTGTGGGAGGCGGCACACATCATACTTTGCTTGCCCAGGCTGACCCATTGTCATTCTGTACATGACAATGAGACGGCTGGCTTGGCGAGCACAGTTAGACTGACTCTGTACATGTACACGTCAATCTTAAGGCTGCAGCAGCCTTTTCAGTTGTGCAGCCAAGCCAGCACATGCAAAGAGGCCAGTTTATCCACGGTAAGAAAAATAATCATCACCAAGTGGCCTGGCCATAGACCCATCGGTTAACTGTGGATTTTCCACCTTTCTTACCAGAGTCTACCCCTTTCCCTGGGCCGCGTGGCACTTAAGTCTTGCAGGGTGGACAACTGTCCGTTATCACTTTGCAGGACACTTTGCACACACAGAGTTATCTCTGTTGGATAATAGGGGGTATTAGTTATAGAACACATTTTTGGGTGTTTCATTCCATAATCCTCTGCTTTAAATCTGTCCATTTTAAAAGATATAGTTATGCTGGTTGGATAAGGTGCTAATTGGCTATGATTAATATGATATAGTTCCAGTACCTTTATCACCTCCTAGAGTAAGCTTTGACTGCTTGCTATTGCCGCCTTTGGAGAGACCAGTTTCTAAAAGGAATAACTCTTATCCCAATTAATTGCAACAGTAAGTTCTGAAAACGGCGGTCATAAACAACAGTTTCCTCCACAGATGCTGCCAATGAATCACCTGTTGCCCTGATCCAAATAAAAGGTCTCATGATATACTTCTACGGTTTTCCTTTTACAGAAAATTTTGGACATTTGAGAAAAAGTTGAAAAGAGATGTCAGAAGATGTGCAGAGGTTTTGTGCTTGCTGAAGGTTTTTTTGAGCAGAGAAACAAACAACCACAGCTTTTTTTGTTTTTACATTGGTAGGAACTTATGACGAGGCAAGCAAGATACTGCAAAGGCAGTTCAGGGCAGGAACTTTGATCTCTAACATCCGGTCAGGACAAGTGCAAGAAATGGTTCCAGTGGGAGTGAGATTTAACAGAAAGGCCAAGAGGAGTAACAGAGTACACAGCAGACACATTGAGGATGGTTCAGGATAATAGCCCTTTGCGAAGAATGGCACATGCCTCTCAAAACGAAGACCTTGTTTTTACATTTTGCCCATGAAAAAATAAAGAGCTAGACAATTGCAAACTTCAGGAGAAGGCTTAAAAGACATAGCAGCACACACTGGTTCAACAACGTTTTTACCTCCTCTCCTGCCTTTTATGTTTTTGCTGATTCTGCCCACGTACATCAACCTCCCCTTTCCATACTCTACATTTCCCATCATCTCTTGCCCAACCTATTACGTGCGCTTGCTGGGTCAGCCCCTTGTCATATCCACTTAACCCCTGAATTATCTCTTCACTTCTCATCTCTCCCCAACGATCTTACCTTCTCTTTCTGCCACTCTCACATCCATGTTGTTTTGTTGTGTGTATTTGTAAAGCACACTATCGCCCACAGGGGTGTCCTGTCACTAGGCTGGTGTGTGTGCAGAGCCCTTCCAATTTAAAGTTGGTTAATTGAAAAGCCAGATCTTCAGCTTCTAGAAGAAAAGAAGAAGAGAGGAGGAGGCTATAATGGGGTGTGAGAGGCCTTTCCACGCTTTAGGGGCGATATAAGAGCACACCTGTCCTCCTGATCTTTTTTCTGTGTACGCGTGGGATTTGTGCGAGAAGGTGTCATGCAGAAGGGAGGTGTCTGGGTGGTTGTCTGAAGGAGATGCAACTGTTCAGGTAGGTGGGGTCTCAGTTGTGGAGTGCCGTGAATGTGTGTGAGGTGTTTTCATTGAGAACATTTGTGTATCAGGAGCCAGTGGCGATCCCTGAGGTGTGATGTGTGTTCAGTGTGGAGGTTGACAATGAGTGTGGCTGCTGGGTTCCGGATGGTTTGTAGTCTTCTAGCGAGGTGCTTGGTGATCCCGCCATAGCGGGTATTCCCATATACCCACTTCTTGGTGACTAAGGCATGAGTGACAGTTTTTCTAGTGTTGCTTGTGAGTCATGTGAAGGTCTTCCTCAGCATCTTTGGGGTGTGAAAGCAGTGACAGCGTTGACTTGTGCAGACATGTCCAGTTTGCTGTCAATGGTTATTCTGAGGTTCCTGGCGTGGGTTCTTGGTATGAGTCAGTTCGGCCGGCCACCAGCTGAAGTCCCATAGTGAGGTGTTGTCATCTTTCCCCTCAATGCTCGACTGCTTTCCTCTCATCTTCAGACCCAACCTCTGAGGTTCTCTTGTCTCAACTTTGTATTGCTGGCTCTGCGCCTAGCCTCAACTTCTCCCTTTCGCTTCTCTGCTCTCCGGTCAGCTCAAGTTCCTCTTGAAGCCACAAGCACAAAATTAGCAGAGGTTTCACAGGAGGTGTTCTGTCACAGTGGTTACAGCTGCCCACAATGCACTATGGGGAGCCAGACTTGAATCCCGGACTCGGATCAGCACCCTGTGAATCAAGGCAAATCTCTGTGATGGAAAACAAAATAAACTAGTCTGTGTCTGTTGTGAAGCGCTGTTATGTCCATGGCCAAGATTTGTGCCTTGTAAAACTAACAGAAATACAATGTGGACCCTACCTGTCAGCCAGGAATTAGTCTCAGCCTCCAAGATTTAAAGACGAAACATAAAGCCTTAATGTCATAAACAAATACCGATGATAGGGCTAATTGTACAGTGCGTACTGGAAAATCTGGGATCAATCCCAGCTTCTTGATTAAATTGTGTGATCCTAGGCAATTCTATAGTATATATTTTACTCGTTATCACACACTTGAGAGCACTTTCAAATACCTGCATTCAGGGTGTGCACTATACAGAAACCTCTTGTGTTTGATGTAATAGGCTATAGTTTTGCTCGTTATTGACTAAGAATCTGGCCCTTATATTGGATACACTTAAACCCTAATGTGCCCCTCTCAGTCAAGGCCAATGGAATTATTCAGTTTTACTGTTGCTGCTCTTTTCGCATAATTATGGATTTATCGCATTTGCCACGTAACCCATCTTCTACATAATCTTCAGCTTTGAATAAAAGAAAGATTTTTCTAGCTCAGACGTTACTCAAACAGCAGCAACAAATGTTGCTGCACAGTGGAAAGCCCTTCGCAAAGGTTGACTGGTCATCCTTTTGTTGATTATTGTTGTATTTGGGAGTCAGAGCGGTACTTATGGGACGAAACCTTTGCTCAGATAGTAAAAACATGTGAAAATGACAAAATAATGAGGGGATACTATCACAAAATATGTTGCATTATGCCACAGAATTTGCTTTTTCTTTCTGCATAAATTAGTAAACCCTGCCACCTGACTTGTTTTTTTAGGCCACATAATTCCAGTGTCCCTGCCTGTTTTTATTTAGCTAATACAATTACCATGAGGACAATGGCAAGAATCTTTCTCGATTCATGCTTAGAAACTCCCTTTTGATAATACATTTCGATTGAGTGATATAATCCAATGTACTAAGGTAAAAAGCTTGTGTGTTAAAGAAATATGCATTCTTTAAAGTTTGACGACACGTCGCCCTTTGTTCCATCCTAAGTGAGTAATGCCCATTGGCGATGAGACATGATTCTTTCTTTTGTTGTGAGCCCTGCAGGGCACCCTGCTTTTCATTCATGTGTGGGCAGGGCGCACTACACACCTAAGGGCACTGCAGGCACCCATCTAATCGCCGTGATACTGATGCAGTAATTAGATGTCTGAAGCCCTTCCAGCCCATGGCTACGAGGCCCTGGGGAGGGGGCTCATTTCCTGCCTCGAAGCGCTGTATTTCTTCTGCTCCCTGGGTCTCGTAATATTGGAGACTTTATGAAGACGGTGTAATGGTGGGGCCCCGTGGTTGTGAGCAGGAGCGGTGCCATGGGCAGCTGCCCATGCCTAGCGCCGGCCCTGGGTCACAATTATTACTAACAGGTACTTGTTAGTCGTGGAATTTTGGGACTTGATAATGAACATCAACTTTATCACGTTACAAAAATATTTTGGTAATATACACTGCATTAAAACTCCTGGCAGGACTGCCAACACACTGGGAATTTACAAGGAGGAATGTCCCTCATCCACACCACCAGAATCACTGTCACCCCTATTGAGGTCCTATGGGCAAGCTGGAAGCTCCGGTACCAGGAGAAATGGTGATTAGTCCAGGTGTCCCTGTACAACATGTGTGCTCTTGGACGTGCACCTTTTTTTCTCTAAAGGTTGAAAGTGCTAGGGAATCATGCTAAATTCTGTCAGGAAGTGCCTGGCCAGAAATGTGGACTGGACTGCAAAACACACAGACTATAACCATGGCGATGCAGCACCCAGTCTCATAGTCTACATTTTAGGTCCCGCCTGAGCCAGCGCATGCGCTGATCCGCGAGATATTTAGTAGTGTGCATTTAAAAGTCCTACCACATGCTTTTTGCTGGCGTGGAGCATGCGGTTACGCGGACATGCACGAGCCGAGGCGCCATCGCGCGTGCACCACTCGCGTTCTTTTTTTCCCTTACACCACTCCCCCTCCCTCACCACATATCTTGTCTCGCGGCCGCTCGCCCCCGCTCGGCCAATGCTTGTTTTTATTAGTCTACCTGCATCCTGTTTGGATTGCCACAAATATATGCTTCTGTAGTGTAGTTCCTATATTCCCAATAGGCTCTGCGCATTGGAATAATATATTCAGCAGTGTAGACGTAGGACTGAGGTTATCTAGGTCTCTACTGACTATATTAGACTTAAGGTTTGCCAGCTAGCTCAGAGGTCACTAGAAACTTTCTCGAATAAACGAGGAGGAGTTTAACCTCCCTGGATAGACAAGAAGGGATTAGCTTCTGACAACCATACAACATGACAACTTTGCTCTCCCTGAATAAGAGTGTATCTCTAGAGTCGTGTGAAAACAATAGACAGCTATTTCACTTAGTCAAATGTACGTACTTAGTTTCACCAGAATGCAGAGAAAAGAGAGACGGGCGTTTTCAATAAAAGGTGGTATTTATTGAGCAGTCTTCTTTCTCATACAAGAGAAATGAATTGCCACGATTGTAATGCTCATGGTAAAGTAAAGTGCGTACAGTAAAAGGAGGATTATAAAATAATACTGTAAAAGCATTGATATGGTTTCTTAGCCATATGATACTTTAAAATAGATAAAATATATACATACATATATATATTGACTAATCGTACTCAACTGGTGCTTCCAAATACGCCTACCCCGGTGTACCTGACCTAAGCCTAATATGTGGGAAGAAGTAAGTAAGTAGCAGTTTAAGTTAAGTTTGTTTTGCCAAGAATCCGACTCAAGAGTTCTCTGTAAGGGTTTAGTGAGTTCCGTACCTGGGTAATAGAAAGCAGGAGGTCTTGTATCTCTTTCTCGGGACTCGATATCCCAGTAACCCGCGAAGGTATCTGGAAACACCGGAGCTGGATTTCTCGGCAGGAGAAAAGACAGCGTCTCTCTCAGTGCGTCAAGGAGGAGGGGCAGCTTCCGTGGGCTCTCTCATCAGCTGGGCTCTCGGGCAAGTAGATAGCTGCTCTGCTCCAGAATCACCACCGTGTGTTTGCTTAAGGCAACGTTGGTATATTTATACCTGAAAGGTGCCTGGGTTTGACTTAAGGTTGGACATAAGACGTCAATAAAGATGTCACTAAGAACTGGCCGTTCTTACAGTGTTTTACTGGAGTTCTAGGACGAAATCAAAACAAAAGCAAGGGGGATTTCCCAGGTTGCTGGAGGCTTGGTTTTGTTTAGAGAACTCGGTATGCTTACTAGGGGGCCGGAGAAGTAGCCTTGCTTAATGTGACAGCATGTGCTACGACTGAATTATGGATATGGTTATTATGCCGTTGTATGGATATTATTGATTATAGCCGGACAAGGGTATAA
Organism: Lissotriton helveticus; assembly: GCF_964261635.1. Classification (NCBI taxonomy): domain Eukaryota; kingdom Metazoa; phylum Chordata; class Amphibia; order Caudata; family Salamandridae; genus Lissotriton; species Lissotriton helveticus. The sequence goes on along the minus strand of NC_136057.1, from coordinate 1,346,689,244 downwards.
AATAGGAATATCGATTCGGGTTCCTAGATAAAACACTACACCCACTCCACGAATTAATGTCCATCATTACTAAAACTTAAGCAATAGTAAACATGAAAGGTGCATGTGTATACCAACCCACCCCAAAATACATTTTTGCAGTTGAAATGGTGTATGCGAAATACATGAAAATGATTATAGGTACTGTACGCTTTTCAAGCAGTGTAATCATTCATTAAAAAGGATGCATATGGGGGGCGTGGCCAAGATGGCGGCTTGAACAGACGTACCTCGAGAGGCTCCCCGGCCCTAAGCCCCATTACCACGTAATTTCCAGCTATCACCCCCCGTGACTCAGCCCAAATCCGAGCTCGACCCTCTCAACTGCCTTGGAGAGCTACCGTTCGGACTCCTCTGGGCGTTTGACCGCCGGTGGCCTCGCTTTCCCAGTCGCCGGGGAGGACGGCGTAATGGCGACGGGGGTCTGAGCTCCTCCACCGCGCGGCTGCACCGCGGAGACTACATACACCACGCCGGAGCGCCGTGGAATAGCACACTGGACTGCAGTGAGGCGTACCCAGAGGCCGCGGGAGTTCCCAGAGGGACGCGGTGTGCCCCGAACCCCTCGGACATAGAGCGCCTCGCAAGAGGACCCCTGGCAAATCTAGGCCCCGGCGTGGGCCTACCAGAAGACCGGACTGGTCCGACCCCGGCGGCCCCACGACGCCCACATACCGCGCACATCCACCCTGCTCCGCTGAGGCCGACGACCCGCAGCTTCTGCTGTGGCTGTGACCGGTGCACCGGCGAAGAAGGTTAGAGCCCTTCCGCCGCGCGCCTGCATCCCGGCGGCTGCGGGCGTAGACAGGCCTGCCAGCCCTGCGGCCGGCCACCCGAGCCACCCGAGCACGGGCGCCCAGAACACTTCACGGCGGAGTACCTGAGGGCCGGTGATCTCAGCCTTCCCGGGCGGCCCGCGCCTCATCAGCAGCCGACCACCGACTTTGGGCCCCGGCGTGGGCCTCCAGGCGCACACCCGCGCCCTCCCTTGGCGGGCCTACGGATCCTCGAATCGCGAGGAGCGCCGGCCTCCGGTCCTGCGCACTCTCGCCGGCCATCCCCCATCTCATCAGTGGCCCCTGGGGGAGGCGCGCCGAGATCGGTGGCTCTGCTCCGCGGGTGCCTCATACACCCCAGCGGGAGCCCTCTGGACATTCTGGGCCCACGCGTGGGCCTATAGGGTGGCGGCACGGACTCGACCCACAGCGCTATACGCCGGGCGGGGAGTCGTTCACCCGCCCCCACACCTCACCGGAGTCTCCCCCGCATCCCCGATCGCCAGCGGAGAGATACCGCCTGAGCTGAGGCCTGCTCATCCGGCCCCTCCGGGTACAGCGAACCCCGCCGGACGCCTCCTGCCACTTTACGCCCCGGCGTGGGCCTGCTTGAGGGTCGGAGGGATCTCCAACCGCCACCCCACCCACGGCGGACAGCTCACTGAGCGGCGTCGGCCCGCCACCGGAGGAGCCCCGGAGCCCCCCATCCCCTGATTTCCCGGCGGAGGGATACACTAACGACGTGAGGAGCCACACAGCAGTGCACCCCCGCATTGGAAACGACCCCTTGGACGAGGGGCATCAGGTGAGCGGCGCCCTGCGACCTGGACTACCGCCTGCTTCCCCTCCCCTGGATCCCTGCACTCTCTGCTGGGTGTCCCTCGACAGCTGAGGTCGGTGTCACAGCCCGGCTGGACATTGCCCTGGGCCCCCGATCGCCGGAGCCGTCGGTCCAGGCCTCCTCCCTGCTGCCTGCTGCCCGCTGTCCACCGGATCCCCCGCTTGGCCAATAAGGACGTCAGTGGACATCTCCGCGGCCTTCGGCTGCTCCCGAGGCACTGCTCTTCAGCCTGGCGCCTAAGCGCTCTCCCTAGATCCACGTTGCTCTTCCTCACTCAGGCATAACCTTGCTCGGCGAGGCACAGTGGCCCCAGCCTGACTGACCTGGTCGCCTCTACCCCCACCACCTCACCGGCCACAACGCACCCTGAGCGCCACCCTTGCGGCGCCACACGAGAGACTCTTCCTCCGGCCGCCCCAAGGCACCCTGCGGAGCTTCTTCTTGGGTCGCCGCTCCTCGCCTCTTCACGGGACCCGGCGCCAGCTCTGGTTCGTCCACTAACCTTCGCGGTTCATTTCATTGCTGGGCGATTACTCGGCGACCTCCGACGACGCCCGCCAGTTGGCCCACCACCCTGCTCTGGCCACAATGACGCACACTAGTCGCAAAGGGACCCGGAATGTGGTGGAACTTATGCATAAAGCAGCGTCGAAAGGTGACAAGACTCAACCACAGTCGACCCCGAAACCCCCCGCGAGCCCTCAGCCACAGGATGAAGACTCCGCTCCGATTACAAAAGCCTTCCTGGCCTCCCTCTTCAACACATTGCGTGAGGACTTCCAGACTCTAAAACAGGACATGGCCGGGGAACAGCGCGAACTCCGTCGCAACATTGACGGCCTGGGTGAGCGAGTTGCCTCTCTAGAGGAGGCTGATCGGTCCCGCAGTGAGGAGGTGGAGAGACTTCAGCAGGAAGTCCTGCGACTTCAGGATCAACAGGTGGACTTACAGTCGCACTCTGAGGATTTGGAAAACCGCTCCAGGCGGAATAACATAAGAGTCAGGGGTGTCCCGTTGAAAGCTGAAAAGGACAGTGTGACCAACTACCTGCAGGACCTATTCAGACACATCCTGGGGGAGACGAGCGACTTCGAAATCCGAATCGACAGGGCGCACAGGGTGGGCATGACACGCAGGGCGCCAGCACCACCTCCGGACATCCTGGCATTCCTGCCGGACTTCCCCCTGAAGGAACGCATCCTTAGAGAGGCCAGGAAAGCACAACCCATCAGATTTCGCGATGACCCAGTAGCCCTTTTTCAGGATCTCTCTAATATCACCCTGCTGAAGCGCAAATCCTTCAGGCCTGCGACGAACTTCCTGAGAGAAGCCGGGATACCCTACTCCTGGGGCCACCCGTTCCGTCTGATCTTCAAGTGGAACGGATCCCTTCACCAGCTTCGATCACTCCGCGACACCTGCTCCCTACTTGGGATCGACATGCCGGACAGTGCAACCTCCAGGGACGCCTCTCCGTCCCGGTCGCAGGGAGACCCACCTCGCCCTACAGCTGACGGCTGGCAGACGGTCCGCAGGAGGAGAACGCCGAGAACCATCCCGAAGCCAGACCCGATCACGGCCGCCCAGGAACGAGAAGCTGCAATACAGGAAGTGGCGGATAATACAGCACCCGACCTGTAGGATACCGCCCTCGTGAACCTTGACCAGCTTGGGGGTGTTCTCTCATTCGCACATGGCTTAACTGGGGTCTGGGCCGGGGAGCCGCCAATTGGGCTGCAACCACGGTACCCCTTTCTTTGACATTCTACGGACCTGTGCCCTGCACGACTAGGCCCGAGACTTTTACTGGTTTCTGTTGGGGGGGATGTTCTGGGAGGGGATGGGGAAGTTGGGGAGGGGGGGTTCTGCACTTGAGGGGGGTTGGGAAGGTCCACTCTGTTGGGGTTAGGGTGGCCACGGGGGGGAGGGAACTGTTGGGGGGGACCAGTACGCCATGGGGGATGGGGACCAATATGCCATGGGATCTTTACACACACCAGGGCTTGCCCACGTTCTCCACCGCTGCGCAGCGTCTTGCGAAACTGAGCCCGTTCACCCCTGTGTGCCCCAGTGATGGCTGACACGCTCAAAATCCTGTCCCTTAATGTCAAGGGACTCAATAACCCGATTAAGCGCAGGGCTATCATCTCTTACCTAGAGAACTCTGAGGCCGACTTCTGCCTGCTGCAAGAAACCCACCTCCTGGCTAAGGATTGGCACCGGCTGCGCTCCCGCGCTTTCCCACAGCAACTCTTCTCCTCTCTCACATCAAAGAAGGCTGGGGTGGCTATGCTCATATCATGGCGCTTCAAAGGCAAGGTAGGGGCCAAAATAGGGGAGATTAAGGGACGCCTTCTAGCCCACGCTTTCCAGATTGGCAACACCACCTACGCGATAGGCTCCATCTATTCCCCCAATACAGGTCAGGAACCCTTCTTGCTTTCCGCAATCTCAGAAACGCTTCAAGCACCTCACACCTACATGCTCCTAGGGGGGGACCTTAACCTCGTCATGGATACAGTCAACGATAGATCGGGGCACCGATACGGAGACACAGGGGCGATTTCACAGAAAGGCACTACTTGGCTGCATGATAGGGACATCTCGGACCTCTGGAGGCACGCACACCCACTTACAACGCAGTACACATTCTACTCACACGTACACCACACCTACGCACGCATAGACCACTTCATGGGCTCATCGACCCTCATTCCTCACATCGCCGCAGTGTCAATTGTCCCGGCTGCCCTCTCCGACCATCAAGCAGTGGAACTGACGCTTAACGTGCCCTGCACGCCACGCACTCCGGGGTCATGGAGGCTTAACGAAACCCTCTTACAAAAACCGGCGGTCACCCGCCAACTTCATAAATGCATCTCAGACTACTTGGCCACCAATGACACCCCTGATGTGTCGATGTCGTACTTATGGGGAGCTTTGAAAGCTGTCGTTAGGGGGGAGCTGATAGCGATATCAGCTGCAGACGCCAAACTTCGCAAAGAAAAGAGGAGCGACCTCTCCGACAAAGTCGCGGAGTTGGAGAGAGTTCACAGCCGCACTGGCGCCCCGAGAATTTGGCGCCAACTTAAGGCCGCCCGAGCTCAGTTGGCTAGCTTCGATACCGACAGGGCAGAATTTGCTGCTCTTCGCCTCCGCCACACGTACTACGTGGGGGGCAACCGCACTGGCCGGCTCCTGGCCAGCGCCTTGAAAGCCAAACTCCAACGCTCCAAAATCACGACGCTACTAGACGACACCGGCGATGCAGTTACTGAGGACGCACAGGTTGCCTCGGCCTTTCGCTCCTACTATGCCTCTCTGTATAGCGCAGACAAGGCGTCACCGACAGCCATCGACACCTACTTGCAATCGGCCAACATTACGCCGTTATGTTCAGCGAGCGTGGAAGCCCTTGATGCCCCCATTCGTCCCGACGAGATCCTCGCTGCCATTGCACGCCTCCGTCCGCTTAAATCCCCGGGCCCTGACGGCTTCTCATCGGGCTTTTATAAATCCTTCGGCCATGTCTTAGCGCCTATCCTCGCCAGGCTCTTTAATTCCTTTGAAGGACCAAGCTCCATCCCGCCCGATATGCTTGCGGCCGACATTGTGGTCCTGCCTAAACCGGGCAAACCCCCAACGCACTGTTCCGCATTCCGCCCCATCTCCTTACTCAATCTAGATCTGAAGCTGTTTATGGGGGTGCTGGCAGCCCGCCTGGGCCCCTGCCTCCCGGGCATCCTCGAACCGGACCAATCGGGCTTTGTCCCGAACCGCCAGTGCAGTGACAATACCAAAAGACTCCTGCACCTCGTGGACAAAGCTCATTTTCAGGTTTCCGACTCTGCCCTATTAGCCATCGATGCCGAGAAGGCTTTCGACCGTGTCGACTGGACCTACATGCAGGCTGTGCTGCAGCGCTACCGCCTGGGCGACCGGTTTCAGGCCTGGATCGCGAGCTGCTACCATCGTCCCTTGGCACGTGTCCGGCTGGGTGGCCTCAAATCTGACCCCTTCGAGATACAGAGGGGAACCCGCCAGGGTTGTCCCCTCTCACCACTCCTATTTGCTCTATACGTGGAGCCCCTGGCGCAGAAGATCCGCGATAATCCCCACATTCTAGGAATGTCTTTCGGCAACGAATCCCACGTGGTGGGACTGTACGCAGACGACATAATCGCCGCGTTGGACCGTCCATCAAGCTCCATACCAGCACTTATGGCGGAGCTGGAACAATTCGGCGCGGTGTCGGGTTTCAAGGTCAACCAGGGGAAATCCCTGATATTGCCCCTTGGCAGCCATGCTCTTTCCAATAGCCCACCGGCCACCTTCGGTTGCCAACTGCGGTCCACCACTCGACTGCCATATCTGGGGATTACCCTGACCTCCTCCACGGTCTCGACGGTTACTCACAACTACTCTACCTTATCATCCCAGATCCGGGCTGACCTCGCGCGTTGGTCAAAGCAACCCCTCTCCTTACTTGGGAGGATCGCGGCGGTAAAGATGTCGGTCCTGCCCAAAATTCTATACATCTTTCAGACCCTCCCGGTGTCGCCGCCAATGGGAATGCTAGCTGATCTCCAACATGATCTTCACCAATTTGTATGGGAGAGGAAACGCGCCAGGCTACATCGACGAGTAGCGCACAGGACTGTGGACGAGGGCGGCCTCGGGATCCCAAACTTGCTGCAGTACTTCCAGGCCTCGCAAATTCGATATCTAGTGGAGTGGTACCGGCCCGAATCAGAGAAGAGATGGCTCTTTCAGGACAGGGCTATGGCACAGACCTCCCTGTGGAAGATACCGTTTCTCGCTCGCCAGCACAGGCCACGCCATCTCCTCCGTTCCCCTATTACTCGGACCACTATGGCGACCTGGGACATGGTAGCGGTCAAACGGGGCCTCACGACCTTCCCGTCCCCACTTACTCCGCTCTTTGACAACCCCGCATTCCCACCCGGCACGGACACTCGAGCTTTCTTGCAATGGCGTGACACACCGTGCCGATCAGCTGGGCACCTCTTTGATACGGAGGGGTTCCTCTCTCTCGCCGACATCTCGCGAGACTATGGAGTGGATAACCCTCACATGTATCAATATTTCCAAATCCGCCACTGGCTCTTGAGCCCGGACGTTGCCCCCCTGGTGGGCCGGCAAATGACACCGTTCGAACGCTGGCTCGTGTCCAAAGACTCAGATAAACATCTTATCTCAGACCTCTATCGGATGCTCTCCCCTGCTACCGACCCTGCTAAAACCGCTGGGCAGCGGCGATGGGAAACGGAATTTGGAAGACCTCTTTCCACAATAGAATGGAACCACATATATTACAGGGCCGCCCACACTACCCGCAACACCAAAGCCAGGGAATCGGAGATAAAATTGGCTATCTATTGGCACCTTACCCCAGCGAGACTCAATCAAGGCAACCCGACCCGTAGTGCGCTGTGTTGGAGAGGATGTGGCAGCCGGGGAACACTGACTCACCTCCTGTGGGACTGTCCCGCCTTGCAGGAGTACTGGAAGGTCGTCCTGGACGATATTGACTCCACGTTCGACACTGAGATCCCACGTTTCCCAGCTTATACACACCTAGGACTTCCCAATGCACTTACATTCCCCCTAAGATCAGCTCGCGGCAAACAGATGGGCATCGCTATGCAGGCAGCATCGCAACACATCCTGTCGCTATGGGGTTCTACTATCCCACCCACCCACACTGGCTGGCTACACAAGCTGTGGTTCACGTTGGGCATGGAACGGATCCAGGCTACACTAACACATACCACTGACGCATTCCGCACCACTTGGCAGCCGCTCCTGACGTTGCTCTCCAGGGAATTCCACGAAATCACCTGCCCGAAGTACCTTCGTATCCTACGGCTTACAGACTGCATGATGGACCGAACGCAAATAGAGGCGCCTTGATACATTTAGACTAGCTATGACTCACAAGACTACTATGGAAGAATGGCGTACTGGTGGGGTGGGGGGGGCGTTGAATTGGGGTGTTGGGGGGGAGGCGGGTTCTTAAGGCTGGCTTGTTTACCTGTTGCCCGACTAGGGGCGTCTTTCGACCTCCGGGCACTACCTTTACATCTGAGCATGTTCATCCTGCTCACCTAACGCTTATTAAGAGAAGACGTGTCTGTCTGTCTCGCTTGCCTAACTTGCCTGTTGATTGTCCTTCGCTATGCCATGCCTTTTCTTTTTCTTCCTGTTCTAAAACTCAATAAACATACTTTGAAATTAAAAAGGATGCATATATATATCGGCATGAATAATTTGCGAAATTTACACATGAAATGGCTCTTAATACAGAAAAAAGGGTCGAGACCATTCCATCACATATAAATACAGTTGCTGTAAATGTGCTAGAGGCTGACGTGATATATTGTCTTTAGAGTTCCTAAAAAAGGAAGCTCTGTTCTCTAAGAATAATTCTACTTCAAGCAGAGTACATGTGCCAGAAAAAAGGGTAAATATTTTGGAATCGGGAAAGAAAAATAATTTCGCTTTCAGGGGAGAGAGAAAAATATAGTTCCAAATATGTTCAGTAGCTTTTGTTTATCAAAGCCGAATTCAGAGTTCAGGGAACGCTGTGTACTAGTTTGCTTTAAAAGTTATTCTTTTTGTTCGGGGGAAAACATCATTTCAGACAGATTTTCAAAAAAGTGGTTTACCGCTTCAGGTGAAAGTTCGACCAAGTTGAAAAATGCCGCAACTGTGCAGTCGTGAGAATGATTGCTATCATCGATGTCAGGATCAGCAATGCTCACAGAAGGTCGTACCTGGGTGATGTTGCTCTCATCTCGTACTTCACTACCCTTTAATCGCAGTGGTGAAGTCTCAACGAATGCCGTCATCAGGATTGGTAACCGCTGGGGACAACACGATGCATGAGCCGTTACAGGACTTAGCAAAGTATCTGTATCCAATGGTACTGCTGATTGTAGTGTAAGACAGACGTCCAACACGCATTCTTCTCCGCATAGCATACATTGAAGCACAGGTAAGATACAATTCTGCCAGATGGGTCTGAATGAAAGAAACCAGGTCATATTTAGATCTCTTAGCCGGGCTAATCCAAGGACTTTAGTTATGCGGTCCCGATAGCGTATAGCTAGGATCGTTTCTTCCATTGTTGCTGGAGTATTGTCTGCGTTTTGGCTTGCCATAACGAAGCAGAAGTATCAAAAATAAAATGCCTGCTACGAGTCCCAACAGGAGTGGTAGGCCGCCAAAGACAGAATGGACAAAATTAGGAAAAATGCCCAGAACGGTTGTGAAGGGTGTTAACAGTCCCGAAAAAATTGTCTTAAATACATGTGGGATACCGCTGGTATCAGACATATTTAGGATTTGGCTTAACATTTCTGCGAAATGTAGGGGGCAATTTGTTGATAAAAGGCTATGTATCTCTGCCGTTGTCCTTGCGACTTGCAGATCATACGTTTCTTTCGATGACGTCAAGGGCACAGTTGTCTGTAAAAGGACAGACTTCATTCTGCTTAAAGTATCAATTCGAATAGAAGAGATATTAAAAAATGGCCACATTTTTGCCTCCCTGTCTGGAGTGCTGTTTGGAAACAATACTTGCATACAGCAAGTGACCATGGAACTAACGCTAACTAGATAAGCTTTTCCTGGCACCATGCCACAACATCTGTGGTCCACTATTAGAATATAGCTCCCGTTAGAAAGCCGTCTAAAGAATGGCTCTATCCGAGTTGCAGGTGTGCCATGCTGGTGACATGAAAGGTTATTTGAAGTCCCCTCACAGGCCCCATGCAGGTTAATACCTTGACACAGAAGTATACCACTTAGTGACCTTTTACAATTATTACCACTAAGAAATACATTCTGTTCCTTTTCACTATAGCATGTGTGTGTGTGTAAGGTAGTTTCCATGATGACTTAATATACCCTTTACCCAACCTTTCATACTGGCCTGCTGGTATATATTCTTGACAGAATTTAAATTGGAAAGTTGTTATCGGAATAGTTATTATTCCGTGTATTATCCATTCAATGACAGGTCGTTCTGACATTGTTAATGGTAATCTCTCAAGTTTTTCAATGCTCAGAATTGTATATTCTGCTCCTTTCTGTGCAAAGCTGATTTGTGTATCAGTAAGGTTAAAGATAGAGAATAATGACGTTGTGTTGATTAAACGCCAAGGCACGTAGCCTGAACGCAGATTTTGTAACGTCCAGCCAAGCTGTACAATAGAACGTAATTGGGACTGACCGTGTTGTAACATAAGCAAGTCCTGCTCTATTATATCTATAGCAGATGATACAATACTGTCCAGTGAATATATTCTGGAGGACAGAGTCATTAACCCATTGTCCACAACAGAAAGTGATTTTTCCAAATTAATACGGTCAATTTCCCGTATTTTTTCTGCTGTTTCAATTTGCGTTTCTTTCCAAGCTTCGTTGTAAGCTGCATATATACCGGCCGCTATGAAACGTTTTTGACGCTGTTTGCGTGGTCCCATTATGAAATCACGCAAGTCAGCACCGTCTTTAAGTAAAGTCAAGTGTTGCTTAATTTCTGCCAGTGTGGATTTCTGTAGCCATTCGAGGCAGAGTTTTCCTACACTGTATGTTGTAACTATCCCTGGATGTTGTCTCTGGGAGTATCTAGGGTCTGGCCTGGTCAATTTGAGCCCCTGTATTTTGTTCAGGAATCTATCTTGACAGTTATTTGTGTCTGTGGGCCAGATCAACCATTTTTTCCAATCAGGATGTATTCTGTTTTGGTTAAAAATATGGGATACGTCTATCTCAACATCTGTAGTGCTATTATTGTCAGGTGTTGGCTTTGGAATAGACGGTTTGTTTAAGTCTTTAATTCTGGCTAGGCCAAGACAGGTTGTCTGTTGAATGGTATCATTCAAGAATATAATTTGTTCTGGGATCATGCAGGCTCTAAATAATGATTCTATACCTTGGACCTGCCAATCTTTGGTACCCCAGATGGTTTTTGTTTCAATATTGTTTTTCCAAAAATCAAAACCAAATGTAGTCATTTGTTCATAAAATGCTTCTGAATAGATTAATTTAGTGTTTGTCAGCATTGTTTTCATTCCTGTCTTATTTAACATTTTGAAATAAAAGGCTTCTGCTTCACTTGTGTTAAACCCTGAGAAGTATGGGAATTTCTCATAAAATGTTTTTGAACTGCCTTTAGGTGGAGTTGCACAATGTTCCCACTGATTATAATTTAAACCATTTCTAGGTTGAGCAGATTTATGCAAATAGTGATGTGCAAAATGGTTGTAGCAGTACAATTGTTCATAATTAGATGAACCCTGCAAGTAATCATGTTCTGTAAATTTTGCTGACATTACTAAGTCTGACATCATATCATTAAGTCCCAATCATCAGAGAATGTGCTCGGTTTTACAAAGTCACTCAATGAAATCTTAAACTGGTGTGGATACTTCAAGAGCTCGACCGGGCCATAGATTTCGTAATCTGTTTTGTCCCAAGCTACCCCACCGGGTATTGGATTGGCTGTGACATTCACGGATGATAGTTCTCTTTTCTCGATGTGAGATGACTTGTGTGGCTTTAGGACCAAGTTGAGGTTCTGACTTGCTGTGTCCATTGTACTATATTTTCCCTCAATGAATTTTCCCAAACAAAGAACCATGATGAGCCAAAGCAGGAGGAAAAGTACACCTAACACAATCCAAAATTCAATCCATGGAGAAATCAGATAGGTTTCTTTGAGTTGATGAAAGAGTTCTGTTACTTTGTCTTTAAAAGTTTTTGTTGTTGGCTGTTCTTCAGGCTCGCTTGGATTCTCAGAAAAGTCATCGAAATTGATGAAGTAGCCAGATGCAGTTCTGTCAATTGTTGGAATCGCTTCAGGATTTTTACTTGCTTTTGGAATTTTCTTTGTTTCATTAGCATAGTCTGTGGCTACATCGTTGTAGACAGGTGTTTCTTGATGAACTGTTTCAATTTGGGCTTCAAGAGGCACAAGTTCCATGGCATTATTGCATAGTCCCTTTTTAATCACTGCAGGTTTATCAAATGTGATTAGTCTCTCAGTTTGAACCTCTTGGATTGTAGCAAGATTTGGTCTTCTGCTATTTCTTGGGAGTCCACTGGGCCTACTACTTATTATCGGCCACATGATTGTGGTTTTACCAGGTCGATGGATACAACTCGGTTCTCCTTTTTACCAGCAAGGGGCGGTAGTACAACTGATCTTGTTCCGTTGACAGCTAAGACAGGTACTGCTTTTCTGTAAGAAGGCCCAAATTCCTTCTTCACCGTGATCTTCTCTCTGACCAGATCCCCAATCTTTGGAATCCAGACAGGCCTTGCTGGGACAGGTGGTTTCTCTTCAGTGGCTGTTGGCTGCTGTTTTAGCTTTACGTTGCTCAGGTCTTTTCTTGTTTCATTTAAGTCCTGTAAAATAGCCAAACGATCTTTGATATCAAAGCATTTTTCTTCTACCACTGAAGTCTGACTATCGAGGTCCTGAATGTGCATTCTAGTCCTGAACAATAGTTCATACGGACTGAAACCTTTTAGAGAATTTCTTGGCAGATTGTTAAGACTACGTTGGACACTTGTTAAATGTTGGACCCACCCATCACCCGTACCTAATACCCTCGCTGTTATAGATTGCTTTATGTCTCGTTTTTTTCTTTCCACAATCCCGTTTCCCTCAGGATGGAAGGGACAAGAGTACCGCAATGCAATGCAATGCCCATGCTGGTCATGGCCTCCTTATAAGCTCGAGAGCTAAAAGCAGGACCATGGTCAGAATGTAGCATGCCAATTGCGTATGTGCCGATATAGACTCGCAAATCTTTTATAACAGTTCTGGCGTCAGCCGAGCGCTGGTGTCTACATTTTAAGTGAATCTAGTCTTAAATAATATACATTGGGACGCATGTTTCCTGTTTAATCATGCGTATAGATCGCCTTATGCTTTCTATTTGGTGTTCTGGCACTACTTCGGCCGGTTCGCCACTGCGATCTCTGTTGCAGTTTTCACAATTTTTTGCAAATTTGTGATTATCCAAGCTCATTCCCGGCCACCAGTATTCCGATTGTAATTCTGTCAGAGATTCCTTGATCGTCTGATGCCTTTGACCTAAACCCATATGTGCTTCTTGTATTAAGAAGATTCTCCTGTTCGTGTTTGGAATTACTCTATCCCCCACTCCAGGGATTCGAGCAAAAGGAACGGAGTTTGCATCGATTATGTATGTATAATTGAGTGGATAGTTCACGGGTAATGCTGCACAGTCGCCTTTTGAAGACGTTCTTACCGCCAGCATGGTTTCCCCGTCAATGTATTTTTCTGAATGCTTTTTTGTGGCTACGGAAGCCGGATTAGTTGCTTCCGCTGTGGCTGTCTCAGCCAATGAATTCCCTACAGCGTGAACGCCATCACGCTGATGACTCAGTGTATGTATCACGTGAGTCTTTTGTAGTTCTTTCTTAAAAAGAACTACTTGTTCCCAAAGCTTTTTATGCTTTATTGTGGCACCTGTGTCATCTTTGTAACCGTTATAAATCCAGTTCTGCAAGTCAGTATTGTAAGACTTGACGCAGGAATGCGAATCGCACACTATTAGTGTCGGGAATTCGCGATCGGCATTTTCAAGCGCCATCTTTAAAGATCTTATTTCAGCTCGCTGAGTTGAACAGTTTCTGAGTGATTCAGTTTTGGTAATTAACGGTCTGAATTTACCCAAGCGCCAGCGACCTTTAACAATCGCGCACGCTGCGTTGTAGGATTTTTTCTCTACATTGTAGTGTTGTGTATTTCACTTTTTCGGTAGCAAGAGAATTTTCCCATTGTATCCATTTTGGATCTAATGCCACGGTAGTTAAATTACATGGGCTTGTTAATGCCTCGAAGGCTGATTCTGCTGTTAAAACAGTAATCCGTCTGCCTTGGGCCTGGGCTCTTTCTTTTGCTACAGCTGTTTGAACCGCATTTACAACATTTTTCGCAAGACTAAATGTTTTTTCAGCTTGTGAGTACAAGTGTGATTTGTATGCTATTGGTACCTTTTCTCCCTCATTAGAGGTCAGGTACGTGAATCCGCATCTTCCTGGGATGACTCTGATTACAAGGTTGCGTGTATTATCGCGAGTTTGAAATTTTGTTTTTGCTAACATGTCTGTTTACAATGATCTCAAAATTTCTGTGTGTTTTTGAGTCCAATTGATTGGTTTAAAATCAGGTTTTATTAATTCATAGAGAGGTTTAACCCTCTCTGCATAATTTAGAATGTATGTTCTTCCGAAATTCAGGAAACCTCGTATTGATTGTAAGTTCCTCAGCGTTTTTGGTGCTTGGAGTACAGCACACTTCTCTAAGAAATTGTCTGCTAGGCTTTTGCCTTCACTTGATAATTCATATCCTAAAAACAGGACAGTTAGATGGGCAATTCGTGACTTTTTAAAGTTGAATTTGTAACCCTCTGCTGCGAACCCAAGTATTATGGTGTTCACTCTTTTCAAGTGAGTATCCAAGTCATCATCTGTCAGATGGATGTCATTGACATAAGATAATGCCTCATCATCATACATTTGTAGTAACTCTGTTACTCTTGCTGAGAATAATCCTGGGCTATTCTTGAACCCCTGTGGGAGTCGACAGAAATTTTTCTGCGAGCCCATTATTGAGAAAGCGGTCAAATACCTGCTTTCAGGTGCAATGTTTTGACAAAAGAATCCATTAGAGATGTCTAATGTTGTTTTGTATTTTTTGCGCACGATGTTATTCATTAGTGCTGCACTGTGTGAGTTTTGTACTGCAAATGTCTTGCAACATGAGTTAAGGTGTCTGTAGTCCAAAACTAGACGATATGAATCGTCTGGCTTGGAGACAGGAAACAAAGGATTGTTCATTTGTGAGGTGCATGTTTCAATCACCCCCTGGTATTCAAGTTGATCTAAGATCTCCCTGACCTGTTTTTTAGCTTCTTGCTTAATTGGGTACTGCCTTTGTGTAGTTGGTTGACATTTTAATTGGATTTTGTGAGGAGGAGAGTCCTCATCCCATCCTACATGATTTATATATAATGCAGGGGCTTGGGCTACTGCCCACTTTCTTGCAAGTGTATATTTTTTATGAATTGGAATGTGATTTGAGAAGGCAGGCATAATAATTTCTTCGCCATGAGGGCACTCCCTGACAAACTCTGGTGGCCAGGCCTTTTCAGCTAAAAGGATGTCGTAGCCTTTGGAAAGGTTATCCCAAAATAGACCCCTTACTTTCCTAGTCTTATCTCCCTCTATACGTAATGTTATCTTGTATATTTTATGAGGTTTGCTAACTCTGCTGTCTGCAGTTTCCACTTGAATGTATTCATTCGTGTCCACCTTCTCCAGATGATTCATCAGGATCTTGCGAGCTATGGTCACTTCTGCTGCGCTGTCTAGCACTGTCTGGGCCCACTCTCCGTTTTTCAGCTGTGTCCTCAGTATCCTCGGCATGTTTAACTATTTTAATACTGGCTACCTTCTTTCTTGGAAATTGTAATTTTTTACTTTGATGAGCAGGTTCTTTGTCTTTGGACTTGACGTGCTCTTCCCTTTGTTCTGACCGTCCTCTTCTTTCCGATTTCTGCGAGGAAGTCTGAAAAGATCGAGAGGGACGTGTATCAATATCTTGATATCTATCAGGTTTCTTTAGATTATCCCTATTTCTAATTGTCCCGCTTGGGCCGGGACGTGGGGTTGTTCCCTCGGTACTGGGGACTTTACACTGGTAAGCGGTTCAAATAGAAAGACAGGTGCCTTCAATAAAGGGTTGAGAGAAGGCTTTATTGGTATGTACGTCTTCTTCATATAAACCAAAGTAAACGAGTAATCAAAACACAGAAGTCTTCTTCATGGGGTCCTCGGGGAGAACAGTTGTCCTGGGATGCGGTCTTGCTCCGGGCGTGGTCTTTCGGGTTCCGCTCCGGTACCGGCAATAAAAGGAAACGGGTGTCAGGACACATATACTGCGTAAACCAGTAAAAGGGGTCAGGGAGTGAGGGATGAACAGAACGTGCACTTTAGTCTACCCAGGGCTGTGGGGAAGTGCTCGTGCATCGACTTTACGGGGGGAGTCTATGCGGCTAGGTGAGACAGGGGATCGGTCACTGGTGTTTCCTCCTCCCGACCCAGCCCGCTACCCGGCCCCGTACCTCTTGTAGCCACGCTCCTCCCACGGGAACGTGGCAGGGCGGCTCGTGGGAACGTTGGCCTCCTGGCTTGTCGATATCAGGGATCTCGGCTCTCCTCTCCTGTTCTGCGGCTTCCTCCCGGTTCTCGGCTCTGCTCACCACGCCCTCCATCTCCGTTCCAGGTGTGCCTGTTTTTGACGCCCTGGCGTACTCAGTGGGCGGGGCCTCGGCCCCGGAGTCGAGGATCTTAAAGGAGCCGTCGTCCTGGCGTTCTGGAAACCAAACCGATGTATCCTCTTCTGTCCATACTGCCGCTGGCTGCTGTGGGGACAAGGAGCAAGGTAAAAGGGGTGTGGCCACCCACCAATCATCCGTAGTCAGAGGGTCTTGCTCCCCTGCCCCGTCACACACCTCCCCCCCTGGCTTCTCCCGTTCGGGGAGAGGGAAGGTCCTAGACAGAAAGTCCGCATTACCATTGTCCTTCCCCTTACGGTGATGCACGGTGAAGGCATAGGTCTGGAGAGACAGGAACCACCGCAGCACCCGGGGATTAGTACTACTGTTCTGATGTATCCACCTCAGGGGCGCATGATCCGTATGAAGGATGAATGGTTTACCCTCGAGATAATATCTCAACTTTTCTACAGCCCACTTTATCGCCAAAGCCTCTCTCTCTATAGTGGAATACTTGCACTCCCTAGGAAACAACTTCCTGCTCACATACAAGACAGGATGTTCCACCCCATCACTCCCGATTTGAGACAGAACGGCTCCTATTCCCACATTGGAGGCGTCCGTTGCTAAGAGAAAGGGTTTCGTATGCTCAGGGGAAGCCAGCAGAGGGGCTGTGGTCATGATGGTTTTCAGGGTCTGAAAAGCCTGCAGCGTCTCAGGCGGGGGCTGTCTAAAGTCGTGGGGCCTTGCATTGTTTTTCAGGAGGTCTGTTAGGGGGGCTGCTGTCATCGCAAATTGGGGTATAAATCTACGGTAATACCCTACCAGACCTAGAAACGCCCGCATCTCTTTTTTGTTGGACGGAAAGGGCACTGCTGTGATTGCACGTACCTTCTCGCTTTGGGGAGCGATGGCACCGTTACCCAGGACGTACCCTAGGTAGTTCACAGTCTTAAAGGCAGCGCGGGATTTCTTTGCATTGATATGCAGACCCGCTTGTTCCAAGGCCGTCAGAATGGTAGTCAGGTGTGTGAGATGTTCCTTCCAGTCCCTACTGTAAATCACTATATCGTCTAAATACGCCGAGCTGAAGGACGTATAGGGTTGCAGTACTAGATTCATTAATCGTTGAAAAGTGGCCGGCGCCCCATGTAACCCAAAGGGAAGAACCGTAAATTCGTAGGCCCCTTCGTCTGTTACAAAGGCCGTCTTTTTTCGGTCCTCTTCACGAAGAGGCACCTGCCAATACCCCTTCGTGAGGTCTATAGTGGTGATGTAATTGGCGTCCCCGATTTTTTCTATTAAGTCGTCCACCCTTGGGATGGGGTAAGTATCAAAGTGGGACACTGCGTTAAGCGCGCGGAAGTCCATACAGAAGCGTTTGGACCCATCGGGCTTAGGGATCATCACGATGGGGGACGACCAAGGACTTTGTGAAGGCCGTATAACCCCCAGTCGTAGCATGTCTTGCACCTCCTTGCGCACCATTTCTTTGCGAGCAGCGGGAATGCGGTAGGGTTTTTGTTTCACCACTTGACCCGGTAGGGTGTCTATGCGGTGTTCTGCTATATTAGTCCTTCCGGGTAGGTCAGAGAATAAGCGGGAAAAGGGTCTCAGTGTGTCCGCTAACTCTGCCTTTTCCCGTGGGCTGAGCTCTTGATTTACTACTAGCTGCTCCATAGTGGATGTAGGGTCCGGACCTGCCCTTGCCACTAAGGGTGCTTCCCCCGGTACGGGTCCTAGCCATTCCTTGAGCATGTTAATGTGGAAAATCTGGGTTTTCGTGGGAGACATTCGTAGTCGGTAAGTCGTAAGACCAAGGGTGTCGATTATCTGGAATGGTCCCTGCCAGCCCTGTTTCTGTTTGGTCATTCCCGAGGGAAAAAGCACCAAAGCCCAGCTCCCTCTGGTAAGGGTCCTCAACCTCTTCCCTTTGTCGTAGGATACCTTTTGTTTGTTCTGGCTCCTTTCTAGATTGGAGTACGCTAACTCTCTTAGTTTACCCAATTTGGAGCGTAAGTGACAGGTGTAGTCCAACAGGGACTTTTGTTCCTCGAGTTCCTCGTTTTCCCACATATCTCGGGTTATCTCCAACAAGGACCGTGGCACTCTTCCATACAGGAGTTCGAAGGAGGAGCACCCTAGGCTGCTTTGTTTTTGTGCCCGAATGACGTACAGGGCGAGGGGTAGTAGCCTGTCCCATGAAGGGCCCTCAGCTGATAACATTTTTTTCAGAGTGGTTTTTAGGGTTTGGTTATACCTCTCCACCAAACCGTCGGTCTGGGGATGGTACACCGACGTCTTCAGGTGTTTCATATCCAGGGAGGCGCATACCTCCTTCATTAACTTTGACGTGAATGGCGTTCCCTGGTCTGTTAGTACTTCCCGAGGAAACCCCACTCTAGAAAACAATTCAACGAACTTTTCAGCTATGTTGGCTGTGGTGGGGGTTTTGAGAGGAAAGGCCTCGATGAACCTGGTGGCATAGTCCACTATGACTAGGGCATATAGATGTCCTCGACTGGATTTCGGCAGAGGGCCTATAAGGTCCATACCGACCCTTTCGAAAGGGACACCGATGATCGGCATCTTTTGCAAAGGGGCCATGGTGGGTCGGCGAGAGTTTTGTCTTTGACATACTTCGCATTTGGCACAATAGTCCTGCACCTCTTTATGTATGCCTGGCCAGAAGAAATAGCGGACTATGGTGTCTGTGGTTTTTTCTTTGCCTGCATGTCCTGCCGTCAGGTGGGCATGAGCAAAAAAAAGGACCTGCTCTCTAAACGACTGGGGTACCAGTAATTGGTCTACTCCGTCCTCTCGACTTTGCCTGTACAGTAGGTGGTTTTTTATCACAAAGCGTGGATACGAAAAAGGGGGTTGGTCACTTGCCCCCTGGGCGGCTTCCCATGCGTTTGTTAAAGTCTTGTCTTCTGTCTGGGCAAAACGGAAACTACGATCAATAACCCAGGGTTCGGGGGTCAGATAGGCAGGAAGGGTGTTATCAGGGGGGGCACCAGAGAGGTGTTCTTTGAATAGGGATAGAAATTCAGGATTGTCTGTTCCCAGGATCATATCTTCAGGAAGGGAGTCCACCACCCCAACCCACACCCGGCAGGGTTCCCTATTAGGAAGCAGTATTTTGATAGAAGCAACAGGGTACGGTTTAACATCCCCATGGACACATCTAATATACACCGGCCCCATGGGATTCACCTGTTCGGGTTGCACAAATCTGGTTTGGATCACTGACTGCCTGCATCCCGAATCTAGTAGTGCCTTAACCGTATAACCATTCATCCTCATACTCACATAGAACGTGCTACCCATTTCGGCTGAATACAGCACAGTCCTTGGCATATAACCAACTTCCATTGGCTCCTCTGGTGGTTTTCGTTTGGGGCACATTCGGGCTATATGTCCCCAGTCCCCGCAATCAAAGCATTGGGGTCCTCTGGTGATGGGATGGGAAACCATGCTCGGTGGACGCAGAGGTCTTGGCGCTCCTCCTCCAATTTTGAACTTTCCATCAGGTTTAGGAGGAGGTATGTTTTTCTGCGTTTTGTCGGTTTCCCACGCGAGGGACTTGGGTTGCGCTCTCGCATACTGTGACGCCATTTCAATGGCGTGTTCCACGGTGAGCCCGACGTGCTGACGCAACCAGCGTTGGGTGGCATAAGGCAGGGCCTCCATAAACTGTTCTAGGTATATTTTCTTCAATATATCTTCTTTGTTACAAATGTCCGGGCGCAGCCACTTATCGGCGGACATTTGCAAACGGTAAAAGAGAGTTTTTGGGTTTTCTCCTGGTATACCCCGTTCCTTCCGGAACCGCACCCTATAGGCTTCCTGGTCCAACCCCAGGTGGTCTAGTATAACCATTTTAATGGTAGCGTACGGGGTGGTTCCAAGGGGATTAGCCGCCTGATAGGCCGACTGGGCTTCTCCTGTTAGGAGGGGGGCTAAGAAGAAGGGCCATTTTTCTTCGGGCCAACTCAAAGCACGTGCGGCTCGTTCAAAGTTTATCAGGAAGGCGTCTGGGTCATCCCCAGACACATACTTCTGGAGTGACACCCCAGGTGGATGGGGCGTGTGCGCTCTCGCCTCGCCATGAGCGACTATAGGTGCGGGAGTAATGTTTTTGAGGGTTTCCAGCTGAGCCGTTATCGTATGGGTGAACAAGTCCCTATCGGCTTGGGCGGTTGTGATTTGACTCTCCACAGCCTTTTCCAGTTTATCCTGTCCTTTGATCAGGTGGTCAATGAGGGCCTCCATCTTGTGCGTACAGACGGATGTGGATCCCACTTCTGACACCAGTTGTCCCGCTTGGGCCGGGACGTGGGGTTGTTCCCTCGGTACTGGGGACTTTACACTGGTAAGCGGTTCAAATAGAAAGACAGGTGCCTTCAATAAAGGGTTGAGAGAAGGCTTTATTGGTATGTACGTCTTCTTCATATAAACCAAAGTAAACGAGTAATCAAAACACAGAAGTCTTCTTCATGGGGTCCTCGGGGAGAACAGTTGTCCTGGGATGCGGTCTTGCTCCGGGCGTGGTCTTTCGGGTTCCGCTCCGGTACCGGCAATAAAAGGAAACGGGTGTCAGGACACATATACTGCGTAAACCAGTAAAAGGGGTCAGGGAGTGAGGGATGAACAGAACGTGCACTTTAGTCTACCCAGGGCTGTGGGGAAGTGCTCGTGCATCGACTTTACGGGGGGAGTCTATGCGGCTAGGTGAGACAGGGGATCGGTCACTGGTGTTTCCTCCTCCCGACCCAGCCCGCTACCCGGCCCCGTACCTCTTGTAGCCACGCTCCTCCCACGGGAACGTGGCAGGGCGGCTCGTGGGAACGTTGGCCTCCTGGCTTGTCGATATCAGGGATCTCGGCTCTCCTCTCCTGTTCTGCGGCTTCCTCCCGGTTCTCGGCTCTGCTCACCACGCCCTCCATCTCCGTTCCAGGTGTGCCTGTTTTTGACGCCCTGGCGTACTCAGTGGGCGGGGCCTCGGCCCCGGAGTCGAGGATCTTAAAGGAGCCGTCGTCCTGGCGTTCTGGAAACCAAACCGATGTATCCTCTTCTGTCCATACTGCCGCTGGCTGCTGTGGGGACAAGGAGCAAGGTAAAAGGGGTGTGGCCACCCACCAATCATCCGTAGTCAGAGGGTCTTGCTCCCCTGCCCCGTCACACTAAGGTTGTATCTTTTCTCAGAGGGCTCCCTCTGGGAGACTCGTGTCCTTGGTCCGGAGATCTTTCTCTCCGCCGAGGAGACCTTCCTCTGGACTGAAATCTTTTTTCTTTGGGAGTGGATTGTTTATTTCCATCCCAGCTCTTTTTTGGAGTGTTTAGATTATTTTTAATTAATATTTTTTCAGGATTTTCAGTTAGTTGGGGTTTTACTGGTTTCCCACCCAAACTATCTCTTCCTAGTTCTTCATAGGATTTTTCTACGATTCTGGCAAGTTCAAAAGGTTGTTCTGCTATATCTGTTTCTTTCAATTTCTGGCGGATCGCCACAGATGCTGCTTCTCCTTTTATGTTGGCTAATAATATAGCGGAGACCAGCTTGAAGTCTTTCAGTAATTTCATACCCAGAGTTAAAGCAGGTTCTGGACCGTATTCGTTTTGAATCTGTCTTAGCACATCTGGTATTACCACCATGGACGGAACACCATGCGGTAAGGGGGACGGTGGCAGCTTCTCCCCACCCCGCTTGGCGCCACTCTTTGAGCATTCTGCTCGCAATTGTTTTATCCTGCTATTAGTGTTAACAGCTATTTTTAATATCACTCGCTATACAGATATAGCATTTTAGAAGGGGTGTGAATTGTGAATTGTATTGCTCTGTGACTGATTTTCTAGTTGCACGCTGCTAAAAACGATCACTTACCCACACGCATTGAGGGACCAGCTTCCGTGTTGCCTTGTCTGTGCCTGCCCGCCCAGTCCGACCCTCCAGCCAATCACGGGCGCGGAAGGCGGGGCAGAGCAAGAAACATCCGGGGAGGCGAGCGCTTCGCGCTCTAGCTCTTCCAGGCTCAGGGGCTATAAAGTAACTCGTCAGCGTCAACGCGCAGTGTTGACGCGCAGTGTGGCGCCTCCTCCTGCGCCGAAGACGAGCCTAAGACCAGCCCGTCTGCGCCCGTCCGCGACAGGACGGGACTAGGGGCAGGGGGCTATGGCGGTCAGGACACTTCCTACAGAGAGGGGTAAGGGACCTGCTCTGTCATACTCACGTAGGAGTCTCATGGACATAGGCAAATCTGCTACTACCTTGTGCCCCCATAGGACCTGCTCCAGTGTGGGAGGACCATTTTCGTGTTTGAGGTGCCACACCCTATTCTCTAACACTGGGGTAATTACACCTAACCCAGGTAACTTTGCCATCTCAGCACACAACAACAACCCCGCTATACTTGCTTCCAACGCTCCTAATAACCTGCCCCTAACCTGTAAAAACCTGTTGTGTAATGTCCGCTCTCTAGTCTCTCATGCCACACAGGTTTGGGACCTCATTACAACAGAGAGGCCTGACCTGTGCTTCTTAACGGAGACCTGGCTTAAGCCCCACACAGTCCCAGCGATCACACTTGGGGTACCAACGGGGTATAAAATGGCTAGGTCGGACCGCCCGATTAAAACGGGAGGAGGGCTAGCCATTGTATTCAAACAGGAGATGGAGGTTGTAGTTATAGAAACTGTGTGCACCCCAGATATGGAGCTCATGATCTTTACGATCAACCCTACTGCTAGGGAAGTGAGGAAAGGTGCACTTTTGTACCGCCCTCCTGGCTCGTGCGGGCCCTTTTCCATTAAACTAATGGAACTCTTGGCACCCCACATACAAACCAACTCTGATTTTCTTCTGGTGGGGGACTTTAATATCCACAGTGAGATCACCACATGCATTGATGCACAGACGGTGTTGGCAGATCTGGCCACACTGGGACTTACTAAAAAGAACCAGGGTCCGACTCATTCTGCGGGCCATACCCTCGACTTAGTGCTCTATAACTCTACAGCTATTAACTGTCTTACCCCCAACCAAGTTGTTTGGACAGATCATTCAGTCATTGTGTTTTATACTCGTGACAACAACAAAGCCAAAACTATCTATAAGAAGTTGGCCAATGTCAGAAGGCCTTGGTATAGGTTAACCCCCGACAAATTTAGGGCGAACTACTCGGAACCTAAGTGGGAAGCATTCGGTGATGACGCCACCTTAGCTCTAAAGGCTTTCAGTGACGCTGTATTAACAACTATCAACCATGTGGCCCCACTGAGAACCTATAAACCACGACCAGCTCCCAAACAAGAAGTCTGGTTTACGGGAGATCTTAGGCAGCAAAAAAAGATCATGAGAGGGTTGGAGAAAAAATGGAGAGTCACACATAAGGCAGACGATAAGGAGAATTTTAGGAGGTCGTCCAAAAAATATCATAAGGCGATCCGAGCTGCCAGGAAACAACACATAGCAGCCCAATTATCAGATGCTGGCTCCAATGTAAAACTCCTGTACTCTATTCTGCAGACCTTTACCAAGCCCGCTGCCTGTGACACTGATGGGGTCGAATCCCAAGAAATCTGTGATAACATCTCACAGTTTTTCGTAAGGAAAATTGACGCCATTTATAATAAAATATTAACATCCAAATCCCCCTCTTATGACCCAGTGACAACAACTGACTGTCAAATCCCGTCATATACCATGACTCCAGACAATGAGGCTAAGACGCTTATTGCCTTCCCACCTATCTCTATGGAAGAGCTGACTGCCCTTGCCATGCAAACAAAGAGTGGGTGCCAGTCTGACATCATCCCAGCACGTATTATGCCAACTTTGCTGGAGATTCTGGGGGCTGGAATACGGCAGATAGTTAACATATCTCTGCTTACTGGGGAAGTACCGTTGGAATGGAAACAGGCACTTGTGAGGCCCCTTCGCAAAAACAACGCGATTCCGTGGTCTGAGTTGACGAATCTGAGACCGATCTCCCTTCTCCCTTTTTTAGGGAAGCTTGCGGAGAGGCACGTGAATCAGCATTTGTCGAAATTCATTGAACACGCGGGTGTACTGGACCCTTCCCAGTCGGGCTTTAGACCCAGACACAGCACTGAGACTGCCTTGCTGTCTGTCGCTGACAATCTCCAGAGGCTACAGGACAGGGGTTATTCCGCTGTTCTGGTGCTTCTGGACTTGTCAGCGGCGTTTGACACTGTGTCACATGACATCATGACCTCCAGACTAGTTGACATCGGTCTGGAAGGCAAGGCCCTGGCCTGGCTCAGGAGTTTTTTCAGCGGACGCACCCAGAGAGTCATCCTGGGACCATATCAATCAGAGGAGGTGGTGATCTCAAAGGGGGTGCCACAGGGCTCTTGTTTGAGCCCCACGTTATTTAACATCTATGTGGCCCCCCTAGCGAACATCATGAGATCCCACGGGTTCATTCCGGTTTCATACGCGGATGATACCCAACTCCTCTTCCCTTTTAAAACGATGACTCCTGAGGTGCGGGCCTCCTTCGCCCAAGGGATGAAGGAGGTGTCTCGCTGGATGGCAGCCAACTATTTGCAGTGTAACGTCTCCAAAACGGAGGTTATGCTTTTCGGAGAGGCAAAACGGTTGTGGACCCCGGACTGGTGGCCTCAAGACCTTGGCCCGGTCCCTGTGCCCAAAACCGTGGTAAAAGACCTGGGAGTCAAACTGGACCATGAGCTCACCTATACACAACAAACCAATCAAGTGGTGGGTGCATGCTTCCATGTCATAGGGCTTCTCAGGAGAGTATTCCCCCTGCTACCAGATACCACCAGGAGAACGTTGGTCCAGTCCTTAGTTTTAAGCAGGCTGGACTACTGCAACGGGTTAATGCTAGCTGCCAATGAGGGCATCTTTGCTAGATTGCAGGTTGTACAAAATACGGCTGCACGACTGGTACTGAATGTCCCGCCCGCACTCCCTCAAAACCACTGTTGGCCAAACTGCACTGGCTTCCAGTTAGGCAGAGGGTGATGTTTAAGATCTGTTGCATCATCCACAAATGCCTAACTGGAACTGGTCCCGGTTACCTCACTGAGAAATTTATCCCCTATGTGCCGTCCAGATTCCTGCGATCGGGAGATCAGGAACTATTATGTGTTCCAAGGGCCATGAAGGCAAGAAAGGGGGAAAGAGCCCTATCGGTAGCAGGGCCAAAGCTGTGGAACCTACTCCCTAAGGAAATCAGAGTATGTAGGGAACATTTCCCTTTTAGGAAAAAGCTGAAAACATTCCTCTTCAAATCCCTAACTGACTGATCTCCTGCCTAGTTTATTAAAATGTTGACGAGTCTTTTCTGTTCTTTGGTTGTGCCAAAGGCGCGGAGATATTCCTTCGGGAATCGATTCATAGCGCCATACAAACCTGGAAATAAATAAATAAATATAAAATGTGTTTTTGTGTAAATGGAAGCAAAAACTGTGCCCCAAGTGTCACAGTCCTCTACATGTGGAGGTCTTGTATCTCTTTCTCAGGACTCGATATCCCAGTAACCCGCGAAGGTATCTGGAAACACCGGAGCTGGATTTCTCGGCAGGAGAAAAGACAGCGTCTCTCTCAGTGCGTCAAGGAGAAGGGGCAGTTTCCGTGAGCTCTCGCATCAGCTGGGCTCTCGGGCAAGTAGATAGCTGCTCTGCTCCAGAATCACCACCGTGTGTTTGCTTAAGACAACGTTGGTATATTTATACCTGAAAGGTGCCTGGGTTTGACTTAAGGTTGGACATAAGACGTCAATAAATATGTCACTAAGAACTGGCCGTTCTTACAGTGCTTTACAGGAGTTCGAGGACGAAATCAAAACAAAAGCAAGGGGGATTTCCTAGGTTGCTGGAGGCTTGGTTTTGTTTAGAGAACTCGGTGTGCTTACTAGGGGGCCGGAGAAGTATGAAATGAAATGAAATGAAAAGAAACTTGATTAAGCGCTCTGTGGCCAAGCGGCTTCCTGGCGCTGGGAATCAAAAAAGTAGCCTTGTTTAATGTGACAGCATGTGCTACGACTGAATTATGGATATGGTTATTATGCAGTTGTATGGATATTATTGATTATAGCCGGACAAGGGCATAAAATAGGAATATCGATTCGGGTTCCTAGATAAAACACTACACTTCTTTGATGAAACACTGTCCACATCACCAGGGTGCTGCATATGAGTACGTTAAGACAATAATGCGAAACCTATACTTACCACGTTTCTGGCTGCCATTTAAGAGAGCGGCCGGCTAAAGGCATCCTTGGAATCTGCATTAAACCACTCTACTTTGGCTTGCCACCCCAAACTTTAAGAATGCATCCTTGATGAATTCCAATGGAGACTTCAGAGATGGGTTTCCCACAGTGCTTTGCTCGCTTGTGGAACAGGAGGTGCTATTGACAGTGCTCTTGGCTTCTCGCCAGACAGCAGCTGTGATCACCTGCTTCAGCTGCACAGAAGACATTCTGCAGCAGCGCGTGCCTCTTGCCAGCTGCAGTTTTATTCCAGTTTATGGCCTCCGATATATACATGGTGCGCTCAGCAAACACGGAGAACCTTTTATTGTTTGTTTCAAGGTGTGTACAATGAGGGCGATGCGCAGCTCGAGTGCATGTGCACAGCGCAGCTGCTTCCACAAACGTTTTTGAGATCTCCGCTTAACTGAATGTGTGACTGTTCTTCGGTTTGCAGGTGTATGGGGGAACAGACTTACAGGAAGGACCATCAAAATAAAGGAAATATGCTCGGTTGTGCATCCCAAACGATTTGTGCACTTGCTATTTATAATAGCTTTGAGTCTCCTCTCCTGTAATCACATTTCCACCCACCATGTGTGAGTTCTTACACTTTGTACCAGTTGTCGATGAGAAACAATGGCATTCGTTCTCTCTTACAGATAAAAGGGGCATACTTTAATCGAACAACAATTTTTTTTTAAAGCGCTAAAATCCCATGCGAGCGGATGAACGCCACAGCAAATGCAGTAAAAATTTAAGATAACGAGATATAATTTAGGTCAGACTTAAAATAATATGTGGGTTTAAAGCCTTTCTAAATGTAAGGCTCTGATTACAAATCCCGAGCGTCTTTAATAAAGTATTCCGACAAGAACCAGCAAACTGCAAGCAATGTCTTTGAATTCATGCAAACATTTCTGGAACATTTACATACCGAATAATGTGCCAGTGACGTGAGTATAGGTATCGAGGCAGTGAAAATGAACCATGGTTAATGCAGGGATCGTCAAGTCCAGCCTGATTGAGTAGTGAGTGAGGTTGAGAGTCCACTCATACGGAACTGTACATCACACTAAATAAAGTAAGGTCCCTCCCCGCTCCAGGCATCTTTACTATTGGAGAGGTGTTAAGACTGGGTTGACTCTATTAAGTGGCAAGTATTACACATTTTACACCACAGCACCTCCTCCAAGGCTCTATGGGTGACTTAGTACACAGTTATAATGTCTGTCTGGAATGCAGGGGATATTTCACAGAAAGAAATAAAAATTTCTTGGAGACAAAGAATTGTTAGCCTGGTACCTACAACTGATCACTGGAATCATATTTGGCACAGTTGGCGACAGAAATACCGGTTTGTATACCCTACCTGTGAAACTATCCCTCACGCTCTTTTCGCACTCCGCTCCGTGTTTAAGATGCTGCTACATGCTTACTCACTAAGTCTGGTGCTCATCTTTAGGCCTCGCACAAGACACCAAAATTCCTCACTTACTACAGGATACTGCAACCACACCTTCCCTGACTCATACACTGGGGATAGGTAACCATCAACAAGTGGCAGGAAAGTGCTGTAAGAATTATACAATACATTACTTTACAATACAATAGTATTTAGTGGTTGAGGCAGATGTGACCGGTCAGGGTGCTGCGATGGTCCATGAAAGAAGTACAAACAAATAACAAGCATTGGCATTGCCAATAGGTCTCGCTTTTGGGACCTTATAAGTATTTAGTTATGCAGCACAATATCCTTGGTGCAACAACATCAACTATTGCATGGCTAAACACTTATACTGTCCCAAAGGCGAGACCTATTGGCTATGCCAATGCTTGTTAAAATTAGGTGCAGTGAGAAAGATACTGGCCTTGAAACAGTAGTGTTGCATTTTGTTCTAGTCTCTTCTAGTTTAGCAAACTTCCATTTAACAGTTTTTTTGGGGGATTGACCCCCTGACAGCAAACAAGATGAAAAGGTTTTTTGTGTGCCTTGCCCTTCGACATCAAGGGAGAATCCTAGGCACAACTGCTTATGCATGCTGATTGAAGAGGGTCTGAACAAGGGGGAACATACTTTGTTGCAGTCTAGTCCAGCTCTGCACACAGTTATGGCGAAAAGATGAGCCAAACTGAAACAGCTGTTGTAAAGAAGGCGAAAACGATGAAGAGCCCTGGAGGCCGAGTACTGGGACAGGAATGAGCAGCTCAAGAAACAGAGGGCAGAGTGCACTCCCTTATCCTTAGTATCACCAGCCATAGCACAGGGGGTAAAGGAGTTGACTATCTTTAAACAGTGTGCCTCTCAAACCCACAGACGATTTCTCAAAACACGCTTCACTCTCATGCAACAACTGAACCGCATCAAATTGTTCGTACAGAGCTGATTCATTCACCAAAGGATAGTATTTTAACTCCCCTTTTATAACTCCATCAGAAAACCCTCTAGATCTGGATCAAAAAGAGGTTCTAGAGGAGTCAGTGTCTGGTCCCTCTTGCGCCCATTAAAAAATTAACAAAAAGAGAGCGCCTGCAAAAGGCACTTAATAACAAGTAGGAGAAACATACAACAAATGAGGAATCCACAAAAAAATCTATTCCCTAGATTTCAAACCTGTGGGGAAAAAAATTGACAGTGCATCCTGGAACAAACTGCACAGGAATTAATAGAGGTTTTAGCCTCTGCGAAAATAAAAGGTCATACACCTACAAAAGTAGAACCCTAAAATCAAATTTCTCCAGACCATATTCCAGACATAACAAATAAGGAAGTATTAAAACTTCAAAATAATAATTCAAAATTGAACATTAGACAGGATAGATCAATAATAACTCACTACAGCTAATTCAAGGAAGAATTGAAGGAAATTATACAAATGAAATAAATGGCAATCAGCAACAAATATGTACCTGTTTGAATGCAAAACATAAGCTAGCTAAATTAAACATATCTCATAAAGTAAGTTTCTTAAATGCAGAAGCTAATTCTCTATGGCCAAAGTGCAAATTCAGCAGCATGACCGTGATACTGTCTTTGGATTATCTCCCCCTCAAGGGATGAACACAAACGTGTAATAAATTAACTGTTGTTTCATTCAGAATACAAATCCAAAGGGAATTTTGATATATTAAATAGGGGTAACATTCTGAAGTTACTTGGATCAATAAAGCAGCTGTCAAATCTTAAATCAGATCACTTGACGTCCATTGCATTTCATCTCCCAGTGTTTCCACATCAAAATGAAGCAACCATAGTTGCTTGGTCCTCGGTAGAAATTGCTGATGAGGTATACAATATGAAAAACGTTTTTTAAAAGTTGGTGAATTGCAGTAGATGGATAATCCAAAACTTCCTATCCTAAAATTGTGATGAATCCCCCAAAAATTCAAACAAGATTATCTCTACAACACAACACTGACAAGGTCAACTTATCAGTTCCCATTATTCAAGTAAAGGTTCTAAAAGGTGCTTAGGGCCCAGAGGATCCTAATGTACTGAAAAAAACTAATTTGAAAATCTACTTGGGTGCAGGATGAGGGCAACAATGTACTTATAGGTGACTGGTCCTGGATACCCACAATACTGACGAAAATTAGGAAAAATTGAAATAATATTCAAAATATTATCATTAACTTGACCATATGTTCTTGGAACATGGCGGGCCTCTCACGTATTGCGGAAGATGAGGAAGTAACATTTTGGAAATCACTTGACATACTCGTGTCTCAAGAAACATAGTGTAATACATCTTTTTCATTAATTGGATATATTGAATATCAATCACAAAATTTGAAATAATATTAAAAAAAAGGTTGTGTAAAGGTAGAGCTCTCTGTATATGTTGCAGCAAATTTGGATTTGTGAATATCCTAGTTGGAAATATGAGAACATTGGCTTGAGAGCATAATGATACATGCTTGGGAAGGAAATCAGCCCCTTATATTGCTAAATGTGTATATTAATCTATGCAGAAATGAGTAAAAAATCATCCTGTAAAAATAGTAAAAGCTCTTGAAGCATCCCACATTCAATGTCCTGTGGCTCTTATCTGGGGACTTCAATTTAAAGTTGCTGAATGATATAGAGGGATGTAAGTACACTAATCTACAGAATTTTGTGTGGAAAATTTCTGTTCAAATAAAGAGAACCCTGTAATGGAACGTATAAAAGTTGTCAGACAATCAAAAGTCATTGGTGAAAGTCTTTGTGTATCATTATTTCAGGTACGCTTGGTTTGCATTCTTTGGAAACAGCCAACACGTTTTTCCCCAAACAAGGGCTTCTTCAGGGCGATTAGTGATGCCGTGTGTGTTTGGCCAAGGTGGCGGGCATCACAGGAAAAAGTTGGCGTAACAGGTACGTTGGGTTGGAAGTAAAAGAGGCCTCAAAC
The DNA here is from genome assembly GCF_964261635.1 of Lissotriton helveticus. Taxonomy (NCBI): domain Eukaryota; kingdom Metazoa; phylum Chordata; class Amphibia; order Caudata; family Salamandridae; genus Lissotriton; species Lissotriton helveticus. The sequence continues at coordinate 1,346,658,611 of NC_136057.1, read as the reverse complement.
CCTAAGGACCGCCTGTGTGTCTTTCTCACTGTGGTCCAGTAATATCCAGTCCGTAGAGTTGTATTCACTCAGTGGATAAGTTAATTTGTTTGACGATCAAAGTGTAGTATAGAAGGAGCCGTGTCCGGATGCCGTCCTATGGTCTGCGGGATGAGAGGCCTCTCATCCCGCAGAAGGCCATCTTGCAATGATTTTTGCTTACTTAAAAAAAAAATCCAAGATCGCTGCAATGCTCGAGCACACTCAGGCGCCATCTTGGAATTATTATTTGGAAGTATAACAAAAATCTTTCCAAGATATCCACTGTGCGTGACTATGTATATGCACCACAGCCGTGTTTAAATTTTTTGATACTATTTTTTAATTAACCATTCCAAGATGGCAGTCATAATTTTGGAAAAGTAAATGATGACAAAATATGTTTGGGGATGATGCATAAAAAGGCAGACACAAGCCGGCTGACTAGCAGTGTGAAATGTTTGGGAGAGCAGTGGATGTGTGGGAAAGCTAGGAGCTGCTGAGCCCTCATATAATAAGTGCTTGGGGGAGGGGTGTTGTGAGTAGGAGGAAAAGAGGAACTTGGAAGGAAGTGAGGAAAGTTACGCCCTCCCATGAAGTAATAAAACAAATACAAAAATAGCTACTCGGATGTCAGACTGGAAAGATCATCATTCACAGACTTGCCAACTCACACATTGCTTGTCACACAGTATTTGATCTCTTTACACAGACGAAGAGCTGATATCATGCAGTGAGTACAAGTTGAGCAGAAAACTCATCCACAGAGTGCGGGGTCTCAGCTTGTGTGTGAAGGCGCGGCAGAGACACGATCCATTATGGCTTCTGATGCTGCCACCCATGTACTGTCGATATTCAAGGCTGCTTCAGAAGCTTTTGATTGTATTTTAGGGCAGAATGTAGGATTAGGTACTGAGACAGTGACCGCACAAACCCCTCCCCCCTCTCCCTAGTTCCACCTGAATAAAGCTGCTTAGGCAGTGACTGACTTCAGCCTTTTAGTTGGGCCTGCTTCTGCATGGCAACTCATCCTCTCTCATACAGTGTCATGTTTTTTAAAGGTTGGCAGGTCTGCATCCAGTTGAAATAATGGTAAAGAAGCTGTGCTCCAGGTTTGGGTCAAAAACAAGAAAAGGGAAGATCATCAATTCAAGCGCACTGTTATGTTAGGTTATGTTATGTTATTTCCATTTTTAAAGCGCGCAGCTGCCCCAGCAAAGGGGCGTCCCGGCGCTGTATCAGGCGCTGCATCAAGAGAAGAGACACAACTCAGATAGGGCAAGAGAAGAAATCAAACGAAGAAACCCTAAGATCCAGTGGAAAAGATGAAAGTCTTAACAGCTCTCCGAAATGCCAGTAAGTCATCCATGGCGCGGATATGGGCAGGAAGAGAGTTTGGGTGCCAGTACTCTAAAAAGAGCGACCACCTGCTCTGCTTCTCTTAAAACGTGGAACAACGGCTAAATTTTGCCCAAAGGACCTCAACTGCCGATGAGGAACATAAGGAGAAATGATGTGCTCCAATATCTGAGGCGAAGATTGTTTCAAAATTTTAAAAGATAGACATAAAGTCTTGAATTCGATCCTCTGAATCAGGGGTAACCAGTGAAGCTTACGAATAGTTTCTTTGGCCGAGCAAAATCTAGGAAGGCCTATCAGAGCCCTGGCAGCCGCGTTCTGAACGCGCTGCAGTCTGGTAGTTTCCGCCAGGTTAGCTCCAAACAAAAGTGAGCTCGCATAATTGAGTCTAGATAGTATGGCAGCCTGAATTATCAGCTGTCGGGTGGGGGCGTCAAAAAATTTCAAAATCGGCCTTAGACCGCGTAAAATCCCAAAGCAGGTGGCTGCTACTTTTTTTGTATGGATGGAAAAACTAAGTGAGGGATCAAGCCACACCCCCAGATTTTTCACCTCAGCTGCCGGAGTGGGGGTAGGGCCTAGTTCTGACGGCCACCATTTGTCGCCCCAAAGATTGCTGTGCTTGCCCACAATCAAAACCTCGGTCTTTTTAGCGTTAAGCTGTAAACAATTGGCCGTCATCCAACCAGCCACTGCACTGAGACCCTCACGAAATCTGGTAGCCTCAGGGTCTGAGTCCCCACTAAGTGCGACCGCCAGCTGCCTGTCGTCAGCGTAAGAGACTGAACTGAAATAGACAAGATAGCCTCTCATGAGCAAGGTTTGACACGAATAACCCTATGTAGTGGAGTGTAGATAATACGTCTTTGACCGCAGACAGCAAAAGCATTGTGTAAGTGCGACCTAAAAAGGTGCTATGCGATTTAAAAAAAAAAAAAACATACAGCAAAGGGGCTAAATAGACATGGGAGTGTGCAGTGTCTTTTAAAGAGCAGGATCCAATGTTAAAAAAACATTTGTAATGCAATAGGTCTCGCATTGGAAGGTGGAAGGTCCAAGCTGCTGTACCTCACTAATGTGGTCAGTAGGGGCACCCTAAACTTGGGTGAGAAGAGCAGTAGAAAACCCTGAACTTGGCGGACCCAGGGTCTTGGGGGAGGGCGTTTCCGGCTTGTAGAATAAATCTGGCTCCTCGTTTGATAAGTCACAGCCAAGCTCTCCTCTTGGTCACAATAATATACATTTTTTTAACCAGAAGTCACAAATGAAGGATTCAGATGCAGACAATTCCCTTTGTACAGCCTCGAGAGCAATTTAAGGCAGGGACTTAGCCCGATCTGGAACTTTTAAGAACTACCAGCATCCAGATGTTATTCTTAGATTATGGAGAAGCTGCACTTCTAACAGTGATAGAAGCCTTTACCTGAGCCATATTACTGAATGTATATAATTCATTTCAGGACTCTTTGCTTCCTTCAGCTGTTGTTCCAAAATGCTTAAAAACAGTAATAAAGCAGTAGCAGATGAGGATATAGAAATTGAAGTAATATTAAGTGATTTAGGAATAGGATGACATCTGTCAAGGGACTTGGCTGTGTACAGCTGATTCTGTTTCAAGTATTCGTGACAAAAACTCGTTTTAGGATTCTGGAAACGATTGTGACTCTTTAGTTAGTACTTTTTACTATTTTATTATAAGTGACTTCTTTTAGCTTGGTGTGTAAGTCACCTGCGCCATTAATGGCGGACATACTGTATTCTGTACACACTTTGAGATGCTTTGGAACACCCTCATTCAGTCGTTGACTTCTGTTGCTCTGGAACCTTCCAATAGTGCCTGAGATATTTTCAGTGGCACCTTGGATTAGCCTGAATGAGTATTTTAGTTTCTTCATTTTATGCTGGCTAATTAGACGTGTTCTTCTGTGTACGAATAACACTTAGAAGCAGTATAGGTTAGTTAGTTTCCCAAAAGTATCTCGATGGATTGCAAGTTTAGGACACAATTCATTAGTATTAAGAAGACACCTCAAGTTGAAAAGGAATATATGATATTACCACGATTACAAGTTCCACGCATGGCATTACCACGCGAATTTTAGTTCGCAAGTGGCTTTACCACGCTGGAATTTGCAACGAAGGATTATACCACGCATTTTAACGTCCTTTAAGCACAAACGATAAAGATTAATTTCTTACCTGACACCTTCCTGTCTTTCACCAGCAGCCCGTACTTCAATTCACCATCGAAACAAGCGTCAAAACACGTCTACCAAAACTAAAAAAGGACTGCTATTTTCACGTACACAGCACGTCTTTGGGGGAGGCACTTTCCTTTTTCTTCGGTGGTACTGAAGTTCGTTTTTTTAATTTAAGTAATCCGCTCCTTTGTTTGTTTTTTGGGGGGGAGACCCCCCCAGCCCCCCTCCGAGCCCCCCCCCCTGCCCCCCAAGCCCACGCCCCCCCCTGCCCCCCCACCCCCTGCCCCCCCAAGCCCACGCAGAACGACTTGAAGGAATACCACGTCTCCCCCCCAGCCCGTGGTAAAGACGTCGTGGAAAGCACCCTCGTTGTAAAGACGTTTGCGTGGTAAGTGTCACGTGGTAAACGTTATTAGTGGTAATGCCTTCGTGGTAAATGATGTTTCCCGTTGAAAAGACAGTACAAAGCTGAGAGAGTGCATTGGAATTTTGTGAGGACATCTGCTTGTATTTTATGTCTTATGAAGCCCTCATGGAGTACGGGCTAGCGATATGGGAAATGAGGAATAGTGTACGGAGTCTAGGTAGTGGGCAGCTCCAACCACTCCGGCATTTGCCAAGCAGAGAGAAAGTCTGCTTCACAATGGCTGAAAACATCTGCAAGATTGCTTTGGGTTGGTACAGCCAGGGTTTGGCAGATCATATTATGCCTTCTTGTTTAAATAAATGAGTTCAAAGTAGCATTCTCCTTGAGTGTGCTGCTTACATAACATATAATCTTTTTAATTAACTTATTGTGGGGAATCAGTTAGACACCTTCTGCCTTCTTTGGAACGAATTAGTGACTATTTTACATCTGCAATCAGTTTTTATTAGCCAAATCTTTTTCCCTTGAAGAACTAGCACATGTTGAGCACTTTTCCAGCCTTATTTTTCTCTGTTTTCTCCGTTTTCTCCTCACTGGCCCCCACCCTTTCCCTGACCCATTTGGCAAAGAATTCATGCTGTGTAGTCAAGCTTCCTGTGAACTGCCTGGCATGTATGTTAGTTTGATAGTGTTGTGTACTGTTACTATTCAAACCAAATGCATATGGTGTTTTGACTTTTAGGTAAGTATTTTATTCCATTTCTTACTTCACACCAATAGTGATGGCTTAGCACTAGACTTAACCCACATTTTGAATGCGCAAGAGCAGAACAGATCCTACCCTTTGAATCAGCGCAACTTAGTTTTGGGGTGTATTTACAGCACTATGGGCCCTCATTATGATGGCAGTCGGTCGGACCGTGAACGGCCCTTGTATAGGGCAGGTTACTGTCCGAAAATGAGTCAGCGGTCCCACCTGCCCTATTAGGATAAGACTGCTGTGCAGGCGGTCATACGTGCCTTTTTCATCTGCGGCTTGTGCTGCGGCCCAGGAAAATGGCTGAAGCACAAGCTGCAGTGGGAAAAGGCACATATGGTGCCTGGCACATGGGACATGGTTGTGTGGGGAGGCACTGCATGTGTCCCCAGGGCCACTAACAGCATGAAAAGGCAGTTGTAAATGGATATCCTAATCCCTACTGCGGTGCCTGGGCAGGAACCGCCACCATTTTAGGGATAGGAGTCCAACCGCCACCCTGACGAGATCTTGGATGTGGGCGGTCCTACCCTCTTACCGCCGGTATTTTAATCCGGCTGTCAGACCGATATCGGGGGGGGACCACCACCGACGGCCTGTCAGTCGCAGTCTGCCCGCCATCGTAATGACCCCCTATATTTGTCTTTGTCTCGTTAATTGACTGTTTCATAGCAAGTGAATGGCTACCAGTGGTCTAGTGACACAGCACCAGTGCTCAAATAAAATACCAATGATGTCTGAAAGATGCTTTAGTGCATAGGTGCTCTGAGTGAGTTCAGAATACCTTACATAATGTAGATTCCATGGTGTCTACCACCTAAAAGGATGCCTTGCAAGCATACAGCTTTACACTTTGCAGTAGTGAACATACACTGTTATTTGAGGAGGCAGATGAAGAATATGAGCTTTATGAGTTGATGCTTTGGAGAATCTTTCATTGTTATACATTGTTGAAGCATTCTGGAAAGAGTCATATATTTAGCTCAGACAGAAGTCGTGCTTACAACTTACCTCTGAATCTCTCAGCCTCTCTTTAGGCCACTACCCTGTCACGAAGATAATGTTCTTGATTGCTCTTGGGCTCCTGTAAGAACAACATGGATAACGGAGAAAGCAGTGCACCATTGAGACATCTGGTGAGTGAGAAGGTGATCTGTGTTTCACAGCATTACTCCTGGTCACCTGCATTTCAAATGTGCATGCAATTGGCTGATGCCAGGGTCTTTCACAGCGTATTGCTCACATATGACATCTTGTTTTAAAAGAAAACAACAAAAAAACACTCCCTCCACCTTCAGTATTCCCTCTACATCTTCAGCTTTGAGCTCTCTAGTCATACTCAGAAACTGAAACTTGGTACCCATTTCTGCCAGATCCCACAATCCCTCTGTGTCTGAAAAATTACCCAGAGTTGAACTTGTGCAAGTGGTGGCAAGCTCTATGTCACACCCTTCTTCAATGATGATGATGTACATAGCACCTGCTATTACTATAGTATTTACTGGTACTCAAATTACTGGCTTCGGAGGGATGCAGGCCTGCCTCGGCTGAGCAGAATTAATATGAGCTAGAAACATTTTATTGTTAAAATATGCCACTTAAGCTCCAGATAGTGGATTATGTGGTGTGTGCAGCTAATTGACACTTGCATGGTGCCTTGCAACTCCTCTGCTGCATAGTTGCATTTTTCTAGTGGCCCTACCTATTTGTACTGGAGAGGTTTACAATACCACAATAACTTTATTTATTTAATTAGAGTGTTATATAGCGTGAACAAGAACCTTTCGGGTAACACAGATCTTTACAAGAATAACAAAGTAATGTATGATACAAAACGGTAGGCAGTATAGAAAAGCATATTATACGTTTTGCAGACAAAATTTACATAAGAAAATGGTGAGAAGATATAGGAGCATATTGACAATCGTAAGTACTTGCATGAGCAAAGGCCGATAGGTGTTAGAATGGTATGTAGATGGCTGGGAAATGCAGTAAAAACAACGTGGATCTCAGGGGTATGGGCAAAGGCGTGGCAAGAAGCAATGACAAACAAGCAGGAAAGAGCCACCCATGAGGAGAGGGAGGTATGTCCTCCATGTGAGTGGTATATGTGATAGTAGAGTTTTTACTTTTTTCCTGAACATGGGTGTGGCTGGGTTGCAACTGAGCTCAGAAGAGAGAGAGTTCCAGATGTTTGGGCCAACTCTGGACAAGGATAAGTTATAGATTTTGTTTGTTACATTTTTTGTGGCTTAAGTAGTAGGAAGCTTGTGGTTGTGGAAGCTCTGTTTCCACCCTGTAGGGTCAGTGTCTGGGCCAGGTTAAAGGGGGTACTCTAATTGCAATATTGAGATGAATCCTAGCCTCAAAGGCTAACCAATTCAGTGACTAGAGGTCAGGGGTGAAATGATTTTTTAGGTTGTTGATCTGGCTTTATATGTCTCTTGTTTACTGATGCCGTCAGCATAGTTGTATGTTGTGAAGAAGCCTAAAACCACTCGATTGTAACGAAGTTGTGGTTTAAAATTATTAAGCACAGAGGTTGAGCGTGAATATCAGCATATTCCCACAGTGAGATTTGACAGACTTGTAAAGTCTTCTCTCATATATATGTCTGTGCTAAGCTGTCAATAAAGCACCCTTATTTCAGATGCTAATCGAAGCAGTGGTCATAGATGGTATCTGCAAACTGCATATATCCTCAGGAATAGTTACCAAAACGTCATACTTGAGACAATTGGGATAAACATTTTTAGTGATCACTGAGTAGATCATCACAGTATCCACTACTTAGAGCGTTCATGTGATCCTATGAAGATAGATGGCTCCTCGATTCAGAAGAGAAGCACATGTCATCTCACAAGGCCATAAATGAGACATTACCCCTATATTATAAACCTGCTAATATGAGCAGATGCTACTTTTAAGGTTTGCATGCTATGTACACTAAACTAATGATGCAGATGCTTGACCTCGTGAATGTGCTGGCCAGCAAGTAGAGGCTTTGCTAAGGGACTAGCTTTGTGGAAGGGCAACATTGTTGTCTCCGTGTTAGGGCTGTGCATTGCTCACTATCTTTCTACATCACATTCATCCACAAATCCAGAGGTTTGCAACAGAGCTAATAATACACTTATTTAAGCAATGTTTTATAAATGTATAAGCCACTTACTTACTAATAAAGTTAAAAATACACCTACAATACCAATGGTCAGAGAAGCTTGAACAGGCATCAATATTTATTTCAATGCATAGAGGGAGAAGAAGTGAGGGAAAGAGATCGGGCGGGGGAAGAGAGAAGTGGAGAGATTTTAAGAGAGGGCTAAAGAGAAATCGGCTGCATCTTGTCCTCTATCTGCCCCCAACCCATAATTTAAATATGAGGATCACGTCTTCCAATCAAGGCAAAGCGTTTTAACCTTTTCTCCAGATTAAAGATGCAACTTTGTGACCCGTATCTGGAGAGCACTCTCACAATATATCCATTTCCTTGTACTAGCAACAGTAGGTATTCAAGCAAAATGGTTATGCCATCAGTATACTTTACAGGGCTCTATTTGTTGGCTCTAATCTGTATGTCTACTGCAATTACACTGTCTTCAATGAGGTGCTTATGTGTTACACGTTAATGATATAACTCTTGTTTTGAACCAGCAGAAAATGGAGCAGTGAGCAATAGAGAAGGGCGTATTGAAGAATTTGCTGAGAAAAGACAATTGTTCAAAGCTTAAACAAGAAAAGGAAAAGCGAACACTCTGCAGAACCCTGAGAGAGGAAACAACTCTACAAAGAAGATGCGTTCAAAATGTAAACGAGACACTGGTGGACAGAGTACTCTATTTGAGAAAGGGCTTAGAAAAGTGGTGCTTTCCAGCTTACATCAAGGAATAGCAAAAATGTCATACAGCAACAATTCAGATTCAGAACAGAATGTAAAGCTTGTTAAATTTAACCAGAACACACTACAAAAGAGGTCAGACTATACATGTCCTACGTGCAAGAAACAGTTCTCTGTCAAAGGGTACTTCACAAGACACCTCCAAATACATTCATGTGTGCACCAACATCAGTGTACCGAGTGCAATAAATGTTTCAGTAGAAAGAAAAATCTTGTCATCCACCTGAGAACACATTCAGGTGAAAGACCTTTTGAGTGCACCGAATGCGAGAAAGGCTTCAATGAGAAAAAAAGTCTCATTATCCACCTAAGAAGGCATTCAGGTGAGAGGCCGTTTCAGTGCACTAAGTGCACGAAAGGCTTCACTACAAGGGGTGGTCTTGTTGTACACTTGAGAACTCACTCTGGAGAGAGACCATATCAATGTATTGAATGTCAAAAAAGCTTCATTCAGAAGGGACATCTTAAAAAACACCAAAAAATACATTCAGGGGAGAGAACTTTTCTTTGTCCTAAATGTGGAATTTCTTTTGATCAGGAGACACAACTTATTAGTCATCAGAAAGTGCACTATTCAAAAGAGGAAGAGTCTCAGTCTACTAGACACGAGGAAGAGTACAGCATCCTAAGTGGTTTTCATGAACACAAGGCATCCCTGAATGCAGAAAGACAGAATCAATGTAATGAATGTAGAAAAAACCTGAGAGAACTCAATGATCATATCAGATTTCACAGAACATATAAAGGGGAAAACGTATGTAAATGTACGGAATGTGAAAAGATTTTTGCAGAAAACACACATCATATTATGCAACAGAGAATGCACTCGGGAGAGAGACCGGGGAAGAGACACACAGTTGTGGCTAGGTTGTTAGAAGTATCTGTCCCCAATGAATATTTCGTCTTCCACCATGAAGAATACAACAAAGTGTAAATTGCAGCACAAGCAACAATATGAAACAAACATGTAAACGTTAAAATGTTGCTAATACTCAGATTGCTGAACGTGCAGTGGTTCTGAAGTAGAAGGAAGATGACAGCAACCAGACAGTTCAGACAAGAAGAATCTGGTGGTGGTATTTGAGCAACAGTGAATCAGAGTTCAAAGAAGAGTTAAATTAAGGGGTACAGGTGGATAGAGGTGGTATCCAAAAGTTCAAATCCAGGCAAGGCACACCCCTCATCCCATTCTTTGGAGATCAGTAAATGGTGTACCAATGAATTGGATAATAGTAACAGTATTTACAGTGCTTGGGCATGGCAGACGTTGTATGAACTCCACATCAAAAAGTATAATTTTCTTTTCTATAAAAGATTCCTTTCCAAGGGCTATAAAAGGAAAGAAAGTATGCAAACAATGAACACAGCCTACACACTGTCAATAACATATTGTAGATGCTTTTTCAGGACCAGAAGATACATTTTCAAAGTTGCAGGTGATACTGTTGCCAATCATTTACCCATACACACGTGACAATCTATCTCTTAAAAGAAGCAAATCACACAAAAAAGTATTTACCAATGTATGAAGACCAATCCCTCAAGTAAATGAGACCGCACCCACCACTAACTAAGGCACTTGAAGGACATCACACTCTCTGGAATTTAAACAACCTTTCTCCACAAATAGTTAAAAGCTACACCTTTTTAAAAGGTAAAACACATTTTATATTTCTTCACCAAATTTAATTTGCATATGTTGAGATAAATATAACATTAGAATATTATACAAGTTGTGTAAAATGAATCCGAAGACAGCAGTCACTGGACATGGCCAGGACCCACATGATCTGGCTGCAGTCAGTGCTCAGCGAATATGGAGGGCAGAAATATAGATAAATGACTGGTCCCTATGCTAGATCATTGCAAAATCCAAAAACAACACTCAAAATGTTTCAATGGATGTTTTGGCTGCCTACGGACGTAATACATTTACCAAAATGGTTTAGAATAGGGAAAGCGACTTACATTTTTGAAGGTCATTCGATAAATAATCTTTCATCTAATGGCATTCTTTTGCTGGTGAGAATGGACACAGTTATTTTCTTTTTGCAATTTATTGTAGTCATTAAGCTTCTGGTAAAAGGTAAAAGTGTTATAGGGCAACTGAGCAATCATTTTTGACAGCAACAAGACCAAAAGTTAAATGTTCAACCCATATCTCTTACAGAGTAGCATTTGAGTGTGTGGACAAAAGTAGTTCACAGTCTAAGCCAGATCAACTGAAATCAGATCTCCACGTTACGTTCAAGATGTTAAGCAAATACACCAACATGAGTGTCACTAGGGGGTAAACCAAATACTATGAAATAGGGACTGACATAAGCTTAAAGTAGGGTTGTCCCCATTGTGCTTACATTTAACCATTCAATTTATTTGGCTCTCCTAAGCATTAATAGTGCTGAATTCCACGATCAGGGTTGCACCTAGTGCTGACCACAAAAAGCCGTACTGCAATGGAAGACAAATGGGATTTCAAAGATAGGTTTCTTCTCAAGAGTTGTGCACCAAGATAAATGAAATCTCAATTGCAACCAGTTAGACAAAAATATGACTTTCAGGTACAAATGAATCTAAGTTTAATTGGAAAATAGGCTTATTAAGTCCAGACGTGAAAAAGAAGTAAACATATATAGAATTACTATGTATATACAATTTATTTAGGGGGAAAAGTGAATAAACTTGTCAAAGGCCACAACGGTTTTCCAGGATTTAATCACAAATGTGATTGAGAATATCTTGCTTACATGCCAAAGCCTCATAATTAAAATATATTATCACAAAAAAATATACTGGCTCCAGTTTGGTAATGTGTCTTGGTAGGGTATGGGAAGTAGTCGAGTTAGTGAGGAGACAACCCCAGAAACAACCATGTTAATTAAATGCAAGTGTAACTTACATTCAAGCAATTAAGTAATGTATCCTTCCTGTGTGCAGATCATTGCATTCACATATGTGCTGATTCCTAGTTTACCCACAAAAGGGCTTGGTGCAGTTTTTCCCAAAACAAGAATACGTATTATTTAATAATTATGTATGCTCACAATCGCATTCAGCAACTCCTGGTTGCAAAAAATAAAACATACAAGCCTGCAGATGTCAATCCTTACCTCCGTGTGCAGTGGTCTATGCCCATTCGGGTGGTATTTCTAGTTGAGGTGAGCACTAATATGTATTTTTGAAAACCGTGCAAAGATTTTTTTTAAACAAATAATTCATAAAGGTGGCCACTTCAAGGCTTTTACCAGAACCGCACCTTCTCTGCACCATGTGATGGGAGCAGTGACAGGGTCATGCATAAAGCCACCCACACAATGGTGGGCACTGCTGCACGCTTCGTAAAAATGTGCAGGTTCAAGTACTGGATGTGAGTCATGCATATCTTTTAAGAATACAAGTTAAGTAGGCCACATTCCATATTGATAGTATTATCTAAAGTGAACCTTAATAGGTTAAGACTTGGGGGCCGAAGTTTGGTGGTCCCACTGCGGATGTTGCAACGCTATGTCCGCTGTAGGACCGCCAAGCTCGTTCTGCGCCCCCTGCCAGATTAGGACTTCAGACCTGGTCAGACGAGCGCCCTTGCTGCTTTATGACAGCTGCGGTCTGTTAGGCTCATAGAAGAGCCTAACATGCAGACTGCCGCTCTCAGAGCGCCAACTGCACCTTCCTGCACTGTGTAATATACATGCCACACCGTGCAGGAACTGAGGGTGCAAATCAAGGTGGGCACTACATTGCCCAACCCCGCATGGGCCCCTTAGTTGCCTCACTGCCATGAAAAGGGTGGTGGTGGGGCAATACGGAATATGCTGCTGCACCATTAGCATATTTCTGCTTCTGACTGCTGCGTCAACGCCGCTGAATCCAGGATCCCTGGCTGTCGCAGTGGCCCAGTGGTGGTCGGACCGTCGCAGTCATAATACTGCGGTCGGTCCCACAGTGCAGCAGTGGTCAGACTGCCACCACGAGTTTGACGGTCCTATGGATCGCCAAACTCGTAATCAGGACCTTGGATAAAACCCGTAGGTGCAGATATGAGAAGAATAGAGAGTATAATAACAGGGTTGACCGATCTTTCTCTGATATATTTGTTCTATGTTCACAAGAAGCAGGAATTCCCCCCCCCCCCAAAAAAAAAGTCTCCCAGCTAAGCATTGAATTAAAAAAGAATACTTTTAAATAAATATTGTTTGTATGTGTAAGTGGTTGATTAATGCACAAACTTACAGGAATAACCTAGTAACCCAAAGCATTGATTTTGTGATGATGTATTTTTGTTCATTTTAAGCGGTGTATAAAAAGCATATTTGTTTTATTGAGATGAAAACATTAATTAATTTAGATTGAAAAATCTGATATGTCAATTTCGGAGATGCTACAAAGGATGTTGCCCTCCAGAGAGGTTTCAGTACCTTCAACAGCATTTGCATTTCTTTTTGGATTCCATCATGTTATGCTGCAGAGAAAAATAAATCTGTTTTGAATTATCCTTCACTAAAGTGGAAAGGAACGCACATTTTGCTACACGTTACCATTTTAAAATCAGCATTCTTACGTTGCAGTAATAATTACTTTTACCGTGTATTGATTCCTAGCACACATGTTTAACTCTCTTCGCTTTTTTATGTGTGTTTTCCTTCACTGTTACTAGGTAGAAGTGCTTTAGCAACTGCAAAGAAGTGTTTCTTTAAAATGCTCACGCTATTTGAAGCAACTGCTGATCCCTTAATAAACCTGTGGTTGAAAATTATTTGTTGAATGGTTTCCTCCTGATTTTTACTGCAGTTTTAGATAACTGTGTCATCCTTAAGAAAAGATGACTGGAAACCTACATCCAAGACTCCATCTCTAGAGACTACAACAATATGGTTGCTAGAAAAATAAACTCAAGATGGCCAGCCACCCTGGTCCTGAACATGTCCTCTTGCAACTAATAGATCTGCTGTCACCATTTGACCTCCAAAGTCAACATCCATTTCCAGATGCGAGTAGTTCATTAGTAATTCTTTGAAATAGTTGTCGTTTGCACGTCAATATTTGTGCATGTCAATGCCTTTATGCAAATATACCAAAACCCACTCACCAGCATTGGTCTGCCTATGCTTCAAGGACATTCATATCACTCTGTAGCTGGAAGATTTGGGCCTCAGCACTAGCTGTGCATTACAAATTTGTCTGATGGTCTGCAGCTGTGATTCTTAACCTGTGGTCTGGGGACCCCTGGGTGTCCGCAGCTGCTTAGAAAATTAAGTAATATTAACAAATTAATTAGGTGTAAATAAAGAATCAAAATGGAAAATTGAAAATCCTAAAAACATTCTGTAAATGTTTAGGAATTTGAAATTGGAGGCTAAAAATGAAGTTGGTATCCTCAGAGTTGTTCATGAGACCATGCAAGTGCATCAGAGTATAGTATAGACAGTAGGCGGCCTCAGCTGAATTAAGATCAACACAAACCTTCCCAAAAAACTTAAGATTTTCATGTTTTTATATATTTGTCTGTGAATTAATTAATAGATTTAATCATTTGTGCGTATTTGATGAATGCTTGTTTCTGTGTTCCCTTGAGTATTATTTTTCAGGTCAAATCATTGAAATTGCTTAGGATGTGGTCCCCAGATTCCAATAATAGCTCTTTGGGAGGTCCCCAGATTCCAATAATGACTCCGTGAGATGATCCCTGATTCTAACAATAATTCAGTGGGGATCCCCGGTTTCTAGTAATGATTAAGTGATGGTCCACAGAAGTCAAAAGGTTAAGAACCAGTGGTCTACAGTGATTTGGGATCCTAATGCCCCCTTCAAAGTCAGCTCAAGCTTTTGTCAGATATTGCCATTTGTTAATCTCTCTCTACAGGTCAAACATATTATTCTGTCTCAAAATTGTCCTCCTTTTTTCACAGAGTAACACTTTTATCCTATCACAAATTTAGGGTGTTCTCTTAAGACAGGCTATGCATCACCACCGTTCTGAAAGCTTTAATTGTCCTAATCAATTGGAGACTGCTTCATGGACTTGTAGAGTACTTAGTGGACCACCGTCAGAACAATAACTCCATTCATGAATAAACCTACCCACTCTGCGGGTCATCTGCTTGACCCAGTCTTTTCCAATAGCTGTATCGATGTTGTGGAGGTTCTGATCAACACCTGGTCAGATCATTCCACAGTGTATTTCTGCAGGTCATAGGAGCATGGCCTCAGATGCAGCAGGCCTAACACTACACTTCCTTATCGTAACGGGCCAAGGTTAACACTGAGGAAACCATCTCTATCCTTAATAACACTGCTCCGTTGCTTTCCTGTTAATATCAAAGCAGATAAACTGGTAGTTAATACCTGGTTAAGTAATATGGTCGACCAGTTAGCACCCATTAGATCAGGTTTGGATGGCCAGCAGCAGCCATCAGCTCCTTGGTTCAACGAGGAACTTAAATTACTGCAGCAACATTGCAGAGAGCTCAGCGCAAGCGTAATTTGCCTGAGGATAAGAAGCGTTACAAACCGGAGCTATCTATTTATCACCGAGGCATTAATGCCCAAGCAAAGTACTTTACTGATGAAATCACCAGGTCTAATAATCTACATAAAGAGGTCTTAAAAACACTTAAAAGTTTACCAACCCCCACGCCCTTTCCCAGCCCTTGGAAGACTCACCGAAACTTTGTTTGAACTCTCCGACTTTTTTTAGACTAAGATTCTGGGCATTGTTGGGCCCTTGAAAGCTGCTAGTACTAACAACAGCATTGACTCTTATGGGTCAGATGGGCAAGGAGTATCTACTTCCACTAATAGGAGCAACCCAGTCTGGTCTCTAGATCCGCCCTTGACAGTTCCTCTTCCATTTTCCTTCTCCCTTAAAGAGTTTCCCCCTATTTTATTGGAGGATTCTGAACATGTAAGTCGGGGTCACCCGACAACCCCTGCACTCCACAAATCTTGGGTGCTAATGCAGAGGCCATAAACCCTGCCGTGAAGTGTTGATAAACAATTCGCTGTGCCAGGCCTTTGTTCCTAGTTGCTGGAAGAATGCCAAGTTTAGCCCACTGCTCAAAAACTCTTTGGCAGATAAGTCCATCCTGGCCAACTACGTGCCGATTTCCCTATTACCAGCCATTTCTAAGATCCTCTAAAAATTATTCAACATCCAACTTTCCAGCTATCTCAATGCTAACCAGTTGCTGCACCATTCACAATTGGGCTTTCGCTCTGGACACAGCTCTGAGTCTGCTTTGGTTGAAGTATCAGACACTATTAAAACGGCTGTGCACAACAGAAAGAAAGTGAGCTTGATGCTTTTAGACTTTTCAGCAGCCTTTCCTATCCTATCCTGATTAAACGCTTGTGGGACAACAGGTTGGGTGTGACTGCCCTGGCTTGGCTCTGTTGCTTTTTATCAAACAGAGGTCAAGCGGTGTGGATGCCACCATTTCCATCAGACTGTAAAGTTTATTGAGCTTGGGGTTCCCCAAGGCTCTGCCTTGAGACCACCCTTGTTTTATGTCTATATGTTCCCTTTGGCAACTCTGGTGGAATCCTTTGGAGTGCAGATCATCTCTTACGCTGATAACACACAGATTATTCTAACTTGTGACGGGAAGAACTCTGGTGCCCAATGCAGATTTGAAGCATGATTGTCAGCAGTATTTCAATGTGCCAGACTAACCTCCAGTGTAATAAGAACAAAACAGTGGTACTGTAAGTAAGTGAAATGTATTTGTTGATTACTTAAAATCATTACAAACAGCAAAGTACATATCCAAAACGAAATCAGATTAAAAATATACAGATACAATGTGCTTTTATATCCAAGACGAGATCCACAACTAAGCCCTAACCTGGTTTGATTAACCACAAATAAACGGTTTACTAATAAACGATTAGCAGCAGAAATTAAAGTGCCTTGTGCTAGCAGCTAGATTTGCAAGTAAACTTTTTAAGTTTGGTAAGGGTACATGGTATACAACACACCAAATAGAAGCAAAAATTAAAGTGCCTTGTGCTAGCAGCTTAGAATTATCAAGTAAACTTTTAGATTGAAAAAGTGTACATGAAATACCATCCACCATTATGGAGTTGCATTAAAAACAGTACGGTACATGGAATACAACCCACCAAATAGCAGCAGAAATTAAAGTGCCTTGAGCTAGCAGCTAGAATTGTCAAGTAAACTTTCAGATTAAAAAAGTGTACATGAAATACAATCCACCATTATGGAATAGCATTAAATACGGTACGGTACATTTATAATGATACATTTTAACCAAGCTTAAAAGAGCCCACACTCTCCCTAAAAACATTTAAAACCAATATATCATTGCGCTTTTTAGATAATTTTCATAGCAGAAATTTCTTCACTAGAAATGTCTGTGTTACAAAGTTTCTTTTCAGCTATAAAAATAAACTTAACAAATTGGTAAATGAGACGGATGGTAGCACCACTTAAACATACAATAATTGCAGTCCTGCAAGATCTTATTCCCAGTTCATTAAAAATGGGCTTTAAGATGGTCTTCCGCTCTTCTAACAATTTTGGGCATAAGGTTACTATATGCAGTAGGGTTTCCTCACACAACCTACATAGGTTGGAAGGCCACTTTTTCTCCCATTTTGGAATTCCATCTTTAGTTGGATATCTCCCAAACCTTAATAACATGAACTTATTCTTAATTAAAGGTTTTAAATGAAGCAACAAATACAGTTGGGGAGCAAGTTTACTAAAGGAGTTAGCTATTGACCTTAGATGTTTCTTTTCCTGACTTCATCTTTATCCATTATAGTAGACAATAAAGCAGCTGATTGATTAATTGATTTTTTGTAAACCATTTTACTCCACGCTTCATCCACTAAATTTGGACAATCAAAGTTACGTAAACAATCATTTAAATAAGTTTGCCAACTACTCGCATATTCACTTTTTGTTATCTCAAGCCAACACTGTTTCTTTAGACCAAATTCTAGTCTTATATTGGCACGACTAATATATCTGGGAATAACTGATTTATATGTCCTTAATTCAATATCATCAAGAATTTTCGCATCTTTGCCACGGAAGATAATGGAACCATAATCCAAAGATGGAATTAACTTTGCTTTCATAACCTTCAGCAAGTGATCATAATTTGGGCATAATAGCTTATCTCTCAGTTTTCTAAAAGCAAATGAGAGCGATGTACCCTTAGCTTCAAGGTTATTAAAATGCTGCCTAAATGACATACTATCATCAAATGTGATTCCCAAGTATTTCTACGATTTTACACATTCAATAACCAAACCATTAATATTCCATTCTTTTAATCCTAGTTTGTCTCTTCCCACGGTCATTATTTTCGTTTTTTAAAAATTTATTTTTAGACCATTTTGTGTAACATATAGGTTAAAAGAATGTATTAGTCTTTTTAGTCCTTTGACAGTTTGGCTTAATAAAATGGTATCGTCGGCATATTGTAAATATTTAATCTCTTTACCCGACATAGCAAGAGAGTGGGCATTAACATCATTAAAATGGGCTGGGAGATCAGACATAAAAAGGTTAAAAAGGAGCCAAGACACATCCTTGTTTCAAGCCAATATTGGTCTTAAGGCGACGAGTCGTGTATCTTCCGTCGCCTACTTTGATCTGTACCCATGTATCAGAGTATAATAATTTGATCATCTTTAAAAGGGTGTTAGATATACCCCAATTAATTAACTTCGACCATAGTACATTTCGAGGCACAGAATCAAAGGCGGCTCTTAGGTCAATGAAACAAATATACAACTTTTGTTTCCTATATTTGGCTATTTCACCTAATAATTTTAATAAAATCAAGTTAGTATAAGTCGATTCTCCCTTTCTAAAACCGGTTTGTAAATTTGGGATCAAATCCTCTCTCATGGCCCATGATTCCAGTTCTTCCAGCAGAAAACTAGCAAATATTTTCGCTTCTACATCTGTTAATGCGATTAAGCAATAATTTGCAGGGTTGTCCTGGGGACCACTTTTAAAAATTGGTTGGATAATGCTTGCCATGATTCCGAAATTAAGCCTGTTTTAAGCACATCATTAAATAGGAGTGTTAATACCTCTGGCCAATCTTTTAAATTTGCTTTAAAAATAGCTTTCGGAATTCCATTCGGACCAGGCGCGCCATTTGATCTAATCTTATTTATTACTTTTTTGACTTTATCTACCGACCATGGGTCTTTATCAAGGGAACTTAATGGTTCATAGACACTTAGGTCTGACCTGCCATTTTCTATTATCTCTAGTTGGCCATGATGAGTAGGATTAATTTTACTATCATCGTACTGTGGGCCCAGGGGAACAGATTTAAGATTATTAAAAAAGTTTACCCAGCTTAGTTCTTCAATATTGGCACTATTACTTCTATGATTACCAAATTCAAGATTGTTAATAATACTCCATAATAACCGTGAATCTTTAGATTTACACGCAAAATGTAATTTAGACCAAGTTTCTTCATAATGTGCTTGTTTAGCCTTCCATATTTCGTTCCTGTATCCCTTTTTCAATTGTCTAATTTGTTGGAATATCGCAAAATGAGATGTTCCTTTTGCTTTCCTATACAATGCTCTTATTGTTTATTGAGACTTCTTTTAAGGTAGTGTAAAAGACGGGAAAACCACTCTGGGTTCTTTGGATTCAAAGTTATACCGTGAGAAGGTTTCAAATCAGAAAAATTAGCCAAAAGAGCGGAACATAAACAAGGCCAAAGAGCAACCATACATTTCCCTTCAGCAGCAGCATCTTGGACATTCAAAATTAAACGGGAAAGGACTTCCAAAATATCTTTTTCAGTTCTCTCATTCCATATTAACCTTTTAAGGTTAAATGGAGTAGAAACAGTTTTGATTATTTTAGTTTCTGGTAAATAATCAAAAGAAAAAGCGAGAAGAATAACTTGTGGATTATGATCGCTCTCAATCCTAAGTACTACCTGATAACTTTGTAATAAGTTAAAAAGTTTCCCAGAAATTATGGATTAATCAATTATAGAAGGGCTACACGTTTTATTAAACGTCGGTGTATTATCTTCATCTTACATAATCTTAAGGTTACATTTTATAAACTCACAATTCATCCATTGGGATAACGTTTTTGAATGTGTATTCAGCTTTTTACACGAAAAAAGATGCATGTTAAAATCACCAGAGATGACTATCGTTGAATCTCAATGGTCGTAATATAACACTTTCACCATTTCCCATAGACATGAAAGTTGCTACAGTGGTACTGGGTTTTGATTATCCCGCCCTCTTTTTGGGGTGGTGAGATTTGGCTTAGCTCAGTTTCTTCTTTGATTCCCACTTTGGTGGTTAAGAACCTGGGAGTGAAGTTTAATAGTAACCTGTCCTTTAAACCACAAGTGGAGAGCAGTTGGGATCTGCCTTGACCGTCTCTGGTTTTTGAAGAAGTTTTTGTTCCTTCTTCCGGATTCTTGTCGGAAGATGGCAGTCCATGCTCTCATAACATCCCGGCTGGAGTACGCAAATGCATTATACTGGGACCTCTCCCATGCCAACTTAAGGGAATCCAGTTGGTGCAGAATGCTGCAGCCAGGCTCCTGCTCAACATTCCTAGGAACGTTTCTGTTCAGTGCCATCTTAAGGAGCTACATTGGCATCCCATACATGTGAAAGCAAAGTTTAAGGGACTGGTGCTTGCCCATAGAGCTGTCTACGGTATAGGCCCTAAATATCTATCCAAGCGACTCTCCCATTATCATCCTTTCAGAACCCTTCATTCAGCTGATGCATTGCTGGCTGTTGTGCCTCAGACAAAATGGAAGAGATGGGGATGCATTTCCTTATCAGCGCTAGTTGCTGGAAGCTGGAATGCTCCTCCCTACAATTGTCATTGTATTTACACAGCGCTTACTATCCCTGAGAAGGTGCTGAATGACAGTTATGTAAAAAGAAATGCATTACATAGGGTCTGGATATTCCTAAAATCTATGGGCTCCAATTACATTGAATTGGTGTAGGGCAGCACCGCAAGTATTTTGGCTGTGCTACCCTGCGCCAATACGAAAGGCCAGGCATGGACTGTATTTGTATGGTGCATTCCTGTCCTTTCTGCTAGTGGATAATTTGGTGCCTAGCACCAACGTAGGCACTCTTGCACCATGGTGCAAGGGTGTCTACATTGTTGGCAGGATTGTTTTTGTACAGGAAGACACACCTTCCTGCACAAAAACAATCTATGGAGGCTTTTTCCTCCTTCTATGTGTGCTGCACATAGAAAGAGGAACAATTGAGGAGAAATAAAGATATTTTTCCTCGTTATGCACCCCCTGGGGAAACGTACAGTTTTGACGCATCCTCAGGTTTACAGATCCTTGTACATCTGGGAATGTGTCAAAACACATGGGTGTTGGGTGGGAAAATGCACCACAACGTCCATGGAACGCCTCCCAGACGCAGTAAGGCGACGCTGCGGCTTGTGCTGAGTTGCCTTACACCATATCTAAAAGGCCATGAAAAGCCATGCAAAGTGACTTTGCTTGGCCTTGTAGATATGGGTCTGCACTTGGCACAACCAGAGTGTCAAAAAAAGTTACATCCCGACAGCGCAAGGAGCTTATAAATTAGCGCCTATATTTTGAAAGCACAATTTTACCGTAAAACATTTTGCACATTTTGTAGTGGTCGATCTTATACTGTGTGTAATGCAAGTATAAAATAAAGACCTACATATTCACAGTGCTTTCTGTCTCATGCCGACCCCATATCACTAAAATTACACAAGTCACTATTCTCCACTGCACCAAACATGATTTAATTCTGTGGCTCTCTGGTTTCACACAACCCTTTGCAGTGCATTAACCAATAGAGGTTTCATAATGTACCATAGTGCATTTCCCACTGAGAAACAACTTTTTAAATTGTATTTATTATTCATTGAAGCTGCCTTTTATTTTATATATAGCTACCTGATGGAGAAAGACCTAAAAAACATATTTTGTTTTTAGCCAAACCTTTGACCAATCCCTCATGTTCAGACTCGTAATGCCCTCCAGCCCCCTAAAACATGACTGAAGTCAACAAAAGAGGCAAAACAATATAACCAGAAGTCGGTTTTTGCTAAAAATAGAATCATTTATTTTCATTATGTTAAAAATAAAAACCTTTTTAGAAAAACAGTATAAAGGAAGATTAAGGGACCACCTCCTGCCCTGGAATTAAAGCACACTACTTGGACCTTACAGTTCATCATTAATGATTTTAAATGATATGTTTTAATTATGATGAACGATGTTTAGCTACCTCCAGTTACATGCAGCTGTAAATGCCAAACCGTCAGCATCCCATGAAATATAGAATGGTATTCCTCTGATGCTGTGCAATAAAGTTGCAGCCCATGCATTACAGCTATTAGACCAAGGCCCGCTAGGAT
This sequence comes from Lissotriton helveticus, assembly GCF_964261635.1. NCBI lineage: Eukaryota > Metazoa > Chordata > Amphibia > Caudata > Salamandridae > Lissotriton > Lissotriton helveticus. The sequence continues at coordinate 1,346,636,609 of NC_136057.1, read as the reverse complement.
TATGTGATTGGGAGGCCGATTTTAGCATAATTATAGATTTGCTGTATTTGCAACATAATCCACCATCTGCGACATCTACTGATTTTAACTATATATATATATATTTTTTTAAAGTTACTAAAAAGCAGATACAGGTGTTGCCTCTCAGTGGAAGGCCTTTTGTAAAGCTGCACTGGTCACTTTATTGTTGCTTATTGCTTTATTTGGGTGTGAAACTGGTACTAAGGAGTTGCAACCACGGAATGACCATTTCTCTAGAGAACATTTATGGTTGTAAATGATAAGGAATACCAGGTTCTAGAAATGTTTGTCTGGAGGGCGTCTTTATGCCTAAAACGTTTGACGGGGGGGTCTCTGCATGAAAAAGTTTGAAGACCACTGCTCCATAGAGTAGCCGCGCGCTTTACAATCACTATTTGATTAACAATCACTATTTGACTTGGAATTTTTCTTAACCTGAGGAGTAAAGGCTGAGGCCTGACCGTAAACCAACCGCTGGCCTCTACAGAATCTTGGTATGTAGTAGGTTGCGTAAAGAGAGATGGAAAGAAGATCCCTCATTATGAACTATTGGAACCTATGGGCAAGAAGAAACTCCAGTTGTGAAGAGCTGTAAGGACGTGGAGCATTGTAGCCTGGGTAGCCGTTATTGGGTGTAACCCAAAGACACAAGTGGCCTCCTCCTCTCTACTGGGATGTAGAATGGATGGATCTGCTCCTTGCCTATGTATAATAGCATAAGGGTGGTCTTGATTTGTGGGAACCCACTGATGGCCCCAGCCCCTGAAAGAAATTCCCCTTCATTCTTCCGGTGGGGATGTAACACCCAGTCAATTGTATGTGCATCCCAATAAAGGAGCTGGGCAAACACTACTTGTTTCTATGTTCATTGCAAGGGGGAAATGTGTTTCAGCTTTTTGACTTTGATAAACAAAGTGTTGAAATGCAGTGCGGTCTATTAGGACCTAATAAAGTTGTGTGTGTATGGCAGAGACTGTTGAAATTATATCACAGCAACCATATAGTTAGACATTCATATTTGTTAAGGAGAAAAGTATGAGAGTAGATGGAGGCGTGGCAAGGACAGCCAAGATGACGGACGCAGGTTAGTGTGGCTTCTGCTTCTAAGCTTTGGATGGTAAAATATCTGGCAGTTAAGATACTCGATTCATAGTTTGATAGACTGCTGGGCTAGTTAGATGGGGCACTGCCTTGGGTGGCAGCATCACACTGGTCTGGATGTTGAGATCTACGGAATACACAGAAGTGCACAGCAGAGGGACCACATGGCCTGCTGAAGAGGCGGAAGCCTGGCAGAGGAGCCTGATGCAAAGAAGGGTAAGTAAGTAATAGTTTATTAGCATAGTTAATTAAAACCATTGCAATTCATCCTTAAAAACACTAAGATGCACACAATACATTTTTCATCAGTTGAATAAAATTACTTTCACATAAAATATGTAGTCTAAATTAAAAAATCCTAACAAAAGTTTGTGAAAATTTAATATCTGTAGTAAGAGTAAAAATAGCATTCATGTTGTTCTAAATATCCTCTGTAGGTTGGGCAAAGAAGGGTTGTGTAAACCCTGCTTCTTTCACCCTCTGGGAATGAGGGCACCATGCTGCCGCGTGGGCCCACAGTTGCAAACACACGGAGAATAAAATATAGCTCAAGCAGGGTGGGTGGGACGAGGACCTCGTCTGTGCAACTGAAGAGAGCGGCAAGCACGGCCAGGGAAGCACTCCTATGCTTCCTGCCTCGGCAGGTTCAAGAGGCAAGGCAGCTAGCCCTTGTGACAGCGGCGACTCTTCCTTCGACAACAGCAGATGCTGCAATAGATTCAGGGGAGATAAGTGGGGATGACATTGATGAAGCCATCCACGATATCTGGTCTGATTGAGCTCTCTGGTAGCAAGTTGGGCGTCCATGTGATACCCCCTACGTTTGTTTAATGGTTCAACATTGTTTGGGCAGGAGGCAGTTCATGGCCCAGCCCAGGAGGGGGAGTTAAGAGTTGGGAAGATTACTGGTAGTTTAACTGGAATGGGCACACAAAGATCCGTGTATAATTTATTTATTTATTTACTGACATTTATAGAGCGCGAACGAATACCTGTAGGCGTCTAATAATACACAATCATTGCTGCAGTGACCTGCATGTCGAGAGAGCACTTATTAGGGGCACTGGGCAGAAAACACGTGACAAGCTAGGGCCTTACAAAAATAAGTGAGGGCCACATACCCATAAAGCAGAGCGTATTCTTACTATTCTACTATCCATGCCCTGAACGCAAGGATAGACTTTATCCACTGCACACCTACTAGGAATAATACTTCGGACTGAGGTTCTGGCTAGGACTCTCTCAGATTATAATATTCTGCAATTATTGCTGCAATCGGGAGGTACACCCGCTTCAATTTCCACATGGTGTTTGCAATGAGGTCTGTTGAAGATGCAGTCTGTAGGAGTATGATAGCTGATGCTTTTTTAATGTCTTTTCCACTGGAGATGTAATGAAGAAATGGGAGAAATTCAAAGGTATTTAGATTAACACATTGGTGGTGCTGTGTTGCTTATGCAGCTTGAGAAGCTCGAGGGTAAGATGCCAAATCTAGAGAATCAGGGCCGAGTGCCAGAGGCCGATAATGGAGATCACATGAGCAAGAGTCAGTGGCATGCTAAACTGCATCAGGCTGGGTTCACACGACTGCAGGTAATACACAGCTCCCATACATTTGGAATTGGCCAAACCAGGCCATGTACTGGCCATGTTGATTTGTGTAGAAAGTTTGCATTAACCCCTTCCGTGCGGCCGCGATTCCCCCCGTGTGCGGCAGCCGCACGAACAGGGCGGGGCCGTGACGAACCCCAGCCGTCATCAGTACACGAGCACCGTGGAGCGTGACGGCTGGGGTTCGTCACCAGCATGGAAGGGGTTAAAATATTGCAGCCATAAGTCACTTGGATGGCCATCTCCTCCATTCGTCATTGGGTATAAATGAAGCATTTACCTTGGATTAAAAACAGCTTAATATATGACTCAGAGTCTAACCCATCTGTGAAGAAAGCCTACATACAAGCGTCTGGATTACCCCACTTTACGCCTGACCATGTAGATGGCATAAAGGCTCCACTCTCGTTGGCTAAAATCAATTTAGCCATAGAACAGATGGTAATGGGGAAGTTCTAAGGCATTAATCGCCTCCCCCTCCAATTCCATTAGACTTTTTAGGGCTAGTCAGCACATCAGCTTCTGGACATGTTCCAAGCATCTTTGGGGAGAGGCAACTTGCCACCCACAATTGACAATCCAGTCCTTACCATCTTGTCGGAACTTGGTTCAGACGTATTAGATTGAACAATTTATCACCCTTTATCGATCATTAATTTAGATTTCAAGATTATGGGAAAGGTTCCCTCAAACAGGATTTGTACAATTATTCCCTATTTGGTAAACACAGACTAGAGGGGCTTTGTGCAAGGCAGGAGCACATCTCTTGCCTGCTTTCAAGTCATGGCAGTGTCATTTCCTGGATGGAATGCCGATGACGGCGGTCATGTGGCTCTGGTTTCCAATGACAAGGAAAAAGGGGTTTGATCAGTTCAACTGCAATTTCCTGTTGTCATGGGTCTGTTTACTGTATGCAGATCTCACACCAGGAGTGGAGATGGGAAGGGTGGTGTCATCCATATGGGCAGTGGCAGGGATGCCATCTTTCTCAGGTTTTATTTACACTAGTCATGGAGTTATTTGCCAGACACGTGTGCAGGCTGGAGCGGGGCCATGGAATGGAACTGGTATATACAATGTATTGCAGTATGCAGAGGTGGTGCTGTACGATTGTACATTTTGAGCGGCTACCAGATTGTAGAGTCTGGCTCAGTCTCTAGGCTTAAGCTAAACGAAACAAAAATCTGTATCTTCCCATTGACACACAGTGGCAGTCAGAAGATTCCTATTCAATACACACATAGGCTCAACTTAGCACTCCACCCATTTAAGGATTTAGGAGTGTATATTTGAAGGTGACAAGAAGATGCAGTAGCAGAGAACTTAACTAGAGCCCTAACATCGGCGAGGTGATCCTTGTTTTTTGGGGGAATGGCCTTTCTCTCCAATAGGACGGGTGCCTCTAGCTAAGATTATACTTTTTCCACATTTTGTATCTCTTCTCTACCACCAGCAACTCTTACTGGGGGCGTCTTTAAGGAGCTGAATACGGTTCCAAGTAATTTGATTTACGCAGAGTAGCTTTTTACAAGCGATACTCCAACTCTGTAACATACTATTTGGAACCACAGTTCCAGTGGATGGCCCTGTGGTTAGATCCTTCGGCTTCTCTGGAGGCTCAGCTGGTGCAGTCGGTTTTGGGCAATGTACTTATTGATAAGTTCTTCCTTGGAGCACAATAGCGTCTTCGCATGTCGGCTTTCCTCCTAGACATTTCTAGATACTGTTGGCGTAGGTATTTGAACTACACAAAAGAGAGCGTGTGCACTGGAGAGACCCTTATGGTTCTACCGCTAATAAGGTGAGTGAGGTCATGGATAATGAACACTGGAGTGAGGCAGGAGGCCATGCAGGTACTACACCTTTCCAGCTCCGATTCCTTTGCGAACGCTACAGATTTTGTTAACATGGGGCTGGGATGTCACATATCTAAATAGGTTTCTAGAAAAACCTGTTTTAAACTACTCTAATTCAATTACGTACTCTGCATGTATCTCACCCAGGCCAGGTTACATACCATGCTCCCAATGGTGGCGGCCGTGTGTCCCAGGTGTGCGAGGGAAAGGGCAACATTTTACCACATGATGTGGTCCTTCTTTTATTTACAGCACGGTTTTGGTAAGGCAGTCAAATTGATTGTGGAATGGATGGGCACATGAATTTTGGACAAACCAAAGACTTACCTGCTGGGCCTCATGCTCGGACTCAAGGTAGATTGGGACATCTGTCATTTTATTGATTTACCACTGGCAATGTCTGGGGGAGCCATTGCAACTCACTGGAAGGCAGCTTACATTCTCACTATTAATAAGTGGCAACAAGAATTGAATAATTGGGTAGAGGCTGAAAACGCTATTGGCTGGAGCTTAAATTACAGAATAGAACCGGTGGTAGGAATGTCAGGGTGGGGTGACATTCTCTTGAAATTAGCCCAGAAAAATGACAGCAAATCTCTGTCAGCAGTTTAAATGTGTATTACACCTGTTGATTGATGCATGTGTGCTTACTGAGTCCTTCACACTTTTGTTTATCTCTCGTATTTTATATTGATGGAGACATCTGTGTGTAAGTTGCTGTACTGTGTTGTATTCCATGGACTTCTTACAATTTCATTTGAATGAAAAATCACAAATATTTTTTTAAGTGTGAGAATAGATGTGGTTACGCATGCAGAGATCCACCATCTTTGGAGGGATCTATATCATGCAATGTAAACTATACTGAGTATGATGCAAAGGAAATGCCTGGGGGTGAAAGGTCCTATCATTTGGATATACCTATTTCGTACATTAAATTATATGCTTTGGAGCCCACAGAGGAGCAGCAGAAGAGCAACCAACTGAAATGGGCATTATGCAATCAGCTATGGTTTGTTTATTTTGTTTATTATATGGGTTACTCCCTGCTGCAAGGGGCTGCAGGGAGTAACCATAGGAATGGGCATTATACATCAGGAATAGTATAGGCTTTAAAGGGTCGCTGGTGGAGTAGCAAAGGAGTATCCCACAGGAAAAGGTATTAGAGATCAAGCCATAGTGTATACCAGAGCATCCATCCAAAGAAAACCAACAGAGCAGTCTACTGGAATACTAACTGTACAATGAACCTTCAGATATGCGCTGAGGATTTCCACCAGTAACGACGGAACAGTCCATATGAATGGGTATTATAACGCTAGCCAAATTGTGTGGTTGAGGAGCCCAACAAATGTAGCAGAGAAGCAACCCATAAGAGTAAACCTATGGAGCAACTACTAACCAAAAAGATTAATGTACGCTTGAGGAGTTGGCCTAGGAGTGGTAGAGGAGCAGCCAGTAGAAATTGGCATTATACAATTCACCATGGTATATGCTCCGAGGGGTTCACCAAAGAGCAGTCGACTCATTCATCTAATCATGGTGTGGCTGAGGAGTCCACCCAGGACAGGGTGCCAAATAATACTGAAAAGTTTAGTTAGATAAGGAACATGAAAGGGAGTGACAAGAGGAGACATTGAGGAAAGGGTTATGGGAGACCAGGGTAGGGGTTCTGGTCCTGCCATTCCATGCACAAACAGGAAAGATGCTGCAGAAAGGCACCCTTAACATATATATATAATTTTTTTTTCTGCAATAAAATATTTGAACCGGAGACCAGCGTGCTTGCCGTTTTTCCGATTTCATTTTCGGATTGTGTAACTATATATATATATATATATATATATATATATATATCACTCCAACCTTTGCCCCGATCTTCAAAGACGCTACTCCACATGGAATGATTCACTGAATCTTTTTATTCGAAACTGCACCAGTGCCTCCAATTACTGACTGTCCCAACACGTTTCAGAGCGCCTGCTCCTTCTTCATGGGGGGACTTTGACCAACACGGAGGTGCTGCAGTTTCGTTTCCGCTTTTAAACATGCACTCCCAGGTGAGTAGCATGTCGGGAATTGTAGTGTACTTTTACCCCTCCAGTGGGGTCCGTGATATTTGGTCAAAAGTATTGCATCCATTATTAAAACAATGTTTGTGACCCTCCAGTGGGCCTCAGAGATCCCAGTGCGGCTTGGCTTGAAGAAATTCCCCCAGTTACAAATACTTGGGCATCTTTTTGGAACCAAGATGTACTTTAACCAAGCTCAAAAACATTGAAAAGCAAAGACTTGTCGTTAGAAGTGGCTGCTGCAAAATTAGCAAAACAGTTACTAGGTCCCAGCCTAACCCCCATGCTGCAAGTGATGAAGGCTAAGGTAATTAACTCCTTGACGTATGGGCACGAGGTCACTAAGGGCACAACCAATGTATTCATTAACAAACTAATAATCAACATTTTTAAAAGAGCTTTATGGTTATCAAGATCTGCCTCGCCAGCCCAAGTGAGACTTGGGCTGGCGAGGTAGATCTACAAGACCACCACGGAGTGGAGGCAGGCGCATTTATTAAACTATGTCATAGACTGCGCCGTGCCCTGTAGGGTTCCTTGGAGGCCAGTCTATGGCAGGAAATACAGAAAAACCAGACCAGCCATAAGCATCGGCAATGCTTGGACCGCAGTTTACAATTACTAGGAGCAAAAGACCTCTGGGAAACAAACCCCTCCCACCCGGTGCTAAAGACTGCCATTAAAAAACCGTTAGATTGTGGTCCTTTCACTCGGACAGGGCAACACTGTCAAAGAGGAAACACGCTTGGGCAGTAATCTCCGATTTCAAAGTGGTTGCTCAGCCACTCTACCTATCAAGCACATACGAACTTTAGTGGAAAAACAAGTTTTTAGCCCAGAGGATGGGCGACTGGCCCTTTCTGAAGAACCTCGCTGAATGGCGCCGGCTAAGTAGCAGTATTGAATGCAGACTGTGTGGTTACCATTCTGAAACAATGGAACACATCATCTGTGCATGCCCTGCATTGCTCATAGCGACTGTCATTGCTGCGAGGACAATGTATCATGTTGGGAGTTCGATCTTTCCGCCAAGCAATAATGGCAACTCTTAACCCTGACAACAACCGGAAGCCATATCCACATCTAAACCCTCCCCATCTTAGTATGGCAGTCGAGTTAACAGACTTAATAATCAAATCGGAGTCCAGACCATCGGAAAGCTAGAGCGATGTCTTCCTGCAGAATATTATTAGCCCATAATGGTTCACCGAATTTTTTGTAATTTTAAGTCCACAGTTTTTAACATTTACTACTGTCATTTTATCGTTCGAATTAGCCATGTTTCAAATTGTAAATGGTATGCTAAACCAATCAATAAAGAGTTAATAGTTAACGGAGCCTGACATTTGACCTCTGTCTTTGAATGCAGAGCAAATGTGACAAGATTTGAACAGGATATAAAGGCCTGTTAACAGAAATCCAGTCCTGGTGGAAGAATACAGTAAGTGGGATTCGGGTAAGGGAAGGAGGGCCGAACTCAAGCTGGACAGCCTAAAATAAATTAAGATAGTAACTAGAAAGCAAGCAAATGTAAGTTATAAACTAAAAACCCAATGGTAAGCAATGGGGGGATGAACTACCAGTGAAGATTTCCAAGTCAATTGAAATGTGAAGATATCGAGCGCTACCAGAAACAATTGTGGTCTCATTCGGATATTTTAATATACTGTTGAATTTTTTTGTAAGCTATATTTTCAAACGTTAGCTATGGAGTAGAGAAAAACAATTTATATGTTAAGTAATTCTTGAAAGGGAGGATGCAAATGTATTGGGGGACATTACATTATGTACGTGTTTATTGTTATTTTCAGTTGCCCCTGACGAAAGGCCCTAGAGGCCCGAAATGCATTGGGATTCAATAAGCTGCATTTAAGAACTCAGAGCTTGTACGTGTTCTCAATAGAGGTTTGGATGGCCCACTTTAAACATGAGAAACCTGGGAAAATTGCTTTCCTCTCATGTAGATGTGAACAGTGTCAAGAAAAGAAAGAGTGGATAACTAATGCAGTACATGGGAGTATCATGGAAAATAACGAAAAAGAAAATAATTGCAAAGGCAGAATTGGCTGTGCCACTGGATTTGGGGTGAGATGTCGTCCCAATTAGATGTTGGTTTAGTATTAAACGTGCAGTTTGGGCAAGGCTCTTCACCAGTGTTAAGCACGCAAAGATGAACTTCGAAGTCAAATTAAATGAAAAAAAGTGAAAACTAAGGAGTGCAACCTGCACATGTTTGCTGTTTTGAATATAAAATAATTTGAGTATAGTGTAGTAATCGATTTCAATGAGGAAGTACGTAAAGTCATTAGGGTATTATGTGAGGCAGGCAGGGAGGACCTCCTTAAACTGGGCATAATGGGCGAGGCATGGGGGGGCCTAGAACGCCCTAAGAGGAGGGCGGCTGGAGGGATTGCGACAGTAGTTGCTGCGTGTTTGTTGGTGTTGAGTAAAACGAAAGTGAAGTTCGAGCTTCTAAGATGCGAGTGGCGCTCGCCCCTTTTGTACCACTTTGTTCGCCATAAGTTGGCAGGGTATGCTCAGACGTGAGTCCCTTGCTCACTTTGCCACTGGATTCAAGCAAGCCGGGCTGAAGACGGCTGAATTGCCAGAAACCGGTCCTCGGAAGTTTGTTTCTGGTCCAGGGAAGGCATGGCTTGGCAGTTCGGACTGGACTGTTCCCATGAGGCACAGGGTCAGACTGATTTGCATATGGCCATGTCTGAACTGGGGTGGCAGAGTGGGCTAAAGAACGGTGATGGATTAAACCCAGATCTGTTGACTGGGTGTGAGTGTTTGATTGGTTCAGATGCTCTGTCCATCACCACCCCCTTTCGCGCCCCTTGAGGTCAGCATTTTGTTGCAGAGGTTGATGGTAACCAAGTTTTTAAATCTGAGCCCGCACCGCAGTAAAAAGTTGTGCTGTGCTATGCCCGAATGCGAAGCAAGCTTTTGGAGGAACAGGAAGGCACAGGGGTGGAGCTCACAGGTTGGAGCTTTGTCGTCGGCCATACGTGAAACAAGGAAGTGTGCAATGGGCGTAGCTCTCAGAGATTTGAACGTGCGTCAGTTCGAGCGGGTGGGCCCCCTTTCACATGGACGCGTCGAGGCTTTTGTTTTGGTCAGCCTCGGTGAAGACGTTGAACTGATTGTCCCTGACCAACGACCCCGCCGCCGCCAGAGCCAACCTTCACGAAGGGATGAAAGACGTAGCCGAGTGGATGACGACCAGCCGCCTGAAACTGAACTCAGACAAGACGGAAGTCCTCATCCTGGGCTCCTCGCCCTCCGCCTGGGACGACTCCTGGTCGCCCCCCGCCCTGGGCACCGCACCCAAACCGACAGACCACGCACGCAACCTGGGCTTCATACTGGACTCCTCCCTCTCCATGACCAGACAAGTCAACGCCGTCTCCTCGTCATGCTTCAACATCCTGCGCATGCTACGGAAGATCTTCCGGTGGATCCCCACCGAGACCAGGAAGACGGTCACCCAGGCCCTCGTCACCAGCCGACTGGATTACGGCAACGCCCTCTACGCCGGAACCACCGCCAAGCTCCAGAAGAGACTCCAGCGGATCCAGAACACCTCAGCCAGACTCATCCTCGACATCCCACGACACAGCCACATCTCCGGACATCTGAGAGACCTGCATTGGCTCCCCGTCAACAAAAGAATCACCTTCCATCTCCTCACCCACGCACACAAAGCCCTACACGATCAAGGCCCGAGCTACCTCTACAACCGCATCAACTTCTACGCTCCCAAACGCCATCTCCGATCAGCCAGACACGCCCTCGCCGCCGTCCCCCGCATCCGAAGAACGACAACAGGAGGAAGGTCCTTCTCCTACCTGGCCGCCAAGACCTGTAACTCCCTCCCTCCCGACCTGCGCCTGACCCAAGACCACCTCTCCTTCAGGAAGAAGCTCAAGACCTGGCTGTTCAAGCAGTAGCAGCACCCCCCCCCCCCAAGCGCCTTGAGACCCTCCGGGTAAGTAGTGCGCTCTATAAATGTCATTGATTGATTGACTTGTCTGGAGCCCCCGACCCGGAGATAAAGGTCAGGCGTGTGCAAATTCTCTAGTCGCTCCATTGAGGGGGGTCAGAGGAGGATCTAACAGTTCTAGAGGGGGAACCTGACCCTCCCTATAAACAATTGGCACAAGTTTCAAGCACGGGGTGCAATTGTAATGCATAATGTATGGAGGACCCAGTGGTTGACTCTGAATTCCCAACTACTATGGTAAACACAGTTTTTATTGAATCACCTGATTTTAAAAATAATACCAGGGTCAAAACATCTAGTAAGAAGGGATTAATGAACACAAACTGCTTCACAGGTGGTGTTTTTGAGTTGTGCCTGCATTTTCAGAATTTAGAAATGGGTATGAAGGCTGAGCAGAGATTAAAAGAGGGGTGAAAAGTATAAACTTTCACCAGACTTAAAGGTAGATACTCAGACATTGTTTGGTTCAGAGACAGCAAATCTTTGGAGTTAAGTCAGGTCAGTGGGTGTGGGGGGAGAATTTAGAATGGTTTCCTAAAAAGGTTAGGGGCGACAATACAGTTAGGGCTCTGGGCACTGCAGCACAATCTGGCATGTGCTGCCTACTAAAGAAGCATTCTAAAGAAAAACCAGAGGTATCGGGCAGAGCAAAACGGTTACCAACAGAGCTGGTAGGGGCTCTTACACGTTGGGCCGAAGAAAAAGAAAGATCGGTAGCGGATTTTCTTTCCTCGAGGGAGCAGTTTGAACATATGTCAGCATCAAAATGGAAGGTATATGATGGTGGTGTTGGCGATGGGGAGAGACTGGGTGTAAGTGGTAATGTCTGTCAATCTGATTAGGAGAAGATTTTTGATTATGATGAAGACAGTGAGGATTTAGAGGACGGAGAGTTCAGAGAATGTGAATGTTGCAAGAATGAAGAAAGTACAATTGCAAAGGAAGGTTGCTAAGAGGGGAATAATGGGGCAAACAAGTGTTTTAGTATAGCGCAGAAGTCTGGAGCGGACCGTGCAATGGTGCAAGATGGACAGACACTTAAACAACTATCAAGCAAGGCCAAGGAGTTTCAGAGAAGATCATCACAATTGCCAAAATGTAAGGCATTGTGGTGGTCGGCTTGGGAAAAATTTGGACAATATTAATATAAGTAACACAAGATCTATTGGAGTAGGTGAGGGTAAGCTGTTAAAAGATTGTGGTACTGATATGAGGGGGGATGCAAATGCAAACAATGATCAACAAGAAAAGGCTACAGAAAAGAATCTGACAAAGTCAATGTGCAAAAAGCAGTTGCCAAGCAAATATGACATTAAAAAAGACAAATGAATTGACAGTCTAGAGGGGAACAGGAGGATAAGCATATGCATAACAAATTGGGAATTGCAATGCCTTTGGCCTCTCATCTATCAGAGAAAGCCAAGAATAGAATATGGAGACATGAATTTGTAGATGTATTTAAGTTATTGCACACAGATATCCAAGCAAAAGAAGGTTCAAAGGAAGAGGAGTGGGAATCAGCTAGAAGACCTAGAGCCCCCAAAACCAAAGAAAATTGGACATCTGCATTTTTTATTGATGCGAGCATCTACTGTGAGAAGCATCAAGACAGAGCAGTGGCACTTTTCAAATACATAGACATACTTTGTAAAGCTCAAATGCATTTTGGTAGTTATGCTTGGCTAAGCTACGACAAAGAGTTCAAGGCCAGTGTCAGTCTGTTCAAATGATAAACCTTGGGACACGTTGACTTCGAATTATGGCTTCAATGGATGTCCTCAACGCAGCCTCCAGCCAAGACTCATACAGCAAGTGGCTTACATGTTACTTATCGGTCCTTTCAGTATCATCCCGCCCATTCTGGGGCGGGGTGGTATGGGAGGGGGTCAACACCTTCTACAGGAGCATGTTGGGATTTCAACAAAGGCATTTGTATCAGGCAATTTTGCCATTACAAACGTGAATGCTCACAATGTGGTGGAAATCATCCAACCACACAATGTTTTGCAGGTTCCAAATTTGGGGAACAAGGTAAAATGCAGTGGGGCAGAGGTCAGTCATTTCAATATTCATCAAAGGGCTCATACCCCGATAAAATTGAGGTGATAGCAAATTGGTTAAGGCTTTATCCTGATTGAGAGGCGGCATCTAAATTACTTTGGGGTTTTCAAGATGGTTTTAAAATTAGTTATCTAGGCCCAAGGCAGAGGAGATGGACTGATAATCTAAAATCAGCGAAGGAATTACCACACATTGTTCAACAAAAGCTAAGTGCAGAGTTACAAGCAGGCAGGATAGCAGGCTCCTTTTTACAGTGCCCATTTGAAAATGTAATTGTTTTACCGTTAGGAGGAGTACCAAAAATAAACGTACGGCGAGTACAGGCTTATACACAATTTGTCATGGCCAGATGGCCAGTCTGCCTATTATTTTATTTCTTAAGTGAATTCTAGTGTATCCTATGTGTTAGTTGATGATGCTTTGAAATTGTCTCGAACAGCTGGAAAGGATGCAGAGCTTGAGAAAAGTGATAGTCAATTAGCATTTAGACTCCTACCCATACATCCCACTGATTTTGAATTGCTTGGTATGCATTTTAGAGGTGCTTTTTTATGTAGACAAGGTTCTTTCTATGGGATGTTCAATCTCACACGCCTTATTTGAGACATTTTGCACTTTTTTGCAATGGGCTTTCATAGATTTCAGTGGGCGCAATTTGGTTTGTCACTACCTGGGTGACTTTATGTTTATTGGTGCAAAGAACACAGATCAGTGTGGGAAAGCTCTACAAAAGTTTCCAGAAATGGCAAAAGAGCTTGGGGTACCATTGGCCCCAGAGGGTCCTAGCACCAGGTCAACATTCCTGGGTATTGAAACAGACACAGTAGAAATTATAGCTAGGCACCCGGTGGCAAAGGTTCGAGAAATAAGGTATTTTTTGCAGTCTGTTACGACTGAAAGGAAATTGGAAGTTAAGAAAGTGCGGAAATTGCTGAGCTATTTAAACTTTGCATGCAGGATGGCAAGGGCCGGAAGACCTTTTGCAGACGTTTGGGTTTGTCTGACTTGCATATTTGGCTACAGATTCTGGATCAGTTTAATGGAGTCTTGTTGTACTTTATTGAAAAAGACATGATTTGACAGATTCTGATTTTTTCGGATATGTCAGGTGCGAAAGGCTGTGGTCTTTTTTGGGAGGGCATAGGTGTGCAAAAAGCTGGCCTGATCAATGGTTGAGACAAGGGTGCAGCATAACCTTTTTAGAGCTATTCCCGTTGGTGGTCACACTGTATGTTTGGGGCGAAGAATTTAGGCATAGATGTGGATAACATGGCTGTTGTACAAATGGTAAATAAACAGAAGGTGGGAGATCTGAGAGTATTGAGCATACTAAGAGCCTTTGAGTTGAAATGTTTGCAATTAGATGTTGTTTTTAAAGCTAGGCATGTTCCTGGAGCAAACAATAATATAGAGGATGCTCTATTTCAATTTCATTGGCAGAGGTTTTGCAGCTTGGCTCCAGGTGTAGACAGCAACAAGACACAGATTCCACAGAACATTTGGGCCTGGAAGGATTGAGGATAGTCGAGCTCGTAGAAAATTCATTAGCCCCATCCACAAGACAAAGTTATCAACAAGCCTAGAGTGAATTCTTAAGTTAAGGTAACATTGACTCACGGGATGGGAATTTGTCTAAAAAGGAAAAGATTATATTAGGCTTAGTGCTGTTTTTGATTCAAAAAGGTCTGTCTCACAACACTATTTCAGGGAAATTAGGAGGGGTTTCCTTTTATGGTCAACCATGGTGGGGACATGATCCTGTTCAAGGTTTTAAAGGGATCGAGTAAGGAACAGTGTAACTAGAAATCGTTAAGAGAACCAGTGACTTTTAACCTGTTACAACAGTTATTACAACTCCCCTTTTGTTGTTATGATGATTTTGAAAGTTTCAGATTTAGGTTGCGCATGTAGTGGTTATTTCTGGGCACCTTCAGAGCATCAGAGTTGTTGGGTTTGATAGGGCATGCAGGCATTCAAAGGGGTGTGATAGTTTTGGACCAGCATAGAGTAAGGATTTGGCTACGGAAGTCTAAAACAGATCAGTTGGCTAGAGGTACATGGGTATGTCTAAACAAGAGTGGAGTGGAGGGTTGTTGCCATGTGGAAGAGTGGAGGAATTTTCAGACCTCATTGGGTAACAACATAAATGACATTTTTTGCCATGCTAATGGGAATCTGATCACTATTCCAAACCTTTTAGCCGTATTGAGAAAAGCTTTCAATGTGCATACCACGTCACAAGTGGTTTGGTACGCCAACACATACAAGTTGAATGTATTGAAAAAAGTTACAACCATCGCACATGGCTCCAGGGTACCAAGTTTTCAAATGGTTTATGTGTGAAATTTTTTGTTGTTGCAGTTTTATATGGCGCAGTCTTGACCCGAAAGGTATTGGTGCGCTTTACATGAGCACCATTTACATTACATTGTCATGGTTTTGGTGTATTTATGAGTGACATTCCATGATGAAATGTGTGACCCTTAGATTGACCCTTTCCCTGGAGTGTTACCAAGCAATGAAGTCCATGGGCATAGATAATTAACAACAAATGGATTCCTCTGAGCGACAAGAAGGTCTCCAAAGATCTTGAAACTGCTGCAAAACGCCTATAATGGAGGGTCATTAGCCTACAGTTTGTTTGTAAGCTGATCTTATTGTAAACAATTCTGCTACCATGATAATTAAACAATAAATATATCTTTCAGAGGCAGTAGTTCTGTGGACATAATGCAAGCACACACAGTTAACTACAAAAAATTGCTTACTGAATGGGACAGATTGTCACTTGCATGATAAAATAAGCAAAGTCCAATGTATATTAAAAAGTCCAGATTACACCATCTGCCCTACTGGAGACACCCAGCATAACTAGGACAAAACCGGTCCTGGTTCAGGGAGGACTAGACTTAGCAGTTCGGGCTGGACTGTTCCAATTGGAGCAGGGTCAAGATGAATTTGCATACAACTGGGTCCAAATTGAGGTGACATTGTGTGCATCAGACAATGGATTGGGATGCGGCCAAAGTAAACTACCAGTTGCTGAGATGAATTAAAGCATTCAATCCATCCCTTTTTTGTATACTTTAGTGTGTCGTCCGAAGTGGGACAGGTAAGCCCAGAATGTGGGTCCTGTGCACACTGTGCAACTGGAACCAAACTGTACCTGGCTGAAGATCTCATAATTAGGGAGAAAACGGTCCCTGATTGCTTGTATTCTGGTTCAGGGATGACCTGGCTTAGCAATTCTGGCTGGACTGTACCCATTGAAGACGGATTTGCATATAGCTAGATACAAACTGAGATGACATGGTGTGCAAAAGAATGATAGATTGGAATGTGGCGGGAGTGATTACCAGTGGCTGAGTTTAATTCAAGCTTTCCATCCATCACTTTTTAGTATACTTATCTAGAGAAAACAGCATTTGTACCAGCCCAGTCAAATCATTCACAGAGTGGAGGTAAAATTAGTTGAGATTGACAGTGCCACGTTTCTTACACTATGAACACTTTTAATTTGAAGCCAAATTTAAAACAAAACAACACGCAGGCTAACATTTTATTTCTCGCTTTTGTGTAACTTCTTGTATTCCCTGTCAGGAAATAAGTCTCAAAGCTCCTTCTGGGACAAGGATTGGAACAGAAACATATCTTGTATGCTCACCAGTAGTAACTCCTGTTTCAATTGTATCACTGTTCATATATGTATTACCTGTATTTGTATTTACTTTTATCACCCAAAAGCACACACAGACAACAACTCCGGAGATTCCAACCGCCCCAATGATCCTCAGCTGGTTAGGGCGAGGCTGGCCTCTGGCACATTAGCATGCGTTCGTAATTAACGTTCTGTTCGTTGTTGGGTTTTTGGTCGAGGATTGTGCCAGAGGCGTTTGTGGCGAAGAGTAGAGATGCTGTGCATTGTTTGCGCACCGGGTAGCAGCTTCCAAACCAGACTCCTGTTACAGAATCGGCTGTCAGATAGGGAAATCCCGGTCATTACGAGAAAGTGCTAGCGCACTGTTCTTTACTTTACGTCACCAACAGCCAACGGACAATGGGCTCAGACTAAAGTGCACGTAGCGCTCTACTGGTTCCTTTATCCCAGCGCTTGTATTTTTGTTTTATTTAGAAGTGCTCTAATTGGCACTCTTGCTCTGTTTGGAATACATGGTGATTATTTGAAGCAATGCTGAGTACTATTACATTTTCTTTTTGAGGGTTCTGATGTGGCAGAAGAGACCAACTGGATTTAATGGATAAGGCACAGTAGTGACACCTTCGGTTTCTTGGCAATTATTTGGAAGAAGAAGGCCCAGATTTTGGACTGGGTAGGTCCTTGCCTTTAGCTGCCCCACGTAGAGATCTAACCATCACTTCCTGGCGGCAGGTGCACCAGGAGGAACAGGTGCAAGAGGAGGGGGCGCCATACAGACGTAAGCAACCACAACCAACGTCATTGGAAAGCTCCCCCAGACAAACCAGGGAGGAGGAGGCAGTATAATCCTAATGGGTCACCTGTGTGCCTCACGCCCTTCATAACCTGCGGACACAGCGAGCGATCTGGAATTACCACAGGGGACAGTAGGAAGCCTACCCGACTTGTTTTTATTGTTGGTGGACATAAATGTTAAGTATTTTTATCTGGGCGACACACCATTAATGGAAGGAAGTGCAAAGGGGGTAAGTTGGTGGGACCCACAGATCAGGTGGTGGGACCTCCAGAGGGGCACCATAGTCACCTGGAACGTGCTCAATGATAACATTAAATGAGGGGCTGTCCTCGCTTATGCTGAATGTCATCGACCAGAGGATCATATGCTACAGGAGACACATTTGCTGGGAACAGAATGTTCTTTCTTGGGGTATATCAAGCTGGATACACTAGCGGCTCCAGGGAAGTGGAAATACTTCTCAGGAGGATATTCCTCTTAGTGGTACACAAAGTCCACCAAGATTCCCTTGGACCACTTGTAATGATATTTGGGGCCATGGAGTGGTTGGCCTGGTCACTTGGTAGCATATTCGCTCCCCCACACATGGTTGACTTGACACTGGAGGCACTACCGCATCTGCTGGCTACAGCTAGATCTGCTTTACTCTGGCAGGGGACTTCAATGCGTCAATAGATCTACTACAGGACAAAAACAGTTTTGTGGGCTCCCTGGTCCATGCACATTCGGCCATGAGCAGTGGATGTCTGGCAACTACACCAACACGCACAATGCAGAAAGACCAACCACCCCTCCCATGCCCCCCCCCCCTTCAAGGCACCTCTTCCTGAAAGACTACTTACTGATCCCTTCCTCAGATATTGGACAAATTACACTGGTGCATATTTTCCCAAGGGGCCTTTTGGATTACTCACAAATTTTGCTGACAGTGGCTTGTAGGCCGATGGGGGAAATTGTACTGGGGCAGCTAAAAGTTTGGTGGTTCTTAGATGTGGACTTTAGGGACAGCTCCGTACTACAATTACCAAGTACTTTGAGCTTAATAAGGGTACTGCCTCCTCACTGACCATGCTCTGGGTGTTCCTGAGAGGAAATGCGTTTGCATGCGTACACCGGAAAAGTAAACGCAAGGAGAGTGAACTGTTCCGTCTTGAGAATGAGATCACACAACTAGGCTCTACAATGCTGGCCTCCCCCACACCGCACTTGAAATGCAGTCTCGATCAAGCGCACTTCACACTACAGCAGAAGCTTTTAGACACAGCATGATTGGGTCGGCTATACTCTTAGGGGACGGTGTAGTAGATGGGAAATAAAGTGGGCAAACTCATTTATTGGCTTGAAACTGCTGACCATCCTAGTGGCTTGGTGGCTGAGCTGCGAACCCCAGATGGGCTGACAGAGGGGAAGACCACATGGCAAGGGTGTTTACCTCATACTTTCAAACACTGAATGCCCGGCAAGTGCCCCCTCCTGCCAAGAGAGAAATCCCATCATCCGTGATCGGCCCCTACGATTTCTCTCGGTGGCAGAGGGAAGGATCTGGATCTTCCAATCACGGTGGAGGGAATCTAACAAGTGATCTCGTCTATGCCCTCCGGCAAAACTCCCTCTTGAGCTCTACAAACATTACTCCTCCCTACTGATCCAACACATCCTTGTGCTGTATCAAGAAGCGTTTGAACGATGCAGGCTACCCTGTGACCTTCGGGGCAACAACTGTAGTGATCCTTAAGCTGGGTAAATCCAGAGGACTGTGGATCTTATTGCTCCGTCTCCCTTATCAATTTAGAACTCAAAATCCTTGCTAACATACTGGCCACCTGCCTTGGCAAGGGGGTGCGCTCAGTGATCCACACCGACCAAAATGGCTTCATGCCCAAAAGAAGCACCAGACATTGTCTTCATTTAGCCTACGCCTGCACGGACGAACTATCAGGGAATGCTGCATTTCTAATAGTAGATGCAGAACAGGTGCTTGATACCATACACTGGCCCTACCTCCTAGCACTACTTCACAAAATGGAGTTTGGACCTAGGTTTCGGCACTGGGTGTCTCTCCTATATGCAGAACTTTGGCCCAGTTCCTTGTAAACAGACCCTTTTTGCCTAGGTTCCCCATAGAAGGGGGCACCTGACAGGGCTACTAGCTTTCACCCTTATTATTTGCACTTGTGCTGGAACCTCTTGCGGAACTCATCCGAGAGGATGCCAGACTCCGTGGATTCAAGTGGGAGGGAGGAGCTGAAGATCGGGTCTCGTATGTTGTCGATATGCTTATCTTTATTCAGAGACCGCAGGCCACAATCCCATCACTCATGGAAATCCTGGTAATTTATGGAGATGCGCCGGAACTCCAAGTAACTGGGTGACAATTGTTCTCCTTCGGGGGAAGGGGGGGATTGTCCAGCTAGGAATCGGGTTATTCCAGGTTGAGGGTGGCGGAAGACAGCTTTCACTATTTAGGCAAGATGACAACCCTCACCCAACAAAGGTATTGGGATCTCACACTACTGTATAAAGCGAGACGTAACATTAAGGAACCAGCCAAACTACTGACATCCATGGCAGGCAAGGAGGAGCTATCAAAAATGGTATCCCTTCTTCATTTCCCCTACATCCTACAACACTATTACCTGATTCCATCCACCTTTTTCACTGAGATGCAAACTCAAATTACCAGTGGTGTGTTATTAATAAGGTGTACATCAACATTGCAAGCTGGTCAATAAAAAAAGCAGATTTAATCTTTCCAGTTTTAGTTTAGAAATACCAAAGAGTATAAAATCTAAGGCGGGAACTGAATACTTTCTATCATGTGAAATAAACTTTTATTTTTTGGATAAGGACTATTTGCACCACAGATAATTGAAGAAGGTGACCAAGTGGAGAAACTGTTTGAAGAAATTATGTATGAAAAAATCTCGCATTCTCTCAAAATGCACCATATCAATGCCTTGTGGGCCTGTAAACTGATTCTGGGGAACTTCAGCTTGGGTGTGGGGTGTTTGGGTTTCTTAAAACCTTCCAATGGTGCCTTGAAACATTCTTTTGAATGGATATAATTCCGAAGTTGGTGATTCAGAACAAAGTTTTCGAACAATACCATTTGACAATGAACATTGGCCAACCAGTCTTGTATTTTTGTTTTGAGGCAGTTACCTAAGACAAGTAGTAGAAGTTGAATTCAATGTAAGAGTATTTTAGACAAACATGAAGAATGTAGAACCAGAATACTGAGAAGTTTACATAATTTCCGTTCTTTTTCTGTTTTTGCATAACTTTAAAAAAGTTAATTGCATTTTACCAGAAATATGTGTCCATTGCAATTCTTTAACATATCTCATAAAGGACAAAACCTTCAATGTAAGACTGTTTTGGCAGCTTCACCTGAAAAATCGAAAGTGACATATAATCTTTCATTATACATTTTACTCAGGCACTCATAATATGGAATACATAACCTCAAATCTGACGATGAACAATATGTAATATTACATATAAAATGTGCTTTATTTTGTATTCCTCCAATCAGTCCTCACTGATGGTATATGGAATGTTCAAATACGACTTAAGATAATCTTCCATAGGTTTAGACATATTTTAGATAAAAACAAATATATCACTTGCTAATAAACAACATTCCTATTCAAACGTCAGATTCTCAAGATACATTCAAAGGGGCTTTATTTTTCTGACAAATACATGCCAACCCAACAGATCGTCCACATAATTGCATCCTAAAGGAAGGATTTCGACCAGTAAATGTTTTAATAGAAGGGGTTGTGCAAATATCAGACGTTATCATTACGTGCTGTGAAAGATAATTGTCAGATTAACTATTTCACAGTTCACAGCGCTGAACTATTGAAATTCTAACTCCGATACCAATTAAACAACTAAGAAAGGTGTGGGCTTATACATTCCAGAGGTCAATACTATTGGTTTCAAAAGTTAAACTTTATTTCTTCTGCCTGAATACAGTCTACAGGTGGTTATTTTAGTATTAAATAGTTTTTTATTGACGGGGTATAATGCAAAGAGCAAAGTTGAGGTGCCTACAAACCAGTGGGCAGGCCAAGCATAGTCATGTCTTGGTGGTTATTTTAAAGGGTTACTTGATTTATTTATGTATTGGCACACCCAATCATACAGCTTAAAGTGCTGGAATATCTAT
The DNA here is from genome assembly GCF_964261635.1 of Lissotriton helveticus. Classification (NCBI taxonomy): domain Eukaryota; kingdom Metazoa; phylum Chordata; class Amphibia; order Caudata; family Salamandridae; genus Lissotriton; species Lissotriton helveticus. Next base: position 1,346,615,250 of record NC_136057.1, on the reverse strand, counting down.
GGGTACCTGGAGCAAGCACTTTAGGTATACTTCTATATGGGTAATGTAATTATACTAAGATTAATTTAAACTTATTAATTCTGAATTTGTTGATTTTCTCAGAAGGCTGCGGATTGCCTTCAATGAGGTTAGTAATTTCTTTCTACTTTTAGTGGTTTTTAATAGTGTTATATTTAACTTAGTCACATGTAATGTATCGTGTCATTTTAATTATCTGTTGCATTATATTTTGTAAATAGGTTACTGAGCACAGTAACCGGTACTGCTTCTAAGCACTGTGCCAGCTGGCATAATTGAATGTAACAGTAGACATGATTGCTTTAAGAGTCTGGATCTGAGCATCTTCAATTATTTTTCAAGACAGCAGAAAAAAAGCCTCAAGTTTGAGAGTGGAGGAACATCATAGGGTTAAGAGCGAGTGAAATTTCATAAGTCTGTTACCTTGCATGGCGTTACTGCCAAGAAAACAGTGAATTGGTATATTCATTCAATATCTCTTAAGAAAAATCCTTCTCCTGTAAATGTAATCAACTCCAAGCACAAGCCTCACTTTTCTGTAAGAGCTCTCTTAGGTTTCCTTTCCAGTTAAATGGCTCCTGATAAAGTAACATTTCTGCAGCATGTGGTACATACAAATATCTGTCCTGAGTCATGGTATGCTAGGATAATATGCTAATTAACCAAAGGAACACAAGTTTCTTCCCCATTCAAAGTTTCCACATTTCTGGGCATCCATCCGGTGATGTCTGGTTAGTTCTCACTTGATTGCGTCGCTCTTCGGTGTGTATTCTTCGGTGTTCATTAAGATTGTATTTCCTATTAAAACTTTTGTGACACTCGCTGCATGTAAATGGTTTTTCACCTGTATGTATTGTCCGGTGCCGATTAAGATCACCCTTTCTACTGAAACTTTTATCACAGTCAGTACATGCATATGGTCTCAAGTCTGTATGTGGTCTATTCAATCTAAGGAATTCTCCTTCCTGATTAAAATGCTGATCATAGTCAGTGCACAAGAAATGCCCATGGTTTTGATCCATCTGTTGAAGACATGTATTAAGAGCTGCATTCCTTAGATTACTTTCACATTCATTATACATACTTGATTTTTCTCCTGTGACTGTCTCGTGATGTAAATTGCCCTTTGTTGAGTTACTGAAAATACTTTCCAACTGAGGAATTTCCTTCTCTTCAAATTCAGGAATATTTTGCAGCCACAGCTGGTTTCTGGAATTTGTTCCTTGCTCAAGACTCTGCACGACCTTAGAGGTTACTTTTTTCAATAGAGTTTCACAAGATTTTGTCTTTTTTGCTTGTGTCCCAAGATTCAGAGTTTTACTTTGTTTGGGTTTGTCGTCACCTGTAACAGTACATTTAAAGTCTGGTCAGTACCGTTCTGCTGTACTTAAATAAACACTATGACAGAGATAATATTTCATTCCAAACAACAGATTTTAAGATAGTAAAATTAAAATACAAGTCATATACCTGCTGAGATAAGGATCCTTGTATAAAATAATAATGCTTTCCCTTTTCATTTAAAAAATGTTCACACAAAAAAATCTGAAATTCAGCTCTTGATCAGATTGGTTACAACTTGTGACTTATGGATTCCACATACATGTAGTAATAGGCTTTTGCAGGTTCCATACCACCCCTAGTTGTCAGAATTAGTTCCTTTTTCAGGCTATGATCACTGGTGCACATACATTCTTCATCCAATGTGTATTCCATAGAGGTTATAGGTTTTACCTCCCATTAGAATTATCACAGGATGATTCCACAAAATGTCAGAGACACAACACCCCTTTCAAATGTTATGCACTGTGTCAGACAACTGTGTTCCGTTCCAATGAGTTGATTGAGACGCTTCTGTTCAATATAAATTTAAAGAACTGTAGGTCCATGTCAATTAAAAAAGGACAAACATGGAGGTAAACCCTTTCAGGTATAATGCCCTCAGCACTAAGAGTCCAAAAGAAGGATCTTCACTTCAGGAGGGGCCTGATGCAGCGACAATAAGGTTAATTGTTCAATGATAGACTATAGAGTTGTAGAACTATACAGTAGTATACAATGTAGAAATATGTGTACACGTACAGTAATTAAAATTGATGACTCCCTGAAGAATTTGGGAAATAAATAAAATAAATATTAGGTGACTATTAATGGATGTGTAAGTCATTTAGTTCACCTAACCGTACTACCCGACCATCCAACTGTCACATTCAACACATTTAAAGAAGAAATATATAATGTCCTAAGTCAGGAAATGAGCACAGCAGAAATGCTGTATCAATGGCTTAATGTGCTGGAAGTTTAAAGAAAGTGCTGAACACAATAGGACTTTTTATGAAAGGTAAATAGAAAGCAAAAATATGGAAACATTTTTGTAAATGGATTCTATGAAGAATAGGGATAGATACGTATATGGAAGAGATTTTAATATATACTTTATATGTAATATGTATTAAAGAATTTGAAGTATTGTTTAATAAGGAAACTTACTAAATATAAGTCTTTGTTAGATCATTTCACAACGTGTGTGATGAATATCATTTGAGACTACGGGGATTGTTGCTGGCATGTAGATAAAGCTGGGTAAGATAAGCCTCTGTCTCAGAGACATTTAGTGAGACTACCTCTCTCCACACTTGCAGCAGGGACTAGACATAAAAACATGCAAAAAGCACAGCATGATCACGGATTTTACATAATGGCCTCTCAGACTACTAGCTAAGTGTCCCCTTGAAAAATTACTGAAGTGGGTTTCGGAGAAATAGAAGTTTTTGAGAACGCACGCGATATCAAATTAAGCCTGCAGAACTGGCAAGTTGTATCAATGATAAGCTCTCCAGGACATTTCAGAAAGGACATTTGTGGAAATGACCTATCAGGAGCAAAGAGAAAGCCTTCCCATCACCTGAAACAGTTCTGGGTTTCATCGCATTTGAAATCTTCGTAAACAGGCAGATTCAGGTTTGCTGATTGAGATCATATTAAAGCACCCAAATGGAATTACAGAAAGGAGTTGGAAAAGCCCAGAAGGAATATTACAGTTGTGAAATAGCTGAGGCGGATTACAGTACAAATAAGCAGTCTAAGCTGTTTGAAAATGTTGACCCAGACAGTTTACTTGGAATACAAAGTTCTTGCTTGCGTGGAGCTGGCTGATGGGTTTGCTGGTGTCTTTTATAAAAATATAACAGTGCTAAGTTTAGAAAACTGCAAACTTCCTACTTGGATCAAAGGAGTCTGGATATCACCTGTTTAAAGAAAGTCCTTTAGCTTTAGAAAACTTCCAGTATGCCCTCTGATTTATAAAATGTGCAATGCTTCCCTTTAACTGGGGTTAGCAGCCCACATTCAAAGTACTTTTACAGGAAGGGAATATGTCCTCCATAAAATCTGACTAATTTGAGGCAAACCTCCAACCTCCCAACAGTGGTCAAGGTAGGTGAGCAAGTGGTCCAAGCCCTACTCTAGGACCAGACTGAGCTAGCTGAGCTATAGGATTTCGCCCTGCCAGGGTTTCACCCCACACATAGGACTGAGAAGCCCTGTTCAACAGAATACTCATTTCTCTCAGTCTGTGGTTGCCAGCAGTGCAAATATTATGTGATTTAAAATGTGCCACCTGCTGCTAGATGTTTTAATAGCGAGATTAGGCCAAACGATCGCAGATAAATCCTGGTGAGCTTCAATCCCAGAAGGAAAGCCCTAACAAATAAAGGTGATAACGTTCCTCCTAGAAAGTGACATGAGAGCCGCCCTTCAAGTCCACTGGTATCTGAAGAGTGGCTTTACCCTTCTCCATGGCCTTGCAGACTCTACACTGTCCGCCTAACCCCCCTTAAAGACATCCTTCATGCCACAGCACGCCTCAAGTGCCAACAGACATATGACCACATCTAGGCCACCCTGATGGAACTCTAATGGCTTCCTTTGCCAACCTGCGCTGTCATCAGAACCACCTACAACATCTATACAAGAATCACCTACAACTATTCGGTTGACACTCTTAAAACCTCTGGTGGCTGTCTGCACACCCACAGCCAAATGCCATCAAACTGGAGACAAAATGGAAAAAGAAAGCTAAAGCAGCAAGCCATGTCTATTTAAGGAACATCCTTGTGTCTATCAGGACCACCATAACCGTGTCCCAATGTAAGAAATACCTTAAGACAAAAAGTTGCTTACTTTTGGTAAGGCTCTTTCTGGTGTATAATCTAACCGCAGAGTCCTCACCTTTGAATACTTCCCAGGTTCTAGTCTGGATCCAGAAACTTTTGTTAGTGGCGCTCTCACAAGTTGCTATGTGGCACCATAGTGCTACGTGTTGGCTCTGAAAGTGACAGGATCTAAGCCACATAGGATCCTATGCTTATTTTGAAATGAGCCCTTGGGAGAGCCAGGTCCTGGGGGCATTTGTTATAAAAAGGAGGGACCCCTCATACGGTTCTTCGAGCCCGGGGACCACCACCTCTGCGGGGCTGAATTTACATATTGGAGGGGAACCATGTGTACCACCCTCCATGGGCTCTTTAGAGCCCAGGTGACCACCACCCCCACCGGGAATTTACAGCAAAAAAGAGCGGGGGCCATGAGGACCCTCGCTCCACAGGGACCACCACCTCCCTGGGGCCAGCTAATAAATAACATCAGGGCCCCTCCAGGACCACCTGTAAGTTCCACCCAGCAGGATTACTGAGAGGTCATTGGATGCCCCGCCCCCTTTGTCTTGCACTCTGTAAGCCCCTAGCCTAGCCTAGCCGATATGGGGTGAAACTCCAAAACAGGTCCCAGGATGCTTGTTTAAGGTCCAGAGAGGACCCAGCTTGACAATTCGGGCTGGACTGTTCCCATAAGGAGCAGGGTCAAGACTGATTCGACTATGGCTGGGTCTAAACTGGGGTGGCATGGTGAGCAAAATAAAAATGGATTTAACCCAGATGTCTTGACTGGGGGTGAATGTTTGATTTACTCAGCATTCAGTCCATCAGTTGTTGCTAAAACGACTATCAAAATCAATGAGATATACAGAATCTAATATTGCTATATGAACTGTTGCAGATTCCATGCACCAGAAATAAGAAATGTGGTACATCAATACCATCTAGTGCCACGCTATCAACTGAACGTCTAAATGTAAGGTCATATAAATAGAGATATAAAAACTCAGACGATAGCGAGTTAATAATGAGATTTTTCTGATTTTATCCAGTCTACTCTTTTTCTTTTCTTATTTCTATATGCATTAGATCTTTGTTATAATTTTAATTACAATGGCCTATCAAAATAAGGGCACATATATATAAATGAATGTGCATATCAATAATTGTAACAGATTGCGATTGTAACAGATTGTGATTATGTTAATGTGTTTTAGTATGAAATGTTTATCATTTGTAAAGTAATTGATGATTAACAATGTGTTGTTTTATTGTTATATTAAATGCTGGCACTTAGTATACATTCTTTATCGTTTTCAGATAAAGTTGTGGCTATTCCTGACGAAGGCCTATTTCACGCCGAAACGCGCCAAGACTTAACCATTGCCACGTTTTGGTTTTTATTGTATTTTCATGAAGAGAAATTATGTTTTGAATACATTGAATCTTTTTGATATTTTTAAATAATGAAGATGATTTTAACAATTGATTATTAAATAATTTGAAATATATTTGAGCATTTTTTGATCTGTTACATTGAGCTTAATAACATTGAGTGATAGTGTAAACTGTTCAGTTGCCTACCAGTTCTTTTCCATTATATGTCCCTTGCTCGCTGTGCCACTGGATTCATTGTGGCCTGGCTGATGAGGGGTCAATTAGTCTGACATAGTGGGGCTGCTGAGAGCTGGTCTTTTCCAACCACACCTCCTGGAGCACTACTGGTTGGGGGATAAAGTCTCCTTGGAAGCTGAGAGTCCTTGGGGGCCAAGAACCCCTCCTGTTACCACCAATAAGTCCCACACAGCGGGATTGCTGAGAGCTCATTGGTTGCCCTCCTCCCCTTTATTCACCCACTGTACAGACCCAATCAGCCACTCACAAACCCATACAGCCACTCACACACCCACTCAGACATCCACATAACCACTAACACACCGAGTCACAGACCCACACATGCACTCACACACCCACCTCACAGGCCCATACAGCTGCTCACACATCCATACACAAACCCATATTGCCACTCACACATCCACTCACAGACCCATATAGTCACTCGCCCACCCACTCACAGACCCATAAAACCACTCACAAACCCATATAGCCTCTCACACACCCAGGTAGACGCCTATACAGAAACTCACATACCCTCTCTCAAAGTTTACGATTAGGAACTAACATTTTTTTTTTTAACTTAGAAATTCACTGAAAAAATGATAACATTACAGGGACGCTATGGTTAGGAAATACAATTTAAAAAAACATAGAAATTCACTGAAAAAACAAAGGTTACAGGGACATTAGGGTTAGGGTGAGATTCCAATTGTACAAAACCATTGAAATTCAGCACCTGTAGTTACCTGAGCTAACTAGAACTTACGCCCCCACAATGCACTGCTTATGACCTCACATTTTACATCACTCATCACATGGTCACTGACGTCATGTATGACATCATCCACAAAATCACTCAAACACCTATACAACCACTAATACACCAACTTACACATCTACACAACCACTCACATGCCCCTTCACAGACCCATATAATTACTCACACAACCACTAACTAATCCATAGAGCCACTCATACACCCACTGACTCACTCAATAGCCACTCACAAATCACTCACTCACCCATACAGTACTTATACAACCAGTCAGACACCCATACAGCAACTCACACACTCATCCCTACAGCTACTCACATACCCACTTATTCACTCATACAGCCACTCACATACCCAATCACTTACCAGACTCTCAAAACAGCCACTCACTCACCCATACAAGCACTCACACACCCAGCCTTTAATGCACATATTCACACATCCATACAAGCACTCATACATCAACTCACTCACCCATACAGCCATTCACACAGACACTCAATCTCCAATACAGGCACTCACATGCCAACTCATTTAACAAAACTCACTCACCTCAATCAATCAAATAAACTTTATTCGGTTTTTATTCAGAAAACCATAAAAGTTGCACAGATACAAGTACATAAAAACAATTATATGTTAAAACACGATTTAAAAAGTTATCCTGTACCGCAAGCTAAATCAGCCAAACTAAAAAAATGCGTAGATCAACAGACTTTACACATCCATGCAGGTCCTAGATTTCACAGAAGTTTTTAAAAACCCTACTATAAAAAAGATACAGTCCTCTTTCATCAGTTGGAGATACACAAGGGCAGGTCGAACCTGTCTAAAATTCATTCTTTTTAAAATGGGAACCAGAAAATGCCTACGGGGGTTTCATACAGTTTGCATGAAAACAAGAAGTGCAGCAAATCATGCTGAGCCTGTCCGTCGCAGCCGCAGGGGGCTAGCACTTGACTTCTACTATAGCCCTTAGGTCTGGTTAGCAGAAGGTGGAAAAGATTAATCCGAAACCTGGTTAATAAAAACTTCTCATGTGTTGACAGAGACCCCATAAGTTAAGGTTCCTTCATCGGAGTTGTTTTAAGCATTAAATACATATGAACACTGGGTTTCAGCACCTCCTCTGCTTCCCTATCCAGTTTCCTTAAAGTCAGGAAGGCTATCTTAGTTCCACATCCTTCTTGACGATAATCTCAGGCTTAAAAAATAGATCACCCTACCCTATCCCTTCAAAACTATTTTTAATATACCTAAGCCAGGGAATACAGGCTGAATTGTCAAGGGACATATACTCTCTTAGAATCAGATGGTTGAGAGTTAAATCTTTATTTAGCCAACAGTTTAACCAGAAGATCAGGGGTCACAGAGCAAGAACATCGCTTAGGTATGGGACCCCCAGTTCCTTGTGGACCGCTAAATTAGAGGTTCCACGCGGAACACATAGTAAACATTTCAAAAAATCATTCTCCACTACCTGGAGGGAATCTGCGGCAGTGTATCCCCAAATTTCACTACCATACGTAGCTATGGCCAAGCTTTTGGCTTGATAAACTTGCAACATAGCTCCTGTTGGTTTCTTCCCTATTTTAGAGGCAAAATTAAAAATTGCTGTGTTTACCCGAGCCAGATCCCCTTTTTTTCTCAAAATTAGGGGACCCCATTTAACTTGGTCGTCAAAAAGAACCCCTAAGTAGGAAAATACGTTTGTGCGGGGGAACTTAGCGGGGCCAACGCTAAAATGAAAACTCTTTTTTGAATGTTGCCCCACTTTCATGACATAGGACTTTGAATTGTTAATTGACAGGTCTGATCAGTCATGAATCTAGAGAACGTAGTTAAAAGGGATTGCAAACCCAATTCAGTCCTGGATATGAGGACGGCGTCGTCCGCATATAGCAGGGCGGGGATGCAACGCCGCCCTACACAAGGGTAATCAACTCCAGATGCTCTTAGGTCATTTATGTAAAAATTAAATAACAAGCATTTACAATGCAATAGTTTCGCCTTTGGAGAAGTTAGAGCTATTGGCATTGTAAATGACAAAATTTGTATTTATGTGTTGGTTTTGAAAACAGATAAATAAATGGCATTGTCATTTACATTGCCAATAGCTTAATCACTCGCAAATGTGAGAACTATTGTACCCTACGGACGAGCTCAGCAGACAGCAATTACTAGCAGACAGCAATTACTACCACACACACACACACCCAGAGCCCCACACACACACCCAGAGCCAGCCCCGCACACCCAGAGCCAGCCACACACACCCAGTGCCAGCCACAACCAGAGCCACACACACACACCCAGAGCCCCACACACACACACAACCAGAGCAGTCACATACACACACACACTGGAGCAGTCACACACACACACTGGAGCAGTCACACACACACACACACTGGAGCAGTCACATACACACACACACACTGGAGCAGTCACATACACAAACACACACACTCTGGAGCGGTCACATACACACACACACTCTGGAGCAGTCACATACACACACACACACACACACACTCTGGAGCAGTCACATACACACACACCCATGAACAGTCACACACACACACCCAGGAGCAGTCACACACACACACACACACTCTGGAGCAGTCACATGCACGCACACACTGGAGTAGTCACACACGCACACACTCTGGAGCAGTGCGCACATGCGCGGCTCTTAACCATATGTCAGACAGCAGGCGGCAGCTTGTCATGCACCCCCCTACCCCGCACACCGCGCCCCTCCAGTAACCCACCGAGCTAATGAAGGTCAGTGGAGTGACGCTGACCGCCCCTCGTTACCACATTGTAAAGTTGTATCCGGCCTCATTGAAGTATCAGCAATATTAATCTTGATTTGTAAAGTATCTATAATCCTACATGAACAATTGTCACTTTATGGTAACTTTATGCATTTTTTAACAAAAGATAACGAAAAGCATAAAATATATTTTTCTATATAATAAATTACATAAAAATCTGACAGTACTTGTGCATGTGTGTAACTTGCCTTTTGCCTTTCTAGCACTACGTTTCAATCGCCTCGCTTAGGCTTTATTTTCCCAATTGTTATTTCCCCTGTACTAGGCACTTATCGTGTTCACAGGGGCCATGCATTTTTTACAGATTTATTGTAACTGGATCCAGTCTGTTTGCAGTGTGGTTGCAATTGTGTTCCTTGTTGTTCTCTAAGCCCTGTCTGTGCAAAGATGCTGCAGTGTACCTGGTTCGGTGAACGGGAAAGTGCAATATTGCAATGCTCTGGGTGTGTATACAAAGTTCTATTGTAGTATGCCCACTACGCCTGAAATTCAGGCTCACCTCTTTACTCGTCTTCAGCAGCTCTACTCACCTTTGGGTACTGGGGCTGTTGTTAGCCTCTTGGATGGGATGTTGCAGGCTGTCACAGGGCGGACTCTCATTCTCACGTGCCGGTGGTAGATCAGGGGTAGTGCTCTGGACGAGTGGTAGTTGAGGAGCAACAGGGATGGGAGGCGCGGGGCCACCTTTACATCCTGCAGGAGGTTTAACGTTGGGTTTGACACTGAGCCTGGACCTACGGAGCATCTCCACTCGCAAACAAGGGGCACGGGGCACAACCAGCAACTGCCGCGCTATCCTTCTTTAACAGGCTGCCTCCAGCCACCGGAATTAACAAACCAGGTAGAGTCCATGACAGCCTGGGTCACATGGGCGAACTGCGGCTCGCTTGTAATGACGTCATTAGACGGCACACGCTTTTTACGTTCCAGAAGGCGGGAGGGGTAAAGCAGTCCCTGAAAACCGATAACATTTCGAGTCACCGAGGAACGCTGATATTCCGAACTCAGCCACTACACTAAATATGTCTCGATGCGGACCAATGTTTACAAAGAAACTGTTGTTGGGGGCCGGTTCAGCTCACACCGATAACATTTCGAGTCATCGAGGAACGCTGATATTCCGAACTCAGCCACTACACTAAATATGTCTCGATGCGGACCAATGTTTACAAAGAAACTGTTGTTGTTGGGGGCCGGTTCAGCTTCTTCGGGTGTTGCAGAGAGAAGGAGGGGGGGAGGCCAGCGGAGCCGAGCAGCTCACGGAGACCACAGGCAACCAAATGACAAAAACATGGCTTGAAAAAGAAAAAAATAAAACACCGCCCACCGCCGCATGACGTAGGGAAAGGGGTGGGATGAGTAAAAATCGCGGGAACGCCCACGAATCTGCTCCGGCAATGACAGGCAGATCTGTCTTCCAATGGCTAGCCTCCATTTATGGAGCTAGCCAATGGAAGCCAGAGGCGGGAGAAAGCTCCATACTTGTTTACAAAAGTTTTCGCCTGCGCGATACTGCTTGCGCAGTAAACGCCAGGCGAAACCTAAAAAAGGAGCCAGAATGCATCCTTGCCGGACTCCCCTTTTAATCTCAAAGTCCCTAGTGACGTGCAAATCCTGTGAAAACCTAACGTTAGCTTTAATTGAAATGTGCAGGTCCTCAAGAAAATGAACAATACTCTTCTCCACCCCCATTGCCCTCATGGACTGCCACAGTTTGGCCCTATTGACACAGTCAAACGCAGATGACAAGTCCATGAAGGCGAGATGGATTGTTCCGGGGCGAACAACAGTATATTTGCTCAGTATTATAGATAAATTAAGACACTGAGCAGCGGTAGAGCGCCCTGGCCGGAATCCATACTGGACCTCCGACATGATCTCATGCTCCTCTGCCCATGTTGATAGTCTCTGTAAAAGAATACGTCCTACCACTTTTACCACTGAATCAATGAGCGAGATCGGTCTATAACAGTGGGTACTACTTCTATTGCCCTTCTTGAAAACAGGGACTATAGTGTAACAGGCCCAAGACAGGGGACAGCCATTCTTTGCCGCTACAATAAACACTGCCTCCAGTATCGGGGCCCAGAATGGGGGGGTCCAACTTAAATAAGTCTGGGGGGGCATCCCATCTGGGCCTGGTGCTTTATTAATAGATAGCCCCATAATACCAGCCATAAACTCACCCCTTTCAAAAGTTATTACAGGGTCCTTTATATCCCGGCTTTCTTGGCAATTAAGCTCAAGAGGGCAGTCAAACATAGATTTAAAGTGGAGCACCCACTCCTCCTCTGTGATGTGTGAGTCTAAGGTCCCCCCTTTCTGATCAAAAAGGGGCCGATTCACAACACTCCAGAACCTCAAGCTGTTCCCAAGAGTGCTTGAGTCAATCAGCTACCTCCAAGCCTCTTCCTTCAGGGCACCCTTCCGTTTAGCCAGGGCTGACTTATATTCCTTTCGACAAGCACAGACCTCAGATTGAGTTCTTGGTTTGACTGACGAGCTTCCCTCAACCTCTTTGCTGCTTTGGAGCAAAGGGAGTCAAACCATCTGGGGCCATGTGAGTCATTTCTACTAGGTGGAGCACTTGGAATTTCACCCACTTTTTGCGCTATTGACTCATATGCACCAAGAATCTCATTAGGGGAGGAACCCACAGTTGTACATAATGTTAACTCGCGTGCACAAGATACTTTTACTTCGTTATGGAATTTATCTGGGGACATCTGGGACCATTTTAATCTGTGCTTGCCATCCGTCGGTCTCAGTGCACCCCTGGTTGAAACATCACCAAGCTTTCCTGTTAATGAGCCCGTCATATGAACTGTTAATGGATTATGGTCACTAAATTCACTCTCCACAATGTTAAAACCATGAAAAGATAATTGCGAAGAAGAAATTAAGATAAAATCAATAAATGACCCCTTACTGTGCCCTTTAAAAGTTGGCACAGGGAACTTAGTTTGCGGGCAGTTAAAGACATCAGGGCCACCATATCCAGTTCATTTATCATATTGTTCAACAGTTCTCCCTGAGCATCATATTGTTCAACAGTTCCCCCTGAGCATGATCAAAGTGAAAATCCCTCAGTTGAGATATAAGATGGATTACCATTGTAAGGGGGGGTATAGTACCGACTAGAGTGGGCTAGAAGGATTCACTACATGCATTAATGGTCTTTAATATGCTCTGCCCTCACATGATGACTAGACTCTTTGTTTTTTCCTGTATATATGTCAATGAAGGGGAGCTGCGGTTGCTTTGATGGACCGGTCGACAGAGGTGGCGCTTGAGGGGGGCCTTGTCTGTATTATGTGCATTATTCCACACAATTGACCAACCTACTGTGCTGTAGAGAAAATGTTGTCAGTAACGCATGATTGTACCTTATATGGCGCTCAACTGTACTCAATGCTTCACTTTGTCTTTAACAAAATGCTAAACAAAGTTTAAAAATAAAATAAAATGAAAAGCTATCATATGGGGGCAATCCAACTCAGAGATACAAGATGTTGTTGGATTACCACAGGGGTGTATGTTAGAAACAAAAAGATTATGTATGATGGGGCCAAAAGATTGTCTTATAATCGCTCCCAAAGTAGTAATGTTACAGGCCTCGTAAGGACACTGACTCATCTGTACAGCCACTTACACAGCTACTCACTCGCTCATACTGCCACGCACACAACCACACACTCACCGACTGAGCTACTCACACACCTACTTATACACCCATACAGCAACTCACACATCCATACAGCCACTCACATACCCACTCACACATGGATACACACAGTCACTCACATAATTTATATTGGAAGTAGCATAACCTATATGTTTAACAATCAAACTCTCACATAAAACTTGCACATGGATGATGTCATTTGAGATTTTATCAGTGAGGACAATGTCATGAGTGATGTAATGTAATATGTGAGGCCATAAGCAGTGCATTGCTGGGGCTTAAGTTATAGTAAGCTAGGTAACTATATCCCATACATTTCTATGGTTTTGTACGAGTGAAATATGAGCCTAACTAGAACGACCCAGTGACTTTGGCTTTTTTAGTGAACACACACACACCTGCATTACCTAAAGACTATCTCATCAAAAACAACCTGGCCCTGACCCTGAACTGGACAGTGCTTTCACAGAACAGATTCAGAAAGACACAGGATAGCACCCTTTCTCACACTGGAAGCATGTTAAACTGGCCCCACGGCTCACTACTCAATCTCATGATGTTTTGGTCTCATTATCATATTAATGTCCTATAAATTAACCCCTTGAATGCTGATGACGGCCCCCATCCGTCATGCACTACGGCGCTCGTGTGCTGATGACGGCTGGGGGCCGTCATAAACCTGCCCACTCGCGATTCTGCCGCACAGGCGCAGAATCGCGGCAGCATGCAAGGGGTTAAGATGTTCGTTTTCACAGCTTTTCTGCGTGAATGATGTGGCTCAATAAATACACGTAATTCTTCAAACTGCACTCTAACACATTCAACATTTAAAAGGTCAAATTCCAGCTCAGGGAACTTGTTCAGCGTGAACAGAGAAAGACGTACAGCTAATTGTTACACTGAGAGAAAACCACACATATAGCCTACGAATGGTCAGACTGATCCTGCAGGGCATCCATTGTTAAGCAGAACTAGAAATGCATATGCTGGATTTATACAAAATGTTATTAACACATTCACTGCATCAGGTGAGGTGACTGCTGGACCTATTCTACATTTCGTGGTAAACAAAAGGAGCTTCTACAATCCTTCTGGGGACCTTCGACCAATACCCATATTTCTGCTCCAGGTAGGTTAGCCACCCCATGCCACATAAACCCAGTCAACCATCAGAAGATGCCTCGTGATCCTTAGCTTGCAAAGCTCTGTCAAACCTGGCCGAACGACCTCAATCAATCAGATTAGCCCAAAACACCCTGCAATGGTCTGATTTGTCAAGGATTTGCCAAAATGCCCCAAAAGATAAAAGGGGGCGAGTTTTCTAATGCAGGGTCTGCAGCTGGGCTAATGTGAAGGAAAAAACACTAGACCTCCTGTCCTCTAGATTTCCAATGGTACATCTGCGCATTCCTGAACTTCCCTTTTCTCCCCATCCCTCGATATGTAAGAGCGTCAACATCCAGGTTGTGCTAGTGCTCTGAAGTGGCTGTAATGATGCATGGCTGCACTTGACAAATCAAACAAATGTTTGAATACATAAAGTCCGGAATGCCCCATACCTCTGATGAAAAAGTATATTCTAAGTAAAATAAAAAGTTGTTGGGTGAAATGCTTGAATTAAATTAAGCCATCTGTAATGACTTGGGCAAATTTTGGGCCATCATTTGTTTGTTCACCGTACCACTCGGAGACCGAGAACAGTCTCGGTTTTGATCCAATAGGAACAGACTAGCCTGGATTTCAAACCCAGGTCACTTCTAGATTGGAACACAAGCAACCCTCCCCTTTTAGACTATTTAGGCCTTATTAGTGAGATGCCAAAGGGGATGTTGGATGGAGCGTTTGAGCAAATCAAACACTCACCCCCAGTCAACTGATCTGGGTTTAATCCATCACCATTCTTTAGCTAACTCCACCACCCCAGTTCAGCCATGGCCATATGCAAATCAGTCTGACCCTGTGCCTCATGGGAACAGTCCAGCCCGAACTGCCAAGCCATGTCTTCCCTGGACCAGAAACAAGCATCCTGGGACCGGTTTCAGGTTCATAACCCTCATCAGCCAGGCTATCTTGAATCCAGTGGCAGAGCGATCAAGATTGAATTATTAGTGAGATGCATTATTAGTGAGATGCAGCTTTATTTCTATGTCAGCGAGCATGAGCCCCGTAGCTGAAACCAAACGGCAGTTAAACATAAATGATAGAAAGTCTATAGACTGTGTTTTTTTAAATGTTGTCAGCAGGAGCTTATATTGCTATCCTATGTCTGCAGTTCTAAGCATCAAGACATCAAGTACTCACCTGCAGGGCTGTCAGTGCACTCTTTTTTCCGAAAGTTTAGATTGTCAATGGAACAGCGCTCTCCCTCTTCTTTTATTTGAAATGAAACTACTGATGTGGCAATCACCTGATCTGTTATTAAAATATGCAAGTACAGTATATTAGTATATTATACAGACACACATTAAACAGTGGTGTGGAAAACAAGATTGGGATGGAGCTAGCCTATCAATTGACAAGAATTCACAATTTATCTAAATAGGTTATTCATTAATCAATCCATCTTTAATAACAATGGCAGAGCATCTCCAGCTTGATGAAAAGTGGCCAGTCATGGTTAAAGCAGCATTAAGGAGCATTCTTTACACACCTGGGCTGACACTGGTGATGCTTTGTGTACTTTCCACGTCAAGATGCTCAATATACGTTCCTCTTGGATCTTCTTCACTCCCCAAAGAGATGTTGGCATCGATAAAAGGAAGCTCTAAACACAAGTTGAAACTATTTAATTATAAGATGGGGACAGAGAACCAAAACTAAAGTGTACCCCTTGAGTCAGTGGAAAAATACTTTAGGAATAACCACAAGCAGAAACCCACACAATAACTTTTCCAGGCAGCCTTGTAACTGTAAGGGCAGTTTTATAGACGACAATAATGCACTTCGCGATTGCTTACATGTAACTGTGGACTCACACAAATAAATTCCCAACGTAAAACAATCTATTATATACTGATAAGGGCTTAGAATTATTCAAAACGAATTGAAGGATGCTAGACTACACATATGCGCTGGAGAGGCATCCTAAAATAGTGCTAGTGACATACATTTAGAGGTGCTGGGCACTATGCAGTTCCTGGTGAAGGTAATCATGTTCCTACTAACTGATCTGCCAACAATTTCCAGCAGCTGCAAATAGAGAACATATAACAGTTTTTGGAGCTCGCAAGGTCACCTATATAGTTGTTACCCCCTCCACCAACCTCATTTGGGGGGGGGGTGTTGAGCCAAATTGGTCTGAAAAAGCCATGTCAAAAACACAGGTGGTGAATTCTCAACCATACCTCCTAAGAACAGACAAAATTCTTCCTAAGCTTAAAAAACTAGCATTTGCAATGCAATAGGTCTCCCAGCATTAAAGTTTGAGTTACTGGCATTGTAAATGACAATGCTTTGCATTAATTTTTTTTCTTTAATTTGCAATTGGTATATAAACATTGTTTGTGAATGGTTAGCTGTTGCTTATGCTAAGCAACGTTGGCAGTCATATAGAGTGCTAGTCTTGCTTGTTATAAGCATGCTGATTTAAAGCACTCTGTGATACCTGCAGGTAAAGTTTGCGCCATATAAAAGTGAAAACTAATAAATAAATAAAAAAAAGCCTACCTGTACCACGTCCACCAGACCATAAATAACATGCAAAAAGAAAATACCATTCACCATCTCCTTCTAGAAATGGGGCTGCCAGGCCATAGACAATAAAATCCATTAACACCCAGGCACAAACGCAATTAACTGTAATTGTTTTATTTGTGGTGTCCCAGAGTGATGTGTTGGTGTCCCCGAGTGATGTGGTGGTGTTCCCGACTGATGTGGTGGTGTCCCCGAGTGATGTGGTGGTGTCCCCGAGTGATGTGGCGGTGTCCCCGAGTGATGTGGCGGTGTCCCCGAGTGATGTGGCGGTGTCCCCGAGTAATGCGGCGGTGTCCCCGAGTAATGCGGCGGTGTCCCCGAGTAATGCGGCGGTGTCCCCGAGTAATGCGGCGGTGTCCCCGAGTAATGCGGTGGGGTCCCCTAGTGATGCGGTGGTGTCCCCGAGTGATGTGGTGGTGTCCCCGAGTAATGCGGTGGTGTCCCCTAGTGATGCGGTGGTGTCCCCGAGTGATGTGGTGGTGTCCCTGAGTGATGTGGTAATCTTTATTTTTTTCTAATTACAATGAACATGAAAACAGCAAACTATTTATTACAATGTCTTGGAAAACCCACGGGCCCTTAGTTATGTACAATTCTGGCTCGTTCAAACTGTCCCCTTTTCTAAAGATACAATTGCATCTACCTGCTTCTAGATGCCAGAGCACTGAGACACGACTGAGGGATGTTTCAAATAAATACTGGTGCTATACTCAATGGGGATTATTTACACCTTTTAAAATAATGCTGCACATTTTAAAATAATTTGAAAATCAAGAACTGTGTACATGAATGTTTTAGAAACTCTGCAACATATATTGTAACATCATTGAATTAATACTGCAATATTTTAGTAGTCGGGAATTGACGGATTCTGTATTTTCTCTGAGCCTGAATTCCTATGACCTATTGAGAATATACACTACAATTTGATGCTGACAGCGACTTCATAACACCTTATTTGAGTTGTTGACCAATCGTAATCAGTCATTATTACATTTGCCACTGATAACAAACGGAGGTTACAGGATGCTGCCTGAGTATATTGTAGTAATTACATTTATTCATTTAATACAAGGAAGAGTGCTGCCGAAACCCCATCATCATATATTATAGTACTTTGCCACTGACCTCATTTTGGGGACATGGTTCTTTAAAGTAATGTACTAATCTAATCCCTTATGGAGATTTTTAATGGGAGTGTTTAACCGGGGTGTCAACGCATTTAACAGATCCGAAACCGCCTGGCCTCGGGTATTAGAAGCAACCGTTACTACACTGGGTATGCAGGATTTATGACCTCTATATCCTGGGATTTCAAGCAACTGATTCGACATAGCAAATGTGGGAACCGTTCTTTGGGTCTACTTTTTGTGAAGCTATTAGTGCCAATGTGCCCCTTTCTCATGTAATCTGATTCAGAAAATAATTTTACTACATGGGTGGTTTGTCTTGTTGCACCGCACTGTTCACAGCGTGTATCCTCCTCCACTTAGTCCTGGTGCTGGAATATTGTGAATTAAATGATGACTGTGGGTGCACACAGGCTCTATCTACCATTGTGGATTTTGCTACTGAAAATATTGCTAAATCGCGGGTGCGCAGATCGGACTCTTGCTTTGCGCTCTTGACGGCTACATTGTACCTCTCACACAAGTACTCTTGGCTCAGGATTAGCATACATTAATTCCTGAATGAGGATAGGCAGACTATATTTGTGTATTCTGCTACATATTTGTTGGTCTGGGGGATTAGGGGCACGGGGCTGGGATCAAATCCTCTTGTATGCTCGTATTAGGATACGGATTTCACTTTGGGGGCGTGGTGCCTTCTGGAGACCACTACCAGCGGGGTTTTTGGCACCAGTCAAAGCTTTAAAAAAAAATAAAATAAATAAGTGTGAGATCTTGCCTGGACATATCATGAAGCCTTCTATACAAACGTTTCTGTGAGAAGGGAGGGGGATCAGTTGTTGTGGCTAGGACCCGCTATCATTAAGTATTCTCGCATTTTGCCCCCACTGCGAGATCAATTTAATAATGAGGGCAGACACCGAGAACGTGCCTCTGGGAATCGTCCAGAGGAAAGTGATGCTCTAAACTGGTGTTCATGGTGTAGTATGATAATGATTTCACATACGAGGTATTCGTCAAAGTTTGATTTATTGACAGCTGCTGTTCTGTTGACTTCACAATACACAGATTGCCCTCGTGCACTACAACATAGCTTGGGTAGGATGGGGTTGGGGGGTAGGATGAGGTGGGTGGGGCTCTTGTGTCCATAAGCCAGCTGATAGTTTTCAAATGAGCCTGGCTTCACACTCTGTGGCCCCCGGGAGCCGGCTTGGAGACAGTGCCCCGCCTTCTATAGACTGGAGGGCCCCCGGTGTGGGCGGCCGTTGAGACCCCCGGGGCACGGCCTCCTCCCCGGGACTCCGGACCCTGCCCGCGCCTTACCCCGGTTGGTCTCTGCCGCATCTGCCTCTCTCTCAGGCCCGCTGGGGGTTGCTTACATCCCGGCTCTGGCTGCCTGCCCTCCGAGGCCTAGCGCTCCTCTTCACACCGGGTCTCCGAGGAGGGGATCTCCGCCGCTCCTTCCTCCTCTCCACCGGCCTCCTCCTTCCCCGGGGGCGCCTCACCGCACACGCACGAGAAGAAACGAAACCGAAACTTACAAGGTGCGCGTCGTAAGCTGTCTAAGGTAGAAGCTCACGCGCGCGACCCAATCCCAAGGCGCTCGTCGGAATCCGACTCTGCCATGCTGTCTCAATGCTGCGCATGGTGCGCGTGGCCATCTCTTGTCTCCACTCGTTGTCGGCTGAGCCGAGAGCTAGAGTTCTCGCAGAGAGAGCGCACTTTCGCGCGCTTCATGAAAACACAGATTTGTACCGTAGTCAAATTTATGAATGTGCTTAAACACAGAATGTATTCAAGAATCATAAAATATCCTCAATGGGAAAAACGATGCCCCTTCTGGAAGTCTCAGGCAAGCATCATGTTGAAGAGACTGCAGAACTTATGTAAATAAGAATTCCAAGATGGCTGCCGAAATTTTAAGTGCAGTGTTATGCAGTCTAGTTGTTTTGACTTCTGCTTGGTGGAACCGTCATCACTTGGGCTCTCTCGGAGTGCCGCGCACTTCAACTGAATTTCCAGTCAGAGAAGGAGGTATCTCTGCGCAGCGCATTGAGGAAAGAGAATTCTCTTCAGTCTTCAGTAACTGCTCAAGAATCCATTGTTTTTTCTTCGCACATGTGTAGTAGAGTTTGTGAGTAGTGTACCTTTTCGTCAGCTTAGCGGCAAGTTATTTAGTAAATAGTGTTTCTCTGCCACTTCTTCGTTTTTGCTTTAAGTAGCAGTTTAAAGGTATGTTAGTTTAGAGGCAATATGAACTCATCTCCAACTAAGTGACTTTTACCTTTCATCCAATATTTTCAACTACGGAATTTGTTAGTTGCATCAAGTATTAAGGAATAAACAAAGACTTGAACATTTTCTAAATCGTTAGAGGTGGTAAGTCAGAGCGGTACAGGCATGGTATACAGGATGGGTTAGTTGGAAAAGAACCAGGTTTTTAGCAACTTTCTAAAAGAAAGTAGCAACGTGCTGCGCTTTATAGTGATTGTGAGTAGGTTCCAGGTCTTGACTGTCCATAACAGGAAGCTTCTTCCGCCCCAGCGAGCCTTCATGAACTTAGGTGTTTGCAGAAGTTTGGTGTGAGCGGAACTTAGACTTCTTGCTGGCACATACCATTTCAGGTGAGTCCTCAAAACTCGAGGCCCAGTGCCATGTAGTGCTTTAATGGCCAGGCATTGAGATTTAAACTTAATCCTTTTGTCCACCAGAAGCCAGTGGAGGGCACTTAAACCATGGGGGACTGGCTCCCACCTAGGGATATCCAATACTAATCTGGCTGCCGCATTCTGCAGACGCTGCAGTCTTCATAGAGTGCATTACCGTAATCCAATCTGAAGAAGCCAATGCTGTAACCAGTGTTTTTATTGCGTCGGGGGGAATGAATGAACTCAATTACCTGATCATTTTTAATATGAACCAAATGG
Source organism: Lissotriton helveticus (assembly GCF_964261635.1). Taxonomy (NCBI): domain Eukaryota; kingdom Metazoa; phylum Chordata; class Amphibia; order Caudata; family Salamandridae; genus Lissotriton; species Lissotriton helveticus. The sequence continues at coordinate 1,346,594,411 of NC_136057.1, read as the reverse complement.
TAGAGGAGAGCCTGTTGATGTGACTATTGAATGTCAGTTTATCATCAAAGATGGGTTATGTTGTCCAGTTTCCTCCCAAAATTCACAGATTTGCCGCCATCTCTCCACTCTTGGCCAAAAGGGAAGTCGTAATACACTAGGTCGGCGATACACAGCTGGATCCAAAGTTTAGCAACCTGCTCTATGAGAAGCGACCTGTATGCTAATACTATCCCTCTTTCCTCTAGACCTAAGGACGTTTGGGGCCCCTTCCGATCTTTCCTTTTGCAGCAACAGCAAGACCCCCCCACTCAACAGGAGCAGGGAATAGTACCGACTGGAGAGGGCTAGAAGGATTCACAACATGCATTAATGGTCTTTAATATGCTCTGCTCTCCCGTGATGACTAGACTCTTTGTTTTTTCCTGTATATAGGTCATTGAAGGGGAGCTGCGGTTGCTTTGACGGACCGGTCGACAGAGGTGGTGCTTGAGGGGGGCCTTATATGTATTATGTGCATTATTCCACACAATTGACCAACCTACTGTGCTCTAGAGAAAATGTTGTCGGTAACGCACTGTGATTGTACCTTATATAGCGCTCAACTGTACTCAATGCTTCGCTTTGTCTTTAACAAAATGCTAAATAAAGTTTTAAAAAAAAGATGAATCCTAGGTTTTTGACCTTGGGCACTGGGACTGGGCAGTCGCCCAGACTGGCAGGCCACCATCTGGGTGACCAGAAAGATGAATCGGAGCCCAGCAGCAGGACTTCAGTCTTTCCACCGTTCAATTTCACGCAGTTAGACTGCATCCACTGGTTAACCTACAGCAATTGAACGCTCATTGGCTGGCTGTTACATGAACAGAAATGTTGCAGTGGCCATTACAGGACTTGGTCCCCTCTCCTGAAAAGGTGTCAAAATACCATATAAGGTGGCATGGTAGGGGTAACCCAGATCCCCTGGCACTTGTGGGGTTAGGAAAGGTCCCAAAGGGACTGTTCATGGACCCCAAATTTAAAAAACATACGTTTGGAGGGTTTACCGCAAACCCACGTTACTCCAGAGGGATGGGGAAAATTAATTATAAATACAAAGTGGGGTGGGTGTCCTTGGGGGTGTTGGCTGCCTGAGGGTGCAGGGGGTTGGGAGCTGGCCCGGCAACAGGCCAGACCCTTCGCCCAACCCCACAAGACCTTCGGTGTTGGGCACCCAAGGAGGGGGCGGGGGGCGGAAGAGTGATTGGAGGGCTTGGCCAAGGCTAGGCCCTGTGCCAAACTTCATGCCATGCACGACCTTCAGTTGTGTGCTGCAGGGGCTGGTTGCTCACTTAGGTTTGGGTATGGTAATAAGATGCTCTACTTATGACAACGCCAATTGCATCACCCATGGAATGCACACCTAACTATAACGTCATTTTAGCCTTTTATTTTCCTGTACATTTATTAGGTTATTTTTTTAATGTAAACCAATATATTATTGCCATCCCCAACCATAATGTCACTTTAACCTTTTATATATATATATATATATATATATATATATATATATATATATATATATATATATATATATATACACATATATATACATACACACACACACACACACACACACAGCCACTGACACACCTATTCACTCACCAATACAGCCACTCATACAGCCACTAAGTCACCCATAAAGCTACTCGGATACCCACTTATACACCCATACAGCCATTAACACACCCACTCACACACCTGTAGTCACTCAGACACAGTCACACAGCAACTCATATAAACTATGTTAAAAAAGGAATCACTCCTCAGTAGTACATAAAGTATACTAATTTAACTTTTGTGGTACCTTAGTATAAACTTTTAACACACAAAAACTTTTAGAAAACACTGAGTCACTGGATGATGTCATCAGTGATGTTATTTGATATGTCATCAGTGACATCATCAGTTATGTCACTGATCATGTCACGAGTGATGTAATAGGTAAATAAGTGGGTGTGTAAGCAGCTGGATGGGTGAGTGTGTGGCTGTGTAATTGGCTGTATGGGTCTGACTGGTTGTATGAGTACTGTAAGGGTGAGTAAGTGGTTTTGTGAGAGGCTGTATAGGGGAGTCAGTGGGTGCGTGAGTGGCTCTATGGATTGGCTAGTGGTTGTATGAGTAATTCTATGGGTATGAGTAGTTCTGTGGATGAGTAGGTGGGTGGATGAGTAGGTGGGTGTATGAGAGGTTGTATAGGGGTATTAGTGGGTGTGTGAGTGGTTCTGTCGATGATGTTATCAGTGAAGTCTCTGACCATGTCATGAGTGATGTCATATGTGTGGTCATAAGCAGTGCATTGCGGGCTGTTATTGTGAGCTCAGGTAACTATAACTGCTGAATTTGGTTTTGTACGAGTGTAATCTGAGCCTAACTAGAACGTCCCTGTAACCTTTGTTTTTTTCTGTGAATTTCAACGTTTTTTTAAATTCTGTTTTTTAACTTCAACATCCCTGTAACCTTTGGTTTCTTCAGTGAATTTCTAAGTTTTTTAATTTTTATTCCTAACTGTAACCTGTGACCTTTGAGAGTGAGTGTGTGAATGAGTGCACGAGTGAATCAGTGGGTGTGGAATTTAATTTAAAAAATCTACTTGTACATGGGGCAGGTTGCTTCATAAATCTACTTGTCCTGTAACAAAATCCACTTGTCCCTTTTGTGCCATGTAATGCGGCGACAAATTATGGCAGCAATCTCATTATATAAGAGCTCTGTCATAGCCTCTCTGATTATGCCAGGGCTCATACCATAGTAGAGTTTGAATATCAGCAATTCCCTTATGTTGCCATGTTTCCGCAGATCTACATACTGGGGCCGAAGATAGTGGTAAGCATTAGTTCAATCTTTGGAATGCCCATGAGAGTCAGTGCAAACATACTAACTTTTCACCAACTCTTCTCTAATCTTTTCCCATACTGAGAAAGGTTAGAATTATATTCCCGACAATGGCAGACGTAAAACTTCTTTCATGGTTGGGACAAAAGTGGTTGGAGGGAAAGTGAACTTGCCATCACTGAGATTTTCGCTTGAGCACATCTACACATTCATATTTGCTCATGCTAAAATACAGTTTACAAATATATTCTAGGAGTACTATATATCTTAGCCTACTTCTGTAAATTCTTTTGAATTCACAGAAGCCGTATATTTGCACTTAATGAAAGGACATATACCATGAGTTAACTTTTGAGATTTTCTTTAATAGGGCATCCTAATTAGGTCTGGCGTGAACCATGGCCTTTTGTGTTGATTCAACTTCTGTGTGTCGGCTGGCTTCACTGCGAGTGACAGCATTCTGCTCTTCACAAAGAGCATATCAGCACATAAAGTAGTTTTGTTAAGTGCCAGGAACCACTGTGGCAATCTGTGTTTTTTGAGTACTAAAACAATTTTAGCTTTTGCCAATGTTTGTTATAATGGTGAGGGCCAGGCAGCTTCCACACCAAAAAGATTTTACAAAAATCATGGCAAAACAAGTCGCGCATTGACAAAATCAAAAGGTTGACCACCAATTTCAGACCTACTGGCTTTGCCAGTGCTTGTTTATTTTTGTTTCCCATAACCTTATTGAAACTGGTTACACTGATTTTCCATTATGAATATTTTTGAGAAATACGAGCATACATCAACACGTTTTACTAAATGATGCTGCAAAGAAATGGTACCTTAAATTTTACAGTAGTTAGACGTCATTTTTTTTCCCTACTTCCATTTTTTTTGTGAACATTATATTTTGAAAGCAAAGAATCCTTAATCTTGCTTTCAAGCTTCTGCAAATATTTGCATATAATCAGAGAGCATTCTGGGAGCATTATACATAGCCTCATATTGCTAAACTTTGAAAACGTGTACACATTTTAATACTGGAACCAATGTCGGTAGTTACCACATAGTCACAAATATTCCCTTAACTGCAGACAATGCCCTTCCCTGATGGTACCGTAAACTGGCAGGCAAAGGGTTTGTGATGTAGGGGGTTGGGTTTACTTGTCCCAAGGAAAAAATACACATGAAAACGTGTTGCCCTTGACCCCCTACAATATGTCGTGGGCATCGGGCTATAGGAATTCGACATCCCTGTGAGTGAGTGCCTCAGTGGGTCTGTGAGCAGGTGTGAGAGTGTGAGTGGGTTTGCAAGTGCCTCCTTGAGTGAGTGTGTGTCAGTCCGAGTGGGCGAATAAATCCTTGAGTGGGTCTGTGAGTAAGTGCATGAGTGAGTCTGTGAGTGAGTGCATGAGTGGGTCTATGAGTGAGTGAATTAGTGTTTAAGTGGGTCTATAAGTTGTTGGGTTTGTGTCTGTAAACCGGTAAGTGGGTCTGTGAGTATGTGTGCGAATGGCCAGGCTACATTTGAATGAATGGCCCCCCCTTCCCGGGCCAATTTTGGCCCATGGGACCCCATTACCCGGGGCCTGGCCACATTTGAATGGGGGGCGGGGGGGGGGGCAGCCCCCCTGGGGACCCCACCCCCGGCCATAATTCAATAGGGGAGTGGGGCCGTGCAGCCTGCCCCAGCCATAAACAAATGGCCTCCCCTGCTGATTTCAGCCCCGGGGATCGCATCCCCCGGGGCTTGGTCATGTTTCTCTGGGTGCCCTGGTCATAGCCAGGACACCCAGTGTGCACAATGGAAACTGCGGAGGGGAGCCTCAAGGCCCCTGAGGTTCCAACCAGCTCACCGCCTCCTGCGGGTGCCAGCATTGCTACTGCATGGAGAGATCTACTGGAAAACAGCTCCCTCTGTGGAGGAGCAATCGTTTCATCTCTTTGAGCAGGGACAGGGATGAAACTGCCTCTTCCAGCGGGCAGGAACACTTTGACAGCTTCCGCCGGATGTATGATGTTACAACGCATACTTTTATAACGCCTACCTTTACATCGCAAGTTTTACAACGCATACCATTACAACGCATAATGCTTTTGGGCGCTGGATAGTGAATAGTTTAATTTACTATTCCAACTCCAGTCCCCGTGGATAGTAGGGAAGGTGTTGGATAGTACATTAAACCTATTCCCTATCCTAGAGCGCCCCCCAGCGCTATGCGTTGTAATGGTCTGCGTTGTAAAAGTTGCGTTGTAATGGTAGTTCGTTGTAAAAGTTTCGTTGTAAAGGCTGTATACCGCTTCCGCCTGCTGGAACCCGAGTGTTTGTTTTTGAAACAAACAAAAGGTAACAGCTATGTCCCGGGGGTGGGCACCCTAGGACATAGCAGGAGCCTGGTCCTGTTGGGTCGCGGTCCCAGTGCCTTGTAAGGCACCAGGAGGGTAGTTTTGATAGGTAGCTCGGGAGGGAAGGGGGTAATGCTGAAAGTTTTGCTTTGGTTACCGCTGATTATTTTTAAGAAGTTGTAGAAGTCTAGTGAGTGTAGGATGTATTTGGATTGTAATTATTTGAAGGAAAGAGGGTAGGCCCCGTTAGAGAGTTGATGGGGGAAATAGATCCCTTTATTAATCCATGATTTGTTGTGTGAGATTTTCGCCTTATAGAGTAGTTTGTTGTTGTTCCAGAGAGATTCAAGATTAGATCGCTTAACGCTAATGTCTAACTGTCTGTCAATCTTTAGTAGGGCGGACTTTGTGTTCTTGAAGAGGGATTTTGAACAGGTGACCGTATTTAGGTTTGTGGGTAAGAGGGCCACTGGTGTAAGATTCATGAGAATTGATTTCTCTATGTCTAGCCAAACAGGGGTGTATTCGGCCGTTGGCACTAGCCAGTAAGAGCCTTGCTTTGCCAAAAATGCCGTCTGATAGAGTTTAAAGTCAGCTAGATTGACCCCACCCAATGATTTATCTAATCTAAGTTTTTTCATACTAATTCTTGCCTTTTTCCCTTTCCATAAAAATGTTGAGAGTAAGATGTCTAGCTTATTGTGGTATTCCTCGGATAATACGAGGGGTAACATAGTAACTAGATAGTTCACTAGTGGGGAGATCATCATCTTGATGGCCTCGATCCTTCCCCACTAGGTTATAAATCTAGGTGACCATGCATCTAGAAGATTTTTAATTTTCTCTATTGTGATGGCTTCGTTGCGCTGGAACGTCTCTAGTAATGTACTGCCGAATTCAAGCCCTAGTTACTTAAATGTATCCTGGCTGCCATGTGCGGCCCGAGTCACCTAGCATTTCTCGAGAGCTGAGAATATTCAACGGTTTGACTTCTGATTTATCCCGGTTTAGTTTATATCCGGAGTGGATGGAGTATCTTTCTATGGTGACCATGAGTGCCTTGATGGATTCACCCGGATTCTCTGTAACCACAAGAATATCGTCCGCGTATGCGGCTAGTTTCACTCGAGTTTCTCCGAATTGTACTCCCCTCATTTCTTCGTTGCATTTGATATCCATGATTAGAGGTTCTAAAGGCCAAGTGGAACAGTGCAGGAGAAAGAGGGCAACCCTGTCTGGTGCCTTGTTCTAAGTGGAATTAATCCGACAGGGTACCATTAATGGCAATTCAGGCGGTAGGGTTAGAGTAGAGAGCCATCACCATGTTGATGTATGAATCTCCAAGGTTAAAGGATACCATGCATTGCTTTAGGAATGGCCATGATACCCTATCAAACGCTTTCTCTGCGTCCAGGGTAATGGCAATAGAGGGGGTGGCCGATATCTTAGCTTTCTCTAGACTGTGACACAATAGTCTGGTATTGTCGTTAGACATGTGATATTTGAGGAACCCCACCTGTGAGTTACTTATCAGTTTTGGAAAGATAGGGTTCAGTCTGTTGGCTAGAATTTTTGCATAGATCTTACAGTCCAAGTTGATGAGTGTAATCGGTCTGTAATTTTTAGTTAAGAGGGGGTCTTTCCCGTCTTTCGAAATAAAGATAATATTAGCTTCACTCATTGAAATGGAGACACAGCCATCTTTGCCTATAGAGTTGAATAATTTTATTAGAGTGGGTCTTAGCGATTTGCCAAACTCTTTATAAAAGGCGGCTGAGAAGCCGTCTGGGCCAGGGCTTTGTTTTTGAGGGATTGAATAGCGATCGATAGATCTTTTTCAGAGATGTGGGTCCCTAGCGCAGAACTGTCTGATTCTGATAGTTTCGGTAGATTCAGTGACTCTAGGTATTTGGAGCAGTCCTACGGATCCATTGTTTATTTGCTTTTATATAGATCCTTGTTGAAGGCATGGAATGTACTTAGTATCTTATTTTGTTTGGTTTGAATATTATTCTTAGGATCTTTAAATCGAGGAAATAGTGAATTGTTTCTGTTTGAGATATGACGGTAGAAGTTTCCCTGCCTTATTTCCCTCACATAGGTTAAGTGTCTTGAATGTATTTATCCATACACTGGCACATTTGCTTACTATTTTATTGAATTCGTATTTCCTCTTGATTAGTTGGTCTAGGGTGGTTTTGTTGTCTATATTCGCCGAGTGTGAACCTTCAAGTGATTTGATTTCTTTTTCTAGCAACTCAAGTTCGAGGCTTAGCTGTTTGTTGATATGAGCTTTGATACCGATAATAACTCCTCTTATGGTCGCTTTAAGTGCATCCAATAGGGTGGGAATGCGCATGTCGGGGAGGTCATTTAGTGTGATGTATTCTTTCATTGAGTTTTCAATTTTAAGTTTATGTGCTGGGTCAGAGAGTATGTCATCATTAAAGTGCCATCTTTTTGGGGGTAGGATGGTGTGGGTGCCTGTGAGCATATTGCTGATGTAGGAGTGGTCGGAAATTAGTTTGGGAGCTATATCAGTTTCATCTATGAGATGTGTGAACGGACTTGAGAGTAGGATGTAGTCAATCCTAGAGTAGGAATTATGTGGTGCCGAGTAAAATGTGTAGTCCCTCATGTCTGGGTGTTGTAGACGCCATGAGTCCTTTAGGTTAAACTTGGAGCATATTCTTTTGAGGACCTCATGTGAGCATGAGGGTTGGTATTTGCATTTAGATTGTCGGTCTATATGGAGGGTCAATTGGTAGGTTGAAGTCACCGCCCACTGTAGTGAGATCTTCTTGAGGGATGCTCTCGAAAGTATTAGAGACCTTTTCCCAGAAATCGGGGTCATCGTTGTTAGGCTCATAGATGTTGACTACATGGATGGGGTCGTCACCTCTCTGTAGGTGCGTGACTAAATGCCTACCATCGTCATCATGGGTGTGTGAGATAGTAGTGATGTTGGATTTTTTGGAGATAAGGGTGATCACATCTTTTTTCTTGTGGTCAGCCGGGGAGCATTAAGTATGAGATATCCAGTTGTGTTTTATGAATCCTATATCTTCTTCTGAAAGTTTCGTTTTTTGGAGCAGAATAATATCTCCTTTAGTTTTCACTCAATATTCAAAGATTTTCCTGCACTTCACAGGATGATTGAGGCCTTTAAAATTTAGAGATACAATATTAAGGTTTTCGACTAAGGTTTTATGCTGTGTCATCTAGGGGTCTGATGTCGCTATAGATGCAATGAGTTCTACGGCCGGTGTACTTGTGAGAGAGTCATCCCTGAATAGTTTACAGTAGGTGAAACATGTATAACGGATCATGGAGTGAGGTATTAGTGGTGTGTGTCTCGCGACGGTGCACGATTGGCTCTTGACCTTGAGGAAACGTACAAGGAAGATCATGTCTGATACTACAGCGAAATTTGAGTTAACAAGCAAACATAAATGGGATAAAAACATAGAGGAAACAACCAAAATTACACATACCCCCGTCCAGGGCTTCTATTCACAGCGACTATTAGCACGGAAAGTGCAGAATGTGATGTAGACCCTCTGCAGGATATGTGGATTTAGTGGTGTGTGACTCTTATATTCTTTGCGATCGGTATGCGCGCCTAGGTCATGAGGGCAGGAGCGCAGTGTAGCGATGGAGCAATGAGGTTGATTGCGGGTAGGGGCAGTAAGCTGATATTGAGAACTGTTGTGGAGCTGAAATGTTGTGGCACAGTAGTGGTTCTGTTACTGGTATCCAATATTCGAGAGACCACTAGTAACACGTTACACTTAGCTCTTCATTTATCACTGTGTGCAGACAGACCAGGACGCCCTAGAGGAGAGAGCTGTGTTCTACTGGCAATGACAGCAGCGTCAGCAGTGCCTAGGGTCAATGATGGCTGGGACCGTGACAGTGGCAGTATCGACCGTATTGGATTAGGCTTGTCCGTTTGGATTATCAAGTTAGGAGGTTCAGGCTGACTTTCTCCCGGTGATTGAAACCTCCCTTAAGGGGAAGATACAGGCTGTAAGAAACAGGCAAAGGTTTCCGTAATAGCACTAGGTTTGCACAGAGTCAGCACGAAGAATGTACATCTTAAAGTTCTTAATAATCTTAGCGTTATAGACTGCAATGCTTGCAATGCCCCGAATGATTTCAACGCGAGTCGTGCACCGCAGCCATTTCAGCAGATCCCGGTGTGCTCCACTCTGCGCTTATTGCATTGCAGGGTAGCTGTAGGGTAACTGTCCACAGAGGGCTCGTTGCACGATCGTATGGCGGTCAGATGACCAGGCGGTTCTCAGCTCATTGTATTTGCAGTTGCCGTGAGGCCAAATAGCACCGGACACTCTGTTTTCCAGCGTTTAAGGAGTCTCCCATGTTGTTAGATAAGCGCCATTGTGAGGTCAGGCACAGCGAACCGAGCGCACAGCGTATAGCGGCTGTTCATTTGTGGTTTGACTCCCGACTTTTAGCTTGGTGAGCAAAGCGCCGCTGGCCCTCCCTCGTCTTGCATTCAGGGGGTGCCATCGATACAGACAGGCTCAGTGGTGCATGGTGTTGAAGAGTGGATCGAACTGCGCCATTTCGGGGTCAGGTAGGGTAGGGTGAGATTGCACCGCTGCATGGGCTTGCTATAGATTCAGTTTTAGTGCATTTAGTGCATAGTGCGCTCACTCGCACCCACCTTTATTAGCAGGGATTGCTGCAAGGAGTGTAGGAAATTATCTCGCCGTCTCGTTCCTCTAGGCTTACCTCCGGAATAAGGTAGACCCAGGCGCCGCCATTTTGAGATTGTCGCGTCGGGAGAATATCGTGGCCTTCACTCATGAGTTATAGCATTCACACACTGCGGGCATCCTATCTTTTAGTTGCTTTTCATGCCCCGCACGGTTAGATTACAGGATCAGGTGTCCGCGGCTTCGTCCGAGCACTTTTACTCCCGATTTGTTCGGAAAATCGCTCCTCCATGTTCCGAGCGACGGGATCAGGCAGCCATACCTACTGCCGTCCAAGCCACGTTGGGAACATTTTGTGAAGATTCATCAAAAAACACCAAAGATATGGGCAGGTCAAAAAACCCTTTTCCTATAGAAACATGATCCCAACTATAGCTACCTACTGGCAATTGCCAGTAGGTAATTAAATATGTACCCTGTGTCGTGTTAATTTGTTAAATAAATAGGAAGTTGGCAGTGTTAAAAATGTAGAAAAGTAATTTCCTTGCATTTTCCATCACTTCAAAGTCTGTTATGATAACATGGAGAAAGAAAACAGTTTCAGGGAAACTGATAATACAAAGCACAGGACGCAGGCAAAGAAATAACAAACCTCATATGTTTCGATGTAACCCGTTACCTGAACATAGTAGAGTTTCACCTGGCTGTACTTGCTCATTAACTGCCTGGGTGATATCGAAAACATTTGTTAGAGCTGGACTGGTACACTATGGGGATTTAATAGATTGGCGATACAATGATCTAAAATCGTCCTTGTTCATTAATATTCTAAAGGTTAATGGAACCCACCGGTGAGCTGTTGTGGGTGAATGTCCATGGACTGGTAAGTACAAACAACAAACACCATAGACCAAATTGTATCTTGCCGCTGGCAGTGACAATCAGTGTGTGGTTGTATGGAAACCAAGAGCAAACCCCAAACCCTACTACAGTCCTATCATCACAGGGGTACTTCTGCAGACATCACTTACTTGGTGACACAGTCCTATGTCTTCTCACAGCAATCTCATGGCTCCCAGGACTTCTGTCTTTCCTGTCTTCAGCCCTCAATGAAAAGACAGAGGCAGCAATAAGGGGACCTGTAATTACAGGCAAACAAACTAAATTAATCTGTAAGAGCTTGTGGCACAGCCAGCCTACCCAGAAAAAACTCCATCAAAAATAATTTATTGGATGATTATCAGAAACACTTGAGCACAGACCAGACATTCTTGTTAGCAATGGGCAGAGGGTTAAACCTGTGGCCTCTCTATTTCTCTTCTGGCTCCTCTTCTGCAACTCATCTGCCTAAGAACTCATTGTGGCACAGCAAGTTACAGGACTACAGCACAGTCGTTATGGACTCGGTCTTAACCTACACCTATCTAGCCCCACCCACTAAAAGCAGATCCTCACTCAACAGCTCTACCTAAAGGTTAGAACAGGAATATAGCCCCACCAAGCTATATGTCTATGAGGTCAGTCCTCCTACGGGGAGCAGGCCACGCAATCTCCTCTCAACACTACATCTGAAGGTCATGCTCAGCATTATTGACGCACTAAGGCAGTACCTCCAGATTTAGTTCTAAACTCTGAGAATGCAAATACAAAGTAACCCGAAGACAGTGAAATAAATACTGTTTTCGTATAATGTTGTATTTTTGAAAGCAACCATTTACCAACCTGCTGCTTGGGATTAGTACTTTTGTTGAATTCCTGATTTGTTGGTGGCACTCTGACAAGGCCAGATTAAAGCACCAACTAGGAAGATAAATCCACTACATTGAAGGCCAGCTTATCACACCATTTGAAAACAACTGTGAGCCCCTTTTCAGTAATCACATAGCCTACTCATAGCCTGTCAGAGTCACCCTGTCTTAACTAATGATGACTCCAAGTGACAGGTTAAATCACTGCTCATACGTGAAGCTTTACAAATTACAAATTAAATCTAATCCCCAGTACTCCGCCATCTTGTGAGTGTCCAACCTGTACACACCACAGTTTACTGTAACTGATGGGATTGTTAGAACCATGGGCTTGATGAAGTAATTTTCAGTTAAGGATTTCTAATCTGGAACACTTTTATATATGCATACCCTACCTGACAGTTGTCTGGAAGAAAGAACCAGGATTTGTGGAATACACAGAACGTGATTTTGTAATGACTGATGATAGAGCAAATTGCTGGTCTAAAACAAGCTTGGAACCAAGCAGAACAAAACTGCCTGGACTATTTTTAGAATGTTCAACCTATAGATAAAAAGAGAAGACGCATCTTTACCAAGAGACATCAAGACTTGTTGAATGTCCTTCATCACGTTCCTGTAAAGCTCCTTCTGCCACTCGTGTAAAAGCTTCCACTCCTCTTCAGAGAAATAGGCAGCGACATCCTGGAATGTAACTGGTGCCTAAAAGAACATATTCACATTTTTACAAGTAAAACAGGATGTCCTCTTTCACCCGTTGTTCTCGCCTTCAAACTTCTTTGGTATGTTAAGCAGAAACAAAACATCGGGGCTGTATACTGGAACACCAACCTACTCCCACCAGAATATGAACCCGCTGTAGCCACCATTACCACGTACAACCTTAGCCAAGAGACAATGTGCAAAACACACACACACGTTTCTTGCTGAATTATCTCTCAGTGATAGCTTTGTACTGGTGCAAGTTCATGCAAGGAGCATCACAAGCACAAGATTGGAGAGATCATTGTACATACGCTAGTGGAAGGGGACAAAAAGACAGCACGGGACGGTAATGGGCTGAGGAGATCCAGCCGGTGGGGGTTGACTGACTGGAGAGTGGTCTTTTGTATATATTCTTAAGATGTCAATTCACCAAAGTATGATATGAGAATCATGATTTTATTAAAGACACAGAGGCTGGCATTATTCAATGATCCTTATTCAATGATCCTTTAATGACACACCTCACAGTATTTGTAAAGTACACCAAACTTGATAAATATTACAACATAACTTCTAGAATCAGAATGTTGACCGTCATTAACATCACTCTCGTCCAGCATTCTTCCTCTTTGAAAGCTCTGCAATGCCTCTTTAAGTTAACTCGCTTTTTCCCTTGTGCCTGTATATCATCATCTCCTCTTAAGCTTCTCCTGCCTCCACTCTGACTGCAGAGCAGTTATTCTGATAAAAGAGAATATTTAAATAAACTGACAACATGCATCAAATCTCCACTTTAGCATCATTATAATAGCAATTTCTAAACATAGTTTCTCTTTTCCACAATGTGTTTCCCACCTACACACACCATTTTGATTGCTCTTCATTACAGGGATAAATAGAGACTCATTCACAGTGTTTATTCTCTACTGAATGAAATAAGACATAACAGTGTTGCCAAATTCCAACTTATGTGCTTACATCTCTTACACATTCAGGAGAAGCTAAATCTCACCTTCAGTGGTCTCTAAATAGTTATCCCCTTCATGCTCTGCACACCAACACCTCATGCCCAATAGTTCTTGCTTTCCAGAATATGAAGCAAAAGCTTCTGATCTCTAACAACTTATTTTGCAACAACTCAATTAAAACATTTGACAAAGTCACTGTTGTAGTCTCCATGGGATGCACACTCTTTGCCATGTACCAGTGCACCCTCATGTTCCACATTACTCTAGATCTCTTCCTTGTGCTCTTTAATTTCTGAGTAATCCTGAAGGCTTCAACAACAGATTCCCAAATATTCTAGATCATTTGATATCTTAAAAACAAGAAGATTCAAGGCCATGCTTGGTACAATTATGTTCTTTTGCTTTTATCCCATAGAAAGTCCCCTCATTGCATAAATCAGGTAGGGTTCCTCTACGGTTAGTTCTAACACTCTCGAATTCAAGTCAGTGCCGCCCAAAACAGAGCCACTAGCGCAATATAGCACCTCCATCTCCTCACCACTGACCAAACCAGCTGCATTATCATGAACAGTACAAAAGCATAACTTTTTATTCTCTTCCTACAATGCTGAAATGCAGACATTACTAGTGCTGCTGGATCTAGACTCCAACTGACATACTTTTGAAGTTTAGATTTTAACTTTGAAATAAACAAATTCACGTCTAGGTGAACCATCTTTTTCTGAAAGTAGGCCGGATTTAACCTTCTATCACTGTGATCTCTGGGATACCTTAAATTACACTCTACCACCTGATTATCCTGCCATGGCAAATATTCCACTTTTAACTCTATCATGTGCTGCAGGCAAAAATGTCTTAACTCCTTTGACAATACATTCAACTGCTTTGCTCTTGTTCCTCCTAAATGATTTAAATAATGAACTGTGGACACATGCTCCATCCTCAAAATCAAGAAGCATATCATAATTTGAGACTAAATCTCCTTAATGTCAGTAATCCTGCTCTCATTTCCAATCTATTATATATATGTATTTCCATCTCTTTCATGGTTCATTTGTCTCTTCCTGCCCCAATGGTCCTCCTTATTATTATTATTATTTATATTCTTATAAAGCGCCAGACTAGACCCCCGAAGGGGTATCTCCGCGCTATTGCTGTAACTGGAGAGTGTTCTGATTCTGATTGTGTGTCCAGAAAGGAAATATAGGCTACAAGGCATTATTTACCCGGATACAGATATGTTTTTAAAATTTTCCGGAAAGTCAAGTGACTGGAGAGAGATCTTAGTTCTGGGGGCAGAGAATTCCACAGTGCTGGTCCAGCATAGGCTAGTGCACGGCCGCCTTGTCTGGTCTTTTTTATTCTGGGTATATGCAGTAACTGCTGGTGACTAGAGCGCAAAAGGCGCCCTGGGATGTAAGGCTGAAAGATTTCGGTCATGTATTTTGGGCCCTCCCCTATCATACTCTTGTGAATAGTACATAGGGTTTTAAATTGGACTTGTTTCCTCACTGGAAGCCAGTGGAGTCTCATCAGCAGGGGACAGGAGGGAGTCCTTGGTGGAACATTCAGGATAATCCTTGCTGCTGTGTTTTGGATTACCTGTAGTTTACCAAGTTGCTCCTCGTTAGCTCCGAGGAGCAAACCATTGCAGTAATCCACCCTGCTGATGACAAGAGCCTGTACAAGCGTCTTTCTGTGATGGTCCGGTATGTAGGGGAAGACTCGCCTTAACATCCCAATAGCCCGAAAGCAGGTACCAGCAACTTGATTTACGTGGTCTTTGAATGTAAGTTGCTTCAAAACAAACTTCGATATAGTTGCACTATTCAATTGTACTATAGATTCTGTTTTCACTCTACCGCTCCATCCCTCAAGCTTGTCTAACCACCATTGAGGCTATTCTCTCACCTCCAGTGTAAATCTTGTTTTGTGTCCTTTGATTTTAGTCCAAGATTCTTTTTGTTCCACAGGTCAGCCATATTTCAACATCAACATTTATAATTCTAAGAATGCTTGGGAAAATCCTTCCCCTTCTTCCTATGTCGGACTGAAAAACGAGTACAAAAACCCATATTATATCTAGACTAAACTGCAGGAACCTCCTTCCCTTGGACTTTCCAAAATATCGGAGTTGTCACTTGCAAGATGTACAAACCACCACAACAGACTCCTTCAGTTTCCATCTCACCTGGTAATATCTTAAAAGACTTACACTGGCACCCCATAGTAAAACGCTCCACAGCCGATAGTTTAGGCCACCATACTTTTGGGTTCTACTGACCTCAACACCAGGACAGATAACTAATACTTTGTACCTAGTTTCTAAATCAAATCTTTTTAATTTAAACCAACAGTGTTTGACTACAAGTGCTCCTCCCCTCCCTTGTTGATGCTCATGGAGTCCACTTAGGAAACCTATAATGTACATTTCTCTACCATTTTCTTTCATCAATATTGAGGAGTGAAAAATCCCCTTCACTGCCTTACAATTTTTAGGCTGATGGGTATTTGAAAAGGGTAAGGTCTCTGCACAACTGACAAAAATACAAGAGTGTGTGTTTGCTTAAATGTTATATGTATCGTTATGTCTTGTAAGTCATTTTTTTAAACAGAGGGTAGCACGAATCACATGATTTACGCGATATCGTGCATGAAGGGAAAAATATATCAGAGTTAAAATATCACCATTTTTTCCTCACACAATTCGGGTGACGATATGTAATTATAATATCAAAGAGCACCTAGACTACTAATTCTTTTTGCTTCGATCCTTCCAGATTGTCAAAATTAAGAAATTGTATATTCGCTCTATTTAAGAATATTACCAAGTAGGTATTGAACGAATGTCTTGCTCAGAAGTATATTCATCCGAAACACCTAATAGGCTAACAGTACTAGGCATTAGTCAGAGTGGTAACAGGGATCATTGTATTTGGTCCTGAAGAAGAATCTTAGGGGTAGGCTTCGAAACATGTCGACCAGCGAGGGAGCTGCTCATTAAAGCTTTTTTCCCTGTTTTTTATCACTACCAGCTATAATGAGCATTAAAGTTTCGTTTTTCCATAAAGCCAGGTATTTTTTTAACTCACTTATTCCTGACTCTTCCACTCTCACACCAATACACAGTTTACTTCACCTCAAAGTGCTCCCAAATATTCGGTAGTCGTAGCACACCCCGTCCCGCAGCGGGGCGGGAAGATCCTGATGGTGAAGCATGCCACCAAGGGACCTTTTGGTGTATGAGGGTTATTTTAAAAAACGTTATTGCTTTCTCATGCTAGTAACCAAACAGTTCACTTGGGTTAGTCACTTTTTGGAAGGTTAGCACTTTATGTTGTAAATTCTGAGTGGACTCTTTTGTTTTTTTTATAACTTTACAGAGGAGATTGAGTCCTGACTGATATATCTCTTCACTCCCTTCTTTGTTTTTTTGACATTTTCCTTCAACATCAGGATGTCCTTTCTGGGTAGCAATGTGCTTTATAAATGTAATTAATTTAGAAGTCTCCGCATATCCCTTTCAAACTCTTTAAAGCTCTGTAATATAATGGACAGAGACAATCTGTATGCATCTGTAATGATAGTATGCTTATGAGTCGGGGGAAGTTCCTCACCTCTACCTGATCCTTCTTCGGCACACCTCAAATCTCTGACTTTATCCTCCATACCTTTTGCACCAGTAATTTCAAAACCACCTTTACTGTGTCAACTTGAAAACTCTACAATATTTTTGGGCTCCAAAATTGATTATTTCCCAATTTACAATAAAACCTAAATTCTCCCAAAGTTCTATTATCATGATTAAACGAACTTCGACTTCCTTGAATTGTGATGACATTTTTAAAATATGTTCCAAGTAAACCATCAACCTTGCACCTCTCTTTTTCAAATAAGGTATTGCTGTTCTCAACATCTTTATGAACCACCATTAGGGACAATGAAAGACCAAATGCTATGCTCAGGAACAGGAAAAGTGGATGTGACTATATGTCCTGGTCATAACCTTGACTCTCCTCTACTACTGGAACTGGAAAATAAGTATTGTTCAGATTCAAATTCAATCAATATTCCTCCTGCAAAATATCTCATAACAGATGGATCCAAATATCTTGAAATGCCTGTACAATATATATTGTGTAATTCTCTCGCGTTTATTACTTGTCTACAATCTTGTCTTTCTTTTCTACTAAAAATATAGCACTCGCAAGTACATGTGTTTCTTCGATAACTGTGCCTTTCGCCAACATTTGATACTCCTCCTGATCTACAAGGCTATTCTGTTCCTTTTGACAATTCTCTCTTGGCGGTGACACTTCTACCCACTCTATTATTAATCCTAAAACTGTTTGTAACACCGACGGCTGTCACATTATACTCATCCAAGCTGGATACCACTCTGCCTCCTTCATTTAAGAAGGAAAAATGTTTATCTCCATGCTTACCTTGGATATTATGTTGACCTTATGCTCTTCCTCTGGCTGCTCTTCAACTTGACTTTCTTACTCTTTGCTGGCAAAAAAAGTGTTCTGGCTTGATACCCTCTAAATAAACCTCTTCCATGAGATTGTTGCTTTGATAACCTTGGCAGGCAAAATATCCTCTTTTCCCAGCCCTTTCAAACACACTACCCCCTCAAAAGATGGTCCTCATAGCAAACTGTGCCTTTTTCAAGACTGTAAAATTGGACATGTATTGAGTTTACCATTTCTTCTCCAAACAGAAGGTCCTTCGAAACTATGCTAACATCTTTGTTTGCCATAGCTCTAACTTTGGGCTGATGGGAATCAATATTACCATAGGTCTTTCTGATATCAACGTTGCATTGCTCAAACAGCAAAATGCCCCTTGACTTCAACTTCTCAGTAAAGATACAACTGCGAACACATTTTTAGGATGTACCTCCATTGCTACATCCAGAATGCCTGTCAAGGACCCAGGAGATCCACTAATTTATCCTCACATTTTTTTCAGGGATCTCTCTCTAGTCCTTTCCTTGGCTCTCTTCAGAGTATAAACAAAAACACTGATAATGTCAGAACCCAAACTTGGTGTTAAACAAAACATATCTTATATTACTGGTCTCGAGCATACAGATATCATTATTCTCCTTTCCGCCCACCCAAGGGATTTTATTTTTGCCATTCTTTAACATACTCTCCAACATGTTCCATAGGCCATTGATCTGTGCTATGTGCATAGTGTACTGATCAGGGAATAAACGTAACCTTTCAGTTTGAGATCTTCATCACCACGCTAATTGATTTAACATCTTTCTAATCACCACTTTCATCTCCTCATGAATATCATAAATATATTAATCATCGGTCGAGGGCTCTTTGCAGACCTACTTGTGTTTTAGACAAAATTAGAGTATCGTCTGCAAACATTAAAAGAGGAACCCTCGATCCTGCAGGAGTAGGAGCGTTCGTAGGATTAGATAGTGTGCAACCCAAACTTCTGGGGGGACATTGTTGACTGGTACCGGACCGGCATTATTACTGCCCCACTTTATTAGTTGCCAGAATAGGCACCAATTTATTTCCATTACTCGTGTCTACCAAGTCCCTCCATCTGTTTTCGTCAAAGGCCTTCTTTGCCCGTTGTTGGGTTGCCTTATAGTCAGACCTCAATTTACTTACCTCCTACATTGAACTTGCCCTTATTGCTTTAGACAAATCTCTGTAGGCTGTCCTACATGCCCCATCATACCACTTAGCTGACTTGTGGATAGGGTACATATTGGTTCTTTTTTTGGATTTTGTAAAAAAGGATCTTAACTTAGCAAACCGGGCCTCGTGAGCTGATGTAAGGGCAGGAAGTGTGTCCTCATTAAGATCAAGTTGTGAGAGGGCAATAAGAGAATCTGCGAGTGTTGACTTAATCCGATTTAGAGTGCCCTCATCCTCCGAAATCTGAGCCCATTTTAACCTATGGGAGTTGTTGGACAGTATAACATCTGCTGTTACAATATCCGTTGTACCCCTCAGGAGTGGGCGGGACTTTGCCTCTAAAGATAATATCAGGGGATCACGATCGCTCTCCGGTCTTTTCAGGACCTCCGTGTCCCTCACCCTCTGCCAAAATTCTAAGTAAATGAGGAAGTAATCGATCCTACTGCTTCTTAACCCGTTGGTATAGGTGGGGTTACCTTTACTGTCTGATTTTGATCTTCCATTGACAGCCCAGAGCCCCCTCTCCAGTGTTAAACTTTTTAACTGTAGTACAGCTTCTGTCCACAGAGACGGAACACTCCAAATGGTATCCTCATCACTAGTGAGGTTACCATCTTCTCGACCAAGTGGGTCAAACATGCAATTGAAGTTCCCCGAATTGATCCGGTTGCGTGACCCTTTTAATGATTTATTAAGTGTATCCAGGCTGGAGATGGTCGGTGAAGCCTTGCCTCCCACCAGCCCTCTGGCATAAACATCAATATAAACTAGGGTCATCATCAGGAATTATCTTAATAACCATGATATCCGGATTATCAATCCCCAGTTCTTCTACCTGAAAACCCACCTGTTTTCTAACCCAGATAATTAATTCACCTGAGGGACGCCCTTTTGTGTTTGCAATTGCTGACTTCCCAAATGCCAGGTATCATGGCTGAAAAATCGTACTCAAAGACCAGGTCTCCTGAAAGGCAATGATATCATAGGACTCCATGAAATTAGACCAATCAGAGGAGCTAGTCTTCGACAGCAACCCAGCGATGTTCCAGAATAAAATTCTGAGTGAGCTTGGACTTAATCCCTCATCTTGTCCTATCTGTGCCAAGTCCTCTGTACACTGTGACCCCTTAGTTGTCACTAACTGGGGGCTTGAGTCGATCACATGGGGAGTAACGATTTGATTAGGAATGTCCTCTGTCCCTAGTAGTTCTACAGGTGGCAGTCAATCACAGGCATCCAGTCCAGACAAGGGAGCAAATCTATTAGCTAGATTAAGGTCAAATGGTCGGTCTATGGCTCTATAATAAGCACTGCGAGTCCCCCCTCCTGGCAGGGAATGATGACGAGGTCTATAAAGAAACCCTAGGGGTAGAAGAGATATTTGTACGGGACAATGCCCTTCATTCCTGCTCCCCAAGTACTCCAATAAGAGTCTAACTACTCGCTCGTTTTTGAAGTTGGCAACCAACCAATCAGCCCCCCATCCTTGATGGAATACCCAACCCAAGCTGAGCGTCTGGCCATTATCAGTTGGTTGCAAATATCCCACCCCCACACCCCTGCTTCCTTCATATGTACACTGAGCCAGTACATTGTTTTTGCCATTAGCTGCTCAGTAGATTCGATCTGCCCAGATTTTAGGGTTGGAACATTCCCCAGAACCACCACCAATGGGGCGGCCGCAAGTGGGAGATGTAAAACCTTGTGATCCTTTTTAAAAGAACGAACGGCCAAGCCATGATGTGCTACTGTGAAATCGCGGCTAGAATGCTCGGGGGTAGTAGTAAATTGATTATCTGAACCACAAATAGGGTTATTTGATTAAATGTTACCTGTTGGCCTTGCTGTCCTTGCACGGGATATGCCTCCCTCCACCCTCGGAGTACTCGGGATAACTTGGGCAAATTCACTAGATGTATTCCCTAGCTCACCTACATTGCCTCCGTGAGCCACTGCGCCGACATCAGAAACAGTACCAAACCCATCATTCCTACTTGTTGGAATAAACATCGAATTAGATGTTAAAGGGATGGCTGATGGGGGATTAGGATTTACAGGGTTATGCAACACATTTGTTATCATCCCAGATGTCCGATTGTTTTCCTCCAGTGATGCCTTAATAGAACCAAAATTAGACACAGCAAACTGTTCAAAGTTAGATAGTTTTTCCTCAATTAGAGTCAATCTCCCATGAAATGGCGAGATAGATGCCGAGATTAGGGCCCCCATTTTGACCCAAAAGCCCTTGTCGACTTGAGGTGAAGGAACACCAACTGGGACCGGGATTGGAGCACCCAATGAAAAAGTGTTTTTCTGAGGCTCAATTATCATTGGCGGTGGTACAGTCACCGATCCACGATTCTTGTTCGTTTTGGGCATCTTTGGGTTTTTTTGCCTTTGGGGGTCCCCTCCCCGCTTTCTAATTGTGGCCGGCTCCGGTAATTGTTCCATAACTTGGGATTTAGATTTGGGCGCGGACCTTGTAGAGACGTGTGGGGATATGCCACCCTCGGTACCCTTTTGCACCAGCTCAACAGGCGCAAGACTAGAGGGAGACTCCGATGTTGTGGAAATATTCACTGGTATCTGTGGAGACTGGTTATTACCTCCTGCCAAGCCGAGAGGATCTGCGCCTGCGACTAGACAATGTTCAGGTGAACGCGCAGACATCAGACATTCCCAGTGAAGATCGTTACAATTGCAGAGGGTCTAGAGATAGGCGACGCTCAGTTAGGGCGATTTCGTGAGCTCGGGCTAACGTGGCTCTGATTATAAACTGATCCAAAGTCCCAGCTACACTTGTGCCTGTTATGGCGTTCCTCCCCTTTCCCTCACGGGTATTCATCACAAGCTAAACACAATTAAAGCAGCTGTCCCAAAAAAACCAAAAAAAACACAAGCAGAAGGTGCAGTGATGTAGCCCTCTGACCTGTTAATGGCACAGGCCACAAGAGGCTCTCACAGTATGTCTCACAATGACACAGGATGCCACAGATGGTAAACAGTACCTTAGGGGTTACAGCCTGATCCCTTGTGGATCGCAGATTGGAGAAGTAAAGGGGGTCGCCCAGCTCTTTTGAAGCGCCTCCAAACACTGTTGATTTGCGTAGGAGGCAGCGAGGCTTGGGGTTGAAGTCCTCCTCTCCTCTCCCCTTCTGATGCGCATTAATGAAAGGCAGCAGGCAGCAAGCAAAAACAGAGAAAGACAAAGAAACAGGTGTACTGGACTGGAATAAAGTGTCTTGCTATCACATCAGACTCCAACATGGGGCTGACCCTCTCCAGGCTGTTCCTACTGCTTCTGTTTCTATCGTTTCTACTGAACCTGGACCAGGACCTACCAGTGCTGATGCCACAAGCCACCAGCCACGAACCAAACGAGGGCGAGAGTGGGGGCCAGCCCCTCACGCCTTGCTCCCGTGTATCAGGCGTCCGTGAACTCCGTGATCAGTGCTGCAGTCCTCGGGAAAAATGCCGCGGGGGTGCAGTTCAGCCCCCGCGGAATAGCACTGGTAGGCGGCGCGGTACGTTCTCCCCTCCCTCTGCAAGTGAGCTGACTGGCGGACAGGCGGGACGTGTACCGGACTCTATGCAGGTAATCCGTTGCCCGATGGCCTTAACGGACCGAGTATGCAGGCAATCTGCAAGTCTCAATGGCCTCACCCCCGAAGGGAGCAGCGGGTAACAGCGGCCCCCAGCTCGGTCCCAAAGTATTCCGAGTCAGTGTTTTTTCCCGCGGCACGCCACGTTTCAAGCGCCGCTCTGCTCGAACATTCCACTGCTCCACTCTGCTCCCGCTCTCTCGGCTGCCGGAATTACTTTGTGCCTTTCTTGGCAACTTTTCTCTGCGTACAGCTTTGGACACTGTTCTAATTTTTGGTAAGTAGACCTCTGTCAACGTTCTCTCTCTTGAGACCCAGCTTCTATATCTCTTCTTAAATGTTTAGTTTCCCCTTTGCATTTCTTTTCTTTTTCTCCTCCATCTTCAGAGATCGACCAAAACTCTGCCTCTAAACATCCACCCAACTGCCATCTCCTTCTTCACTAAAACAGTTGTAACTGCCTCCTTCATGGATGCGGTCTCAACCCCCAAGAGGGTCATGGGGCAAGCAGGTATTGGGCCAAGTATCCCTTCAGCACTTAACTCTCAGCGGAAGCGCGAGTTGAGTAGTCAAATCTTCTCGGGAGGAGGTCGATGCAAGGAGTACACAGGCTCACAACTCAATGTATGTTCAGCAACGTCAACAAAAAAATGCCCAGCCAAATAATCACTTGTTTATAAAGCAGTGTTTATACACACACATGCACTAAATATTAACACACCCTTCATATGGTATTCTAGCACTGTCCGTGCTGACACCAGATTCCTGCTCTTCTAGCTAGGGACTGTGGTTATCACCCATTTACGTGAGGCAACATCCAGGTTGTGCCCCAGTTGGGAATAGGAGTCATAAAAGTCCCCCTATGGTTACTCAATTCCAAGTGTCCCTCTTTGGAGCTTCAGTCAGAGTGCATTTTCTTTTACGGTCTCAGCAGCACAATGTTCAGTCTT
The DNA here is from genome assembly GCF_964261635.1 of Lissotriton helveticus. Taxonomy (NCBI): domain Eukaryota; kingdom Metazoa; phylum Chordata; class Amphibia; order Caudata; family Salamandridae; genus Lissotriton; species Lissotriton helveticus. The sequence continues at coordinate 1,346,570,894 of NC_136057.1, read as the reverse complement.
AACTGATGCCGCTGGAGACGTGACAGAAGGCCGGGGAACGCTCAGTGGTCTTCGGATGAGGTCGACTACAGTTGGTGCCGGCAATGAGCAGTAGTCTTGTTGCAGCATAAACAGTGAAATGACCTCCAGGTAGTCCTCTGTTGTCACGTTAAGTATCATCATCAAGTCTTGATGGCAGAACTCGAGTGCTACTCAAGTCCCAAAGACAAAGTAGCAGAATTGAGTTCACAGTTGTACACTGGCCACAGAAAAAGGTCCTCAGCAGCCCTTATCTGGCCTGTATTGGGAAGGGAGGGGGTGCACTTTCCGTGCATAGGGCGAGAGCCCTATCTTCACCACAGTGCAGCCCCAGGGTGAAAGCTCTTAAGCTTCACTGCGGCCCCTGGCATATGGGGAAGGAAGGGGGCCACTAACAACGAATCAGGGTGGTCAGCCCAATCGGTGCCCCATTCCAATCTTCTCTGCTGCTCTCACTTGGCATGCTGGGGACGCCAGAACACACACAGGTAGCCAACCCAATCAGTGCCCTGTTTCAGACGAATCAGAGTCTCACACTCTGCTTACCAGGATCCTCGCAGCAGGATGCCAACTGAATCTAGCTCTCTGCAGGTGATCTCCTCCTAACAGGGTCCACTGGTCTGGATCAAGCAGAAGCTGGTGCTCCAGGGCGAGTACTTTTGATTCTCCTGTTTGATGTCCCCTCAGCTTGCATGGGGGACTGGCAAACCCTTAGTCCACAGTCAATGATGTTCTCAACCTCTAAACTAGGAGATGACTCTGCAACCAGTCTTCAATGCTTCACACTGTGCACATGAAGATGTATTTGGCACGTATTTATTAGACAGAAACATTAACTGATAGCGCCTGCTTACCATCCAAGCTACCCTAACTTCCACTTCCACACCCCATGCACTTGCTCATGCAACTGTTTTAGTGCCCTACAGTTTTGGTTTAAAAGACACAATTTATACACTTATTGGGAACACCTTCGTTATCTTAATGTTCTTTACATTTAATTTTCAAAACAATTCGTCATTCTCCTATTCCCTGCTCATCCAATTCTTATTTGCATATCAAAGACACTTAGCTGTAGATGAGCAGTGCTCAAAAGAGAAGTTAAGGACAGTGAACATTCTTAATGTAGAAGTTATTTTGATACTGTTTATCTGGAAGGTTTGGGTGAAATATACTGGTGGTTGACATTTCCTTTCTATGTCTTTGGGGAGGGTGTATGTTGTGTAGATAAACAGTACATGCATGAATAAGAATCCTCTTCTACTTTAAATACTGGGTGCCTGGATCCACCATCGCCTGTGTGAGATAATACAGTGTATGCTGTCCCATCCCAACCCCAGGGGAAAGAAGGAAACGGAGCGAGGTCGGAGTTCTTGACTCACGCTGATGCCTTGTAGCTCTCTTATTTTCCATAGAAACGTTTTGCACTCTTCACCATTCCTACTTTATGAAGGAATGCAAAGAAAGACTAAAAAGCAAGTTCTTCTGTATGACATTTTATTGTAGCGGCTGTGGATGTGCCACATTCGTGTGCAGTGTCAGAGGAAAAATGGCGTAAATCGCTTAAAGAGGATGTTTCATTAGTCCAAGTAATGAATTTTGTTGAGAAGGGTTGGCCTAAAGAGAGGAATTTGTCTTTCGATTTCAAAACTTTTTTACAAGTTGCAGACAAATTAACTATTGAAGATGGTCTTTTATTTAGAGGAGACAAACTTGTACCTCCTCTTACTTTAAGAACAAGTTTAGTAAAGAATGCTCATGAAGGCCATCTTGGTGCAACTTTTACGAAAAGAAGGGTACGATTGTCGTTTTGGTGGCCTTCCATGGATAACCTTGTTGAGGATTATGTTAAATCCTGTGTAACTTGTTCAAGCTGTGACAAAGCCGTTAAATTGCGCACACCTCCACTTACTCCCATAGAAATGCCTTCCGCACCATGGGTAAAGGTGGGGTTAGATGTTGTAGGTCCTTTCCATGCTCTTGATTCATCTTCAAAATTTGGCTTGGTTCTCATGGATTATTACTCTAAATGGCCTGAGATGAAGTTTGTGAAAGAGGTGACTACCAAGACAGTAATAGAGTTTCTTAATGATGTTTTCTTGAAGGAGGGGTATCCAGAGTTTTTGATAACAGACAATGGCACACAGTTTGTCAGTTCAGAATTTGAAAATGTTCTTCAAAATTGTAGTATTAAACATCTCAAGAGTTCACTGTACCACCCCCAGACCAACGGTTTAGTTGAACGCATGAATAGGGTGTTAGGTGAATGTATTCAACTGGCTCTTTCCAACAAGTGTCTTGTGGCAAACTCAGTGAGGAGCATGTTGTGGTTTTACCGCACTACCCCTCACTCAACTACGGGTGTTTCACCTTTTGAGTTGTTGCGTGGACGTAGGGATGCTACTATTTTTTGTCCTGCGTGGTTGAATAAATGGGTCAAAGGTACTCAATGGTCTGACGAAAGTGTTAGGAAACAAGTTAAGTCAGTCCAGAACAAACAAAAATCATATTTTGATGTGAAAATGAGTGTTAAAGATGTTGATATAAGATCAGGTGATTTTGTTTGTATTAAAAAACCTGTCCATGTACAGAAAGGTTCATCAAAGGTTAGCTCACCATTTAAAGTATTAGATGTGAGAGGAAGTTCTGTCAAGCTCAGCAATGGGCATTGGTGGAATAAATCTGTCTTAATTAAGAGAACCGTTCTTCCTTATGTACTAGATGACAATACGACTGATGTAATTCTACATAGACCTTGTGTGCATACTTCTCTTAATTTAGATTGTACAGGGAAGACTACCCTAAGGCGCAGTGTTCGAGTTAAGCAAACTCCTCTTAGATATAGGAAGTAGTACTTATTCTCCTTATTGTTCCCTGTTTTCCTTTTATAGTCGTGTTTCTTCTTTTCTTCTTATTTCCTTGTTTCTTCTATTTATCTCCTAGAGGTTGTTGTTTGTTTCTTCTATTTATCTCCTAGAGGTTGTTGTTTTTTTTCTTTTGTTTTTTTTATATTAAGAAAAGACCAATATAGTGTCTTAGGCTTGTTTCAGAATGTTATACTGTGAGAACACTATTACTCTAGTGTTCTGTACTGAGGGTTCTAGGGAAGGCAGTTGACGGTCCTACATAGAGGCTGCAGCTGCCCTGCTCCGATGGCCCAGCAATACGAAGTATAAATCCTTTAACTGACTCACTTCTTGCTGTGTCCTCTGTTCTTCATAACACATTTGTTTACTAGAAAATGTGCTACAAGGGAAACTGAATTCTAGCACTACCGGAAACAACAATTGCATTTCCACATATAAATCAGAACTGTTTCCCTGGACTGTATCTAGGAGACTACATTAGGGCTACTTATTAGTCAAGTGTGTGTTGCTTTTCCTTTGTTTTGCTCCTTTATATTTAGTTTAGGTCTTGATCGTCCGGTGTTTCTAAATGATACATACATTTGTTCAATTCAGTAGGAGAAGCAAGAGCATATGTTGAGCCTGAGTTAGTGGTGCATGAGGATGCCAGATGAACTGGAGCTAGAAGTTAAAGTCACAAGTAATGTAATGTTAAAAGCAATCCATGCTTTACTGCTAAGCACCCATTGATTAAAATACTTTCTGGGGTGCTTTTGTCCGTCTCAGGGGGAACATAGTTCCATTAGGATGAGCTGCCACTCGTGGTCTATAGTGACAGTTTCATTGCCCTGGAACTGTCAGAGGTTTTGAGACCCAATTGTTACATACATCAGGCATCTGGTTACACTCCTTTCACGCCAATCGCCATCAAGCTATCCCACTCTCATTCATTAGACAGGAGTTCTGATCTATTCTTGTACTCTCCAAACTACTATGGCTGCCCGATAATTAGCCCTGGCTCTGCTAATCGAGTCACCTGGTTTCTACTTTTGTTATTGCCTTTGCGAGTAATTCATTTTAGCACTCGACTAAAACGCAGAAATAAATAATAATTTTAAATAAATACATTATATATACACTTAGGACACCCACATGTGTCTAAAGATTGTGAGAAGTGTGGCATACATGAACTACATGGGGTAGTTTCTTGATTAAGGCGGCAGGGCTCCGCCCATTTCAATTTCTGCCTCAGTTGCTATCTGGTATTTCTTTTTATGGATGTTTAATTAATTAATTACACTTGTGACCCTCGTTCTGCTTGAGGGTCAGGCAAAGCTGGACACTTTTAATAGGCACATGTGCTAGAGCGCATGTGCCAGTCGTCGCAGGATTTACAGGGCTTACCTGGCTTCAGCCCTGACCACCGGTCGCTTACAACATTGTAAGGCACTGCCCCGATGACGCACTGCAGCCTCTCTGATTGGAAACAGCCTGGGCGCTTTAAGCAGAAGCCCTGGGTTTCTGAGGCTGCTTGTCAATCAGCAAGGGTGCACTGTGTATCACGCAACCCACCATCCCATTTCCTAACCCGTTACAGCTTGGGGTGGGAACAAGCCACCATGGCTCCACCCCATCCTGGGAAGAGCTCGGAAAAGTCTTTGGTGAACACAAGGCTGGCTGTGCTGGGTGAATTGGAAGGTGTGGGCAGGGGTTGTTTTTGATCAGGTGAAACTGGGCGTAGGGATCTAGTTTATTTGCTCGATCTGTGTGATGTGGGCTGTACCGTGCTTTGTTAAGCAAGCTGAGCTGGCTCTAGATAGTATTACCGTGCTTGGCTCTTTATTTCATAACAGTACTCATTAGGCAGCACTGCGAAGCCCAGTCCTGCTTCGGTCTTCTCTTCCTGAGAGTTTGCAGGCCTGCCCAGCACAGCCCTGCTTCTCACTTCTCTTCCACAGAGTTTTCTTAATCCTTTGCAGATTACTCCAGCTTCCTAATAGAGTTTGTCATTCTTCCCAGGCCAGTCCTGCCTTTCTCCTCTCTTCTTCCAGAGAAGTTCCTTGTCTTGCCTAGGCCAATGTTTGCTGTCATTTTCTATCCTAGGCAGAGAGTTTATGAATCCTTCTCAGGACAATGCTGATGTTTTTTTTTTAACTCCAGCCAAATATTTATTCAGCCTTGTGTACATTTTCACTCAAGCACGCCCTTTGCATATGAATGTTTCCCATTACATTATGAGCATGAACATACATGTGGGATACAAGTTTTGGAAAGCAATAGGTGTTGTGGCCCTTTATTAGGACATATATAGGTTTTCTTACAAGCATTCAAAGGACTCATTCATTTTCATAAACATTTCAGACCGCAAACTAAGTGATCCTCAATCAATCTACTTTCCTTCAGGATATATTTATTTAGTGTAGCCAGTGTGTTGGAATGGGATGGAAGAGACATATTGCATATAATCACCAAGTGATCTTGTGTTGTGTATCAGAAACTTGTGACCAGTTCTGGCCATTTAACTAAAATGGCTTAGCAATCTGGAACATGTAGTTGCCCGAGGAGCGGACTGACCATTAAGCATACTGGGCTAAATCTTGGTGCATTAAATGCTCTGGTGTGTAGGAGGTCACCTGCTGGTTTGGTGCTCTTTCACAGCGTGGGATCTCATTCCTCTTCATCATGCAAACAAGGTTCAGAATCTTTGTTGCACATTATACCTTGTGTACTGCCGCTCTTCCCTCCTAGTCAGCATGTTCATGGTGTGCAGAGCGCACACGCAGGGGTGCAACGCAGGCTCTGAGGTGCAGTTTGAGCCCATGCTTCAGGGAACTCCCCTAACTCCTATGAGATACAGGATCCCCAGGGCCCATCAACACCTTTGCAAGAGGCCACATCATGTTGTATAATATCACTGCCCACATGTAACACACTTCTTCAGCCTTTTGCAACATCCCACTCCACTTTTCCTGACAGTTCCCATTCTAAAGTTAAACAGGCATAACATATTATGTAAATAATGTCTGGTCACATGCTTCCGTGTGGTTTAAAAGTTCATCAAATGTAGCTAAATAAGCGAGTATTATCTCTTGGGGTATTTTCTTAATCTTTATTCAAGAGAACACCACAAAGTCCAGCCAACACGTGTTTCGTCGTTAGGGTATTATTAACCCTCGACTTCTTCAGGGCTGTATTGTATAGAAAAGGAATTCAATGCCTATTAATCGGTCGTAATTCAGATCCGGCTGGTCATTCAAAATTCAAGTATCGCACATCCAATTATTTCTGTTTCGTCAATCTTTACAAATGTATTTGCTCAATTTCCAAATTAGCATCTATGACAATCGATTCTATGCCGATGTGTGACATATTTGTCAAGAAGGCCAATGCGAGTCACGAGCTCTGCAGCAAGTACGCTGTCCTTTTCAACACGGCTGATATGAGCCACAAGATGTGTAGCGAGTACGCTGTTCTTTCCAACACTGCCAGCTACGTGTTCTGAACCGCTGCCAAAGCCACTAAGCAACTGACACCACACCAGTCCAGCTGGTCTGTTGGAGGCACCAGTCAGGCATGTGGCTGAGACTCACTGTGGCCTACCCGCCCGGCCTTTCAGTCGATCAACCTGACAAATGACTGACACTGCCACAGTCAGGGGCTAATAAATCAACCCTGAAGAGGCTACAGGTAGTGCAGCACATACCAGCCAGATTGATTTTAAAACTACCTCGTTGGGCTTCAGCCTCAGCAGTGCTGAAATCTCTTCACTGGCTCCCGTTAAAATAATTTTATTCAAACTTCTTGTCACCACCTTCAGAGCTATTCGCCGACTGGGGCCAGTATAGCTTTCCACAAGATTCACACCATACATGACAACGAGGACACTTAGATCTTTGTCAGCAAACCGACTTAAACCGCCTGGTTTTAAACTTAAAACGTGGGGAGGGAAACCTGCAACCGTGTTAGGTGCAAAGGCCTGGAATCTAATGCTAAATAAACTGAGATCAATAGAACCTGAAATGCAGTTTAGGAAGGCCCTATAGACCTGGATCTATAGAGCATCAGATGAATTCTGTCAAGGCCTCATCTAGGTCTCTATTCTCCATTGCTAAGTTTGTTATTCGTTTCGCCACTGAAGGCTCCTTCCGGAGTGACAGTTTGCGCTCTATAAATATCACATTTAATTTCATTAAAGTCATCCTGCCCTTTGAGAGACACTGTCTGACATGTGATTGTCTTATCTTCCGCCCTACTAGCCTTCAGATGTTCTAGCTGAACATTTGACTCTGTATTACAGCCCTATTTTCCTCAATGTACAGGTACAAGAACCTGGTGTCTTTGGAATGGACTTGACTTGACACCTCAGCTTGCCACAGTGTCTGCAGTTCACGTAATTTCACCCAGAGGCTCTTTTTTGTGTCATAACTGCACTTTCACAATTGCTTTATTAACCTTCTTGCTTTCTCAAATTTGAGTGAAAATGCACAATTTTCTCACTCGTTTTTCAAAAATTTCCCGAGGGAAGAACCCCCCCGAAGCCCCCTTATCAACGTCGGGATTGCTCGCTTCGCTCGCCACAGGACACTCATCCCACACTCTTGTGCCTCACCACTTTCCAATGTCATCAGCCGCCACTGTGAGCTACACATTTCAACAGTACATGATTAGCTATGTAGGCAGCAGAAGGTATTAAGATGAACACGGTAGGCAAATAAATTGAAGTAAAAAAGATACTAGAGTGGGAGGTAGTGGGAACATATGGGGCCTGGTTTGTGCCATTCTGATTTGGACTGCTTCCATAGCAGAGTAATGGAAGCTAAAAATCAGAGTTTAAGATCAATATTCAGTTGTTATTAATTTAAAAGGCACAATTCATTATTTTTACGTCTCGGCCTGCGAAAAACTGCGCACATGCGCAGTCGAGCTGGCGAGATTTAATGAGATTCCGTAAGTTTCACTAGCGAGGTTAAGCCCCGCCCCTCTTTTCCATTGGCTGACGTCACCGTTCATGCTAAATGGTGGCCAGCCATTGGAGAAGAGGTCCTAGTGACGTTCTTCTTTCTCTTTTAACGCCGTCCCTTTCAGACTGGGTTCCTTGACTTACTGCTGTGGTAAAAGCTTTCTTTAAGGGGCCATCTGTTTCGCCCCATAAAGAAGATAAGTAAGCTTTTGCTACAGCAGCAAGTCATGCTGAGCACATCCAAGTGGGACAGCTCTAAAAGAGAAAAGGCTGTGACACAACCACCTAGGATATTTGCTTTTATATAAGAGTTCACTGCTGGTCGGGACAATGGAAAAAGCCGTAGTGACAGAATTGTACATCAAATTGGGTGATATATGCATGAAGTTGGATACGTAAAGCCTGGTTGTTTCACTCCTGTTATATAAGGTTATTTTAGGTTGTATACACGGAAACGTGTGGTGCGCGTGGGGCTCTCGCCACCCTCCCTTTGCCCACGTGGGTCCCGCGGCCGTAGGCATCTTGTTATTGTAAAGGGTCTAAAGCTTAAATTCTCCCAGACCATTGCTTTCAACTCCGCCTCATTTGCTCCGTCCAGCCCCTATTCGCTATCACTTTTTCCTCAGGCACCAGGTGGCAGCAACTTCCCTATAGAAGAGAGAGCAGCGGGCAGAGGCAGCTCGGCTGCAGCAACAGGTCCCCCGTTATCTTTATCTGATGGAGGGCAGCACGGAGCGGGGTGCCTGTTCCCATCCGAGGGAGCCCGGGCAGCAGGTGCAAGCCACTTGGGGACCATGCCGGGCCCTGCGTTGCTGCCCCCGCCGCTGGGGGCTCCCCCGGGCTGAGGAAGCCAACGGGCGCCTTCCACCTGAGCGAAAAGTTTGCGCTATTGCTGGTGTTCAACGACTTTGCGACACTCTGCTTCGGATTGCTTTTCTTTCTGCCGGACTCTTCCAAGCTGTTGAGCGGAGTCTTCTTCCAGCACGCCCCGGAGTCTGTCGCCTCGCCGCCGCCTCCCCCTACTGCCGCGGGCGACCTGGAGGAGCGGCTGGCCCGTATCCGAGAGGAGCATGCCCGAGCGCTGAGGGAGGCACAGGATACACTGCAGCGGGCCCCCGCAGACATCCAGTCAGACATCCATCGTGACAAGGAGCGGCTGACCGCCGGCGTGGGGGAGCTGCAGATGGTGGACCATGAACCCCCCAAGGGGATCGTCATTAAACCGCCCAGGGGGGCTGCCGGGGGAGAGCCGGACGATCCCGGAGTGCGGGACAAGAGGAACAAAGTGCGGGAGGTGAGTGACCTGGGACCATCACCTGGGGCTGATCATTGGGCGAGCGTCAGTTTTGGTCAGCGAATCTTCGATCCTAATGTTACACTCCTCCTTAGTCTCACAGAACCTTTGAGCTTGTTAGCAACCTACAACTGTCTCTCCCAAGAGCCATCAAAGTGCAGTCAAAGTTCAGCATGGCCAAGCCACTCGCCCTCGAGAGCCTGCCTGTCTTTGACTACTCTTACGGTGCATCCTTTGTAGTCTTCAGTCCACCACGCCGTTGCCCCCCCCTTCCCTCTTTTGTTTTTAAATCTGGCTGCCTGTCACAGGGCCGTTTGGGTTTTCTGGAGATCCCTCTTAATTGTAAACCACAGTTTAACCTCAGTTATGCTAACATGTGAGCATCCTGAAAACACGAAATGGAGACGAGGAGGACTAAGCAGCCTACACCCCTCCAGTACATATTTCGTATATCACATGCAAGTAGAGTGCCTATCAAGTAAATCAAATGTGTGGAGAAGCCCCTGTCCTGCATTCAGAGTGAATACATTAGCGGGGCATCTCCATACATCCAATTTACTTAATGGGCACCCTACTCGCATGTGATATATGAACATGTGTGCATCCAACAGATGCAGTTTGCGGATTCACTTTGCGTGTGCTATAATGTGACAAGGAGAGCAACGTAAGTTTATCGGTTATGTTTTAGCTTAATTGTAAATGATACCTTCTGAATGGCTTGTTTGATGCATGTGGTTTGCCAAGCACGCATGATAGAGTGCTTTAGTCACACGTGTGTTGTGGGGCAGCCGCGCTCCTATACGTTTTCATACCTAAGCCCCAGCGCAAGATGCCCATCCTCTGCATGCCCAGACTGCTCTTATGTCCCAACATACCAGCTGTTCATCCACTGTTATGCGCTGAGTCCCGGCTTCCCGCAACACTAACTGTTCTGTGTTCCTCTTGGTTACATTAAAAGCCTGTTCCCTAGCGCCACCAGTCTTTTGAGCTGCCAAGACGAACGTGGTCCTTTCATATGCTCATGGCGCATGGGGTGCTCATATCTGTCAATTGCACGTTTCCTGTGTTTACCACAGGCAGTGGTACTACTCACTCTCTACTACACACTACTACACTCTCCTACACACTTAACTACACACTCTCTACTACTCAATCTCTACTACACACTCCTCAATCTCTACTACACACTCCTCAATCTCTACTACACACTCTACTACTCTCTACTACACACTCTATATTACACACTACTACACACGCTGTACTACACACTCTACTACACTCTCTACTACACACTTTTCTACTACACACTTGCTACTACTCTACTACACATGTTCTACTACTCTACTACACAATCTCTACTACTCACTCTACTACTCTCTACTACTCACTCTCAACTACTCACTCTCTACTACTCACTCTCTACTACTCACTCTCTACTACTCACTCTCTACTACTCACTCTCTACTACTCACTCTACTACTCTACTACACAATCTCTACTACTCACTCTACTACTCTCTACTACACACTCACTACTCTACTACACTCTACTACACACTCTCTACTACACACTCTCTACTACACACTCTCTACTACACACTCTCTACTACACACTCTCTACTACACACTCTCCAATACACACTCTCCAATACACACTCTCCAATACACACTCTCCAATACACACTCTCTACTACTCTACTACACACTCTCTACTACTCACGCTACTACTCTCTGCTACACACTCTTACGAGACATGAGGGCACAAGGTCATGAAGAGGGGTTGGGGCTTTGGGCTGAGATCTGATCCCCAAAATCCCTCCCCCCAAAACAAAAGCTACCACTAATGCCCTGGGGAGTATGTAAAAAAAATACCCATGAAACGCAGCAGCGCCTACCCTCCAGATATGAGCTGGAAACCCACATCCCACAACTGCAGTGTGAGAACAGCAGTGCGTATGAGAGACAGCAGTGTGTGTGAGAGAGACAGCAGTGTGTGTGTGAGAGACAGGAGTGTGTGTGAGAGAGACAGCAGTGCGTGTGAGAGACAGCAGTGTGAGAGAAAGCATTGTGTGTAAGAAAGACAGCAGTGTGAGAAACAGCAGTGTGTGTGAGAGAGACAGCAGTGCGTATGAGAGAGAGCAGTGTGAGAGACAGCATTGTGTGTAAGAAAGACAGCAGTGTGAGAAACAGCAGTGTGTGCGAGAGAGACAGCAGTGTGAGAAACAGCATATGTGTGTTCTAGGGAGAGACAGCAGTGTGAGAGAGACAGCAGTGTGAGAGATATTTTAATTATGTTTTGGTTTTTGAAAAATAAATAAAACGCATTGTTATTTGCAATGTCAATAGCTTAAACTCGCGTAAATACGCGACCTATTGCATTGCAAATGCAATAGGTCTCGCATTTGCGATGGATTAATGCTATTTGCATTAATGACAATACCATTTATTTATGTTTTCAAAACGAACACATAAATAAAAAATGTGTCATTTACAATGCCAATAGCTCAAACTTTTGCAAAGGCGAGACCGTTGCATTGTAAATGCTTGTTCTTTTTGTACTTGAGACTTTTTTCATTGCTTTCAGGAGAGGAACGAGAACCGGTCTAGTTCTGTAGAGACACATATATGGAGCATGGATTCTGTACAGCACATTCACACACACATAAAAGGAAACTTTCCTTAAAGTTACAGTACCCTCTGAGGATGCTGTTCCGGGCGGAAGGACTCGTCTCATTATTCAACTCTATTACGGTCAACCATGCCCACGTTGTCAGAATTATCTTCAGCCAGCTACACTAAGAATGCTGGGGTGTGTATGTTAATATTAACAAAGGGCTATGTGATAATGCATGTAAAAACCTTCGCAGCCCAGCTGGCTCAAACCCCAGCTCACCTGCACGACATGGAGCCAGCTGATAGCTGTGTGAAGGGATCTCTGAGGCACTATTTTTAGGTTTCGCCTGGCGATCCGCTGCGCAGCAGCATTCGCGCGGGCGAAATCTTATGTTTTAACAGTATGGGCACTTTGTCCCGCCTTCTCTTCCAGTGGCTAGCTCCATAAATGGAGGCTAGCCATTGGAAGAGAGATCTGTCCGTCATTGCCGGAGCAGATTCGTGGGCGTTCCGGCGATTTTTACTAATCCCGCCCCCTTGCGATCGTCATTGCGGCGGTGGGCGGTGTTTTTTTAATTTTAATTTTTTTTGGGTCATTCCTCCAGGCCGACCGCCGCTGGAAGAAGTCCTGGTGAGTGCTCCCCTCCCCTCCCGCTGTCCGTGTGCCCGTTCCCGCCCCCCTCCCGCTGTCCGTATGCCCGTTCCCGCCCCCCCTCCCGCTGTCCGTATGCCCGTTCCCGCCCCCCTCCCGCTGTCTGCGTCTCCGGCCCCACTTGTAAATACTTGTTCTTTCAGGGCGCGCGTGGGGCATGTTTACCCAGAGAGCAGCCGAGGATTACATGGACACGCTGCAAACAAAAGTTTTCCGACCTCCGCCCTTGCAAAAGCAGTCTTGAGTGAGTGTGCCCCGTCCCACTCGTCAGAGCGGATGCACCTTTGTCTTAGTGTGAGGATGTAGAGCGCACAACCATTTGTCGCCTCTAGGCGCTCGCTGGATGAAGAAAGACCGGCTGTGGAAAGGGCGCATCTTCGCGTGTCGTGTCACGGATTTCAAACTGATCGCCTCCTCACAGCACACAAGACTGCCAACTGCGTAGGAGAGAACTGCGTGAAAAAAAGCCTCAAGTCATTCGACCTTTGGAGCCGAGTGTAGCGAACAGTGTTGGGTCTTCCCAAACAGTGTCCGGTCTGCGGAAAATAATTTTAACCGATTCTCACAGAATTTATTGCATTTCTGATGATTAACGACGAGTTTTAGGAGGACGACCTCAACATGCAGCATCTGCAAGTGACGTGATAAGTCCGCTTGTGTGGAATGTGGCGCGCTTAGACTTAACTACACATTTTTGGGGGTTCAGTGCAAGAAGTTGAGTTCCTCGAGCTGTGGAGTATTGGGTCGTCTCAGTATATGATCATGCTGTTGGCTCGCGCAGACTCACGTGGTCGTACCTCCTAGCGGGCCTATCTTTCCTGTGTGCAGACAAGTTACGAAGCAAGCACTATGGAACCCGTGCCCGACCCTGCTGTCGCTTCTGCAAGGTTTTAGGATTTGATTTGTAAAAGGGGGAATGTAGACTCGACTGGAGGCCTCTCATTGGTGCAACAAGATGCACTTTTTCCGGAGTTACAGCTATCAGATCCGCCTGGAGCGAGACACGGGGGAGCAGCCCAGAATACAAGGAATACAATGGGCATGTGCATAATTTCACCAGATTATAGAACCTTTTGTTGGGTATTATTCTTGTCACCCAAATGTACAATGCTTGACAAACAACAAGTTTTTTTTGGTCCAAGCCCATCCCTAGTATGGGCCACTGATGTGCTGTCTTATTCTGTAAGGAACCTGTTCTGCACAAGAATTAGTAGGACTGGTTGCCTCACACAAACTAAGGGGTTGTGTTTTTATCTCCCAGTAGATCTATCTCTCTCTGTTCTTGGAAGATCAGACCCTACTTGGGCTCAACTGTACCCTTCTCTACTAAGCCTTTCTATTGTCTTTTGTACATCTTGGGCCTTCTAATTTAAGTAGTGTGTTTGGCTCTGTTTCTGCTGAAAAATTGTTCCCTACTAGGGCAACCCTATCTGGGGAAAAAAATAATTGGTTTGTCAATGCGCTAAAAACGAACAGAGCAGAAGTAGGATAGAAGAGATGTATACTGGTGACACCACCAAACTGGCTCCAGCCTGTTTACTAGCAGTCGGTCAGGGACCTCCGAGCTATGTTGGGGAGACCGAAGAACATGTAAGCCCGTTGAGCCCCCCCATTCCAATGAAGAACTCCATGCAAGACTCACTATTGTAGGATATGAGAATCAAATTCTCAGGTAAGATTTATTTACAAACAAGATTAAATCAGTCATTGAATTCTAAGGTTCTAAACATTTTACACATCAATTAGTGAAAGAAAAGCTAGGCATTTGATCTCTGAAGTAGCAGATTTTCCAAAGTCAACCACCTAGTTTGCCCTTTAATATCAGCTAATTGACTTCAGGTCCCTGTCGCTACTCCTCGGACCCCAGTAACTGTTTGATGTAATCCATGTCATCATGTTATATGATTCACAAATTAATTTCCTAGTCTCTCGTCATCAACAGGCAAGCGTATAATGTGGGGCTCTGTGTGGGTGTGGGGCTCTGTGTGGGTCTCGGTGTGGGGGCTCGGTGTGGGGCTCTCTGTATGTGTGCATGTGTGTGGCTGTGTGTGTGTGGCTCTGTATGTGTGTGGCTGTGTGTGTGGCTCTCTGTATGTGTGTGTGTGGCTGTGTGTGTGTCGCTCTCTGCATGTGTGTGTGAGGGAGAGACAGCAGTGTGAGAGCGACAGCAGTGTGAGAGAGACAGCAGTGTGAGTGTTCTAGGGAGAGCATGGTGTGTGGGAGAGCATGGTGTGTGAGAGGCAGCAGTGTGTGAGAGACAGCAGTGTGCGAGACCTTTTATTTATGTTTTGGTTTTTGAAACATAAATAAAACGCATTGTTATCTGCAATATCATTAGCTCAAACTCGTGTAAATACGCGACCTATTGCATTGCAAATGCTATAGGTCTCGCATTTGCGAGATATTAAGCTATTGGCATTGTAAATGACAATGCCATTTACTTATTTATTTTCAAAACCAACACATAAATAAAAATTTTGTCATTTACAATGCCAATAGCTCAAATTTTTCAAAAGGCGAAACCATTGCATTGTAAATGCTTGTTAATACTGGAGCCAAAAGATGTGGTCTGCAGCCTTCTGTGCTGTGGCTTACTTTATCACCATATAAAGTTGCAAACCTCATACTGTATAAATCACCTGCACTGTGATAAATCAGTAGCTAAAGTGTATTGTGGGTGGGTAGTATTAACATTCCTGTAGTCCACATCAATTAGTCCAAACTTTTCCTAGGCCCAAAACTGCAAATACTGGCAGAAACAAGAATAATATCCGATTTAAAGGCACCCTGTGAGAGCGATAATCTTCCCCAAAGTTCTCGGTTCTGCACTCACCTTGTCCGACTCCTGCTGGTACATCCCTCCCCTGGCTAAGCCCGCACCTAGCGGACGAAGGGTGTGTGAGCTGCAGGAATCTGTGAGGGGGCTAACAATCTGCAGGTAAGGAGCTGTTCCCCTGCAACCAGAAGTTAGCGAGACGTAGTCCCGGAAGTGAAAATGAAGTATTCAACATCAGGTTTAACAACCTACTGCGCATGCCCAGAATTTGAGAACACTCATCCCCGGGGCATGCGCAGACACAGAAACACCACACGCCGTCCTTCTGCATATTTTCCACCGGAACGGACGGATATACTCTGTTAGGCTTCTGCTTAAGTAAAACCTGCTCAGACTATTGTAATGATGCTGCTGTGTCTTCTCTCCAGCTGACCCAAATGGGGCCTGAGTTGCTCAGTCGGATTTTCTGGCACTTGTAGAGTTTCTTCTTTGTCGCCATTATAAATTAAGAGGTACAAGTACTGGAACTGCAACGTGAATTTGCTTTTTAATGCAGTTTTATATAATTAGTCCTCTACCACTTGTAAACAATGTAAATATTAGGTATTACTAATCCCCAATTTAATGGTATTTAATCAAAGCCGGCCTTATTGCTCAAATGGCGCCTTGGGCGCAATACATTTGGCGCACAAGTTGCTGCTAGTAGCCACTAAAGCAGTATACAACAGGGCCCCGTTTCTACTCACACGCCAGTCGCTACCTCGCACCGTGACTGCCTCTGAACACAAATCTGTCAGCTTCTTTTCCCACTCACTAGAAGAACGCACATATTACCTCTTTCACACTGTGACATGGTGGTGTGAAGGGGGTGTGAACCCGTGGGATGGCAGAGGATGACAGCGAAAGGGGGAGGAATACTAGTAATAAATACGTATTAAACACAGTGCCTGCAGCATATTAAAAGAAAAAATGTTAAAAACAGTTTAGGAAAATTACTGGAGCCCAGTCGGGGAAAAATTTGCATGCACAACCTTCATTCAGACAAGTCAGTGTGCGCCTCTAAAAGTTGGTGCCATAGGTCTGGGCCAGCTCGCCCATGTCAAAGCCGACCCTGTACTTAACAAACCTCAGAAGGGTGGATGGCTCCTTAGATTGGGCCTGACCAGCACCATATAACAGCAAATCTTTTAGCTCCAAGACTACCCCTTTTCCCGGTTTAATGCAATGCGAAACGCGGTATTAACAGCCTCCTGACATTGGCAATTTTGAGCTCTGAATTGTGCGCAACTGGGATTACCATTTTGTTTGTTTGTGACCAGGGGTCCGTTCACAGATTATAGAGGTTAGAGGTGGAGTAGAGCATAGGAAGCTTGCAAGGGCCTGGAGTGCACATCTGCTCTACTACCAAGGCCTCACAGTGACAGCTATTACACTCCCAGAGGGAAACCTATGCGACTCCACTCTCATTTATTTATTATATTCCTGCAGCGTCTGGTTGCGAGGTGCACAATGACATCAGGCTCCTGAGGGAGAGGCTGGGTGGTCCTCTATACATTAGTGTGCTGGTATGAGGACCACTGACATACCACTCCATGTAGGGTAGGTCTCACAGAATTAATTATTGACTAAAGTCACAGAAGTTTGTACTAGAACTAGGGTTCGGCCTAAAATGGTATCTGTGGCTGGCAGACTGTCTTTCCGCCACAATTTCAC
This sequence comes from Lissotriton helveticus, assembly GCF_964261635.1. Classification (NCBI taxonomy): domain Eukaryota; kingdom Metazoa; phylum Chordata; class Amphibia; order Caudata; family Salamandridae; genus Lissotriton; species Lissotriton helveticus. Next base: position 1,346,554,026 of record NC_136057.1, on the reverse strand, counting down.
GGCTTTCCAGATTGGGGTGGCTGGCCCTGGATGGCAAGGCACCCACCTCAAACCTTAAGGCGTGATCCTCACTCCTTTTCTGAAGTGATGAGGGACTAGATCCTGTGTTTGGGGACGAAGTTGGCCCCTTCATCCATTCCTCGGTCTGCACTGTTAGGGCATTGTCTGCTGGCACAAACTTGAACCAAGAAGCATTCTGGGATGCAGTTATCATAGTGCTTTTTTCATCCAATCACCCACCACAGGCCCCTCTCGAATGGTGATCTGAACTTCCCTCCCAGGCGATGGTCTCAACTTGCAGGTTGGGACTCATGGGTCTCCGTACTCGACTCACTTTGGTTATTGGCCATCCTCCTCTTGCTTGCACAGCCGAGGCGTCCAGGTACTCGTGACGTCACACAGGCCCTTCCGGAATGCTGTCTCTCATGGGTCTCCAGCACAGAAGTGACAGTGGGAGAGTAGGACGTGTGTTGTAGTAGCTTCTCAGGAACTGGTGCTTAACTCATCAAGATCGTTGTTTTAACCCTGTTTAAATAAAAGAAGAACTTTTGAAGAATACACTTTTGGACACGGATTGAATATTTTTCCTTGTATTGTGGTGCACCTTTGCTTTTGTTTTAATTGTGACATTCCTGTATTCGATTGCATTGTGGCAGTGGGTGCGTTGAAAGTGTGCACACAGAAATTTGGGTATCCCCACTTTATAGATATAACAAAAGGGATAATGGGTCAGGTGCTGTGTTCTAAAGGGTTCCACTGTCTTAGCCTTTTTCTCTTGAAACTGGTGCAGACACCATTCAAGGTGGGCATTCTGAGATGTTCCAATCCTGAGAATCATATTCGAGACCATTATAAACCTTTCGGCCTCCCCTTTTGCTCTGGCCACTGGGGTGTTATTCTTCTGTGCATTACCCCCATGGACTGGATGTATTCCTGGAACTCCTGGCTCTGAAACGGAGTATTGTTGTCGGTCTTGATGGTTTGGGGCAGTTCAAAGGTGGCGAAGATCTTCTCTAGGATGGATTGGTTGCTAGAGAATGTTCCGTCACTTCAACCACAGGGTATTTCGAGTAGCTGTCGATCACAACCACCATTTGTCACCCATCCAAAGTACATGCTCAGCATGTTCCATGGTTCAGTGGTGGGTTCTTCTGTTTGAGCGGGTGGATAGGAGACTGGTCATTTGAAAAGGTTATCAGGATTTTACCTTCTCTTCGACCTTTGCATCCATTCATGGAAATCACCCCTTTGTGCAAATGGGGCTCTAGTATGGAGCGCCTTCGAAGGATCCCCTCCACTTCTGGAGCACTTGAATGGCCATCTGCAGGCAGCTGGTTTCGGCCATAGCCCACCAAATGCCATACAGGATTAGGGCCTTGGGACAGGCTGTCTGTAGAGGCATGTTCACAAACCACTCTGCCGCCTTTACCCCTAGCCCTCCTGCGTCAGGTTCATGATGGCTGGAAAAGTAGACTGCTGAGTATACATCACTTGGGCAGTATGCCACAGTGAAGTTGTTATGTTATGTTATGTTATGTTATGTTAATTGGGCTCTTCTATAGCGCAACGGCTACTCGCAATGGAGTGTCCCGGCGCTTTGGCGAAGAGGGCCTTTATTGGAAAGGAAACATAACTGAGAATAAAAGACATCACAATTCCTAAATAAAAAGCCATGTTTTTAATGTTTTTCTAAAAGACAACAGACTAGGGGCCTGTCTAAGAGCAATCGGAAGTTCATTCCAAGCACGTGGGGCCAGGTAATGAAACGAGCGCCCCCCTTGTCTAGCTCGTTTGATGGATGGAACGAGCATTTTGGACAAGGAGGCGGAGCGAAGAGCTCTGCTCGGTTGATACAATGCAAGGCGCTTTCTGATATACCTAGGGCCTAAATCATGGAGGGCCTTGTAGGTTAGCGTCAAGCTTTTAAACAGCACCCTTTTGGCTATAGGAAGCCAATGCAATTCCTTCAGCAGGTTTGAAGCGCTAGCTCGTCTAGGAAGACCATAGATAGCCCGCGCAGCTGAATTTTGCACAACCTGGAGTCTCCTTACAAGATATTTAGGAAGACCTAAATAAAGAGCATTAGCATAGTCCAGGCGCGACCCTACCAATGCCTGGACAATAACCCTTCGATGATTCACAGAAATCAAAGGGAGAAATTTTCTGAGCATTCGCAGGATACCAAAGCACTTTCCTGCAAGACAGGCTATTTGAGGTCCCAACGTCAACTCATTGTCAACAATAATACCAAGATTTTTAGCCCTGGTACTAGCATTGGCAGGAGGAAAGAGATCCTGAGGCCACCAACTTTTCCAGTTTGGTTCAGAGACACACCCGAAAAAAAGCAGCTCCGATTTGTCGGAGTTGCATTTCAGGCCGTGTCTCTTGAACCAATCAAAGACTGCTTCTAAGCAGCCTCTGATACGGGTCCCATCAAACACCTCGTTCTTATTCTGAGTGAACAAGAGCTGGGTGTCATCAGCGTAAGACACGATCTGGGCGCCAAACAACTCCGCAACCTCTGCAAGGGGGGCCATAAAGATGTTAAAAAGCAGGGGACTAAGAATAGACCCCTGAGGGACCCCCACTTCCAGGGCTGACATAGCTGCGGAGTGAGGTGGCGCCCAGATCGTTTGTCGACGGTTGGCTAGAAATGATTTGAGCCATTTCCACACCGTCCCCCTAAGACCACAATCCCAGAGTCGAATTAGGAGAGTGTCATGGGGAACGGTGTCGAACGCCGCCGACAAGTCTAGCATAACCAACATGGCCTTTCCTCCCGAGTCTAAAACCTCTCTAATGGCGGTGGTGACTTCCAGTAATGCGGTCTCTGTGCTATAATTCGCACGAAACCCAGATTGAGTACTGTGCAACAAGTTGTTAGTCTCGATGAAATCAGAGATGGATCGGTGCACATGTCTTTCCGCCACCTTTGCCAGAGCGGGGAGGAGAGAAATAGGCCTATAGTTGGCATGTATGATGGGATCCAAAGTTGGTTTTTTAATTAAAGGAATAATACAAGCACTCTTCCAAGCCTGTGGAACAATGCCAGAAGACAATGAGGAATTTAGAATGGAATTAATAGGACTATTTAGCACCGAGGCTATTTTATTAAGACACGAGACCGGGCAAGGATCCAGAGGGGAGCCCGATTTCAAGCCTGTCAAATAATCTAATGAAGCAGCAAGGCTTAACTGCGGAAATTCCCAGAAAGTGGGATTTACGGAAGAAATAGCATCAGGATCAACAGCCCGAGGCTGATTAAAATGAGTGGCAAGGTCGGCTTGAATGGTGCTTATTTTCTCAACAAAATAATGTGCCAGTTCATTCAGCCAGGATTCTGAATGACAGTGCACAGAAGTGGCTAAGGATGGAGAAGTGAAGTCTCTAACAATTTTAAAAATCTCCTTACAGGAATTATCCGATTCGTCTATCCGACGTTCAAAATAGGATTTTTTTTCACTCCAAATCATCCTATGATAGGATTTGGTCAAATCTTTAAATTTTTCTCTCTCGCGAGGGTTATAGTCTTTCCTCCAAGTTCTTTCTGCTCTCTTGCAATTTTGACGTACTTCTCTAAGCTTAGATGAAAACCAAGGAGCAGAAGAACGTTTCATTCCAGGTTTTGACAACTTTCTCAGGCACGAGATCCGCCAATATGGCTGTGAGCCACTCCGTATAAAGGGGTAGGTCAATTTCCACATCACCGGACAAAGTGCATGGTGAGCGAGCCAAAACCTGGATCAACGTATCACTAGATAACAGATGAAAAGGCCTGAACAAACGTTTGGCAGAGCTAACAGAGTTCAATCTGGAAGAAGAGACACTTGAAAGACTGAAAGTAATTAGAGAATGGTCCGACCATAGTACGGGTTGAGGAACAAGTGCATTGATCGGAACAGTAGAAAATACTTGATCCAAAATATGACCCTTATTATGTGTGGGATCATGAATGAAAGGAGTGAGTCCTAATGTTGCCGTGACCTCCATAAGTTTCGTCGTATCGGGGTTTGCAGCCTCGTCCATGTGTATATTTAAATCGCCCAATAATAAGCAATGTTTAGATTTGAGACATGGAACTGAAAGGGCAACCTGTAGCTCGTCCACAAAAGAGCCTAAAGGACCGGGGGTACGATATACCAAAATACCGGTACAAGCATAATGAGGAGATAAATGGAGAGTGAAACCCAGCGCCTCGGTGTTCTGGATGTTATCTACCGCAAAGGTGGTGCAGCGCAGCTTATTGTTGACTATAATCGCTACACCGCCCCCACGCCCAGGTGTTCTATCTCTCCTAATGATGGAGTAATCAGGTGGGATGGCGTTGGCTAAATCTGGGGCCGAGGTATCACTCAACCATGTCTCCGTAAGAAAAAGGCAGGATATATCGGAATTATCAAGCAAATTCCATATATCTAGGGCATGACAGCCTAACGACCGAGTATTAAGAAGTAGACAGGTGATAATAGTCTCCGGATAGGTATGTTTAGGTCTATTACATGGAGGGGCTCGCCAACCACAAACCTGACACCCTTTCCTTAAGGCCCGGTGTCCCGGAAAGACCGAATGGCAGCGCCCTAACGGCGGACGAAGATCGGAAAGAGTCTCCGAAGAGTAAAAGTAACACATTATAAAAATTAAAATAAAACGTACAATACCAGCCACTAAAAAGAGCCTTCCAGCCGTCCTGCACCGTCTGCTGCCGGAACGCTGACGGGCGCAGACGGGCAGGACTCTGGCACGACTCAGGCGCAGGGAAGGCGCCACCTTGCGCGTCCCCGCTGCGCGTTGAAAAAGTGGAGCTTTAAGTAGGCCGGCGGAAGTCAAGAGAACAAGGCGCCACGACCCGCACCAATATGGCGGCGTCAGGCTTCAATGGTAACACCAATATGGCGCTCCCTCACCACCCCAGAACCGGTCCCGCTAAACAGCGGTGCAAGGTATTGTTTTAACGTGCAAGTGAGGGGCCAGGAAAAAGCGCTAGGCACACAAGATAAATTCTTTTAAAATCAGAATACAAAAAAGAAAAAATATAACGCTATGCGAGCAGTATTAAAATCACCGCGTTAGCGCAGAAATCGCGCAGTCCTTAAGCGCAGAATATGCAGCCTGACCTTACAGGCACCTAATTGCCAGGGAAGATCATCCAGCGAGTTCCGCCTTAAGTAGGCCGGCGGAAGTCAAGAGAACAAGGCGCCACGACCCGCACCAATATGGCGGCGTCAGGCTTCAATGGTAACACCAATATGGCGCTCCCTCACCACCCCAGAACCGGTCCCGCTAAACAGCGGTGCAAGGTATTGTTTTAACGTGCAAGTGAGGGGCCAGGAAAAAGCGCTAGGCACACAAGATAAATTCTTTTAAAATCAGAATACAAAAAAGAAAAAATATAACGCTATGCGAGCAGTATTAAAATCACCGCGTTAGCGCAGAAATCGCGCAGTCCTTAAGCGCAGAATATGCAGCCTGACCTTACAGGCACCTAATTGCCAGGGAAGATCATCCAGCGAGTTCCGCCTTAAGTAGGCCGGCGGAAGTCAAGAGAACAAGGCGCCACGACCCGCACCAATATGGCGGCGTCAGGCTTCAATGGTAACACCAATATGGCGCTCCCTCACCACCCCAGAACCGGTCCCGCTAAACAGCGGTGCAAGGTATTGTTTTAACGTGCAAGTGAGGGGCCAGGAAAAAGCGCTAGGCACACAAGATAAATTCTTTTAAAATCAGAATACAAAAAAGAAAAAATATAACGCTATGCGAGCAGTATTAAAATCACCGCGTTAGCGCAGAAATCGCGCAGTCCTTAAGCGCAGAATATGCAGCCTGACCTTACAGGCACCTAATTGCCAGGGAAGATCATCCAGCGAGTTCCGCCTTAAGTAGGCCGGCGGAAGTCAAGAGAACAAGGCGCCACGACCCGCACCAATATGGCGGCGTCAGGCTTCAATGGTAACACCAATATGGCGCTCCCTCACCACCCCAGAACCGGTCCCGCTAAACAGCGGTGCAAGGTATTGTTTTAACGTGCAAGTGAGGGGCCAGGAAAAAGCGCTAGGCACACAAGATAAATTCTTTTAAAATCAGAATACAAAAAAGAAAAAATATAACGCTATGCGAGCAGTATTAAAATCACCGCGTTAGCGCAGAAATCGCGCAGTCCTTAAGCGCAGAATATGCAGCCTGACCTTACAGGCACCTAATTGCCAGGGAAGATCATCCAGCGAGTTCCGCCTTAAGTAGGCCGGCGGAAGTCAAGAGAACAAGGCGCCACGACCCGCACCAATATGGCGGCGTCAGGCTTCAATGGTAACACCAATATGGCGCTCCCTCACCACCCCAGAACCGGTCCCGCTAAACAGCGGTGCAAGGTATTGTTTTAACGTGCAAGTGAGGGGCCAGGAAAAAGCGCTAGGCACACAAGATAAATTCTTTTAAAATCAGAATACAAAAAAGAAAAAATATAACGCTATGCGAGCAGTATTAAAATCACCGCGTTAGCGCAGAAATCGCGCAGTCCTTAAGCGCAGAATATGCAGCCTGACCTTACAGGCACCTAATTGCCAGGGGTCTGGGGGAAACGAGGTTGTACAATTGCAACTGTACTGGACAGCTTTCAATCCAAGGTGGTTGATTTCTTGATGTGCCAGGGAACAGGGTCAATAGCTTGTGGTCAGTCACCATCTGGAACTGTCATCCACAAAGGTATACCTTGTGGATGAGAGTTCCAGGAGGTGACTGACCACAAGCTATAGGTGGAAATGCTTGCATCCCCATCAAATGGCGAGGGCCTCTCAATTTGGGCTTATCGAGTCTCATTTGCTGTCAGTGCCCGACGGCATACGCAATGGCACCCACTTTCCGTGGCCATTTTCTTGGGCCAGCACAGCTCCTAACCTTACTGGTATCCACAATGAGCTCCGTGGCACGTTGAAGGGTTGAAGTATGCTGCACATTCAAATGATGGACGGAATGCTGAATAAATCAAACATTCATCCCCAGTAAGAGATCTGGGTTCAATCCGTCGTTCTTTTGCTCACCATGCCACCCCAGTTTGGACCCAGCCATATGCAAACCAGTCTTGACCCTACTCCTCAGGGGAACGGTCCTGCCCGAACTGCCAAGCCAGGTCATCCCAAGACCGGAAACAAGCCTCCTCAGACTAGTTTCGTGTTCTCGCCCCTCATCAGCCAGGCTACCTTGAATCCAGTGGCACAGCGAACAAGGGACCCATGTCTGGGCATTCTCATCCCACTTAGGGTGAGAAATGCTGCGCAAACAAATGATGAACAGAAGCTGAACAAATCAAACATTCACCCCCAGTCAAGAGATCTGTGTCAAATACATCCTTCTTTTGGTCACCATGCCACCCCAGTTTGGACGCCGGCCAAGTATGGCATAGTGGCATCCCTCAACAGTGTCTTCTTGACACCCTGGAATGCCTGGATTACAGTGGCATCATAGGTCAGAGATGGAGCAGGTTGGCCTAGGCAGCTTGCATGCGCCTGGGGTGCAAATCAGCACCACTCTAAAGGACTCACACTGACAACTACTACACTTTCAGAAGGAGGCCAGTGCAACTCTAACCCCAATTATTAATACTCTTCGCCTCATCCGATTAGAGGTGCGTGATGACATCAGGCCCCTTGGGTAGGGACTCAACAGAGCTATAGATTCATGGTAGTAATCCATACGATAAATGCACAAGATTTATTTTGATAAACAGATTTTATTGATTATAAACCACAAAAGGTGGTCAAGATGAACAATTGACACATATGCATCACAATACAAAAGAAGAGGATGCGACTGTACAAACCATTGACCCTCAAACATATTTAGGATAGACATTGTCCAGGATTCTATATCTGTTACAGTCTCAAACAAATGGACCCAACCACTTCCCCCAAACCCACACAAGTTTATGGGGGTAGACCCTGGCCTCATAGATCACGTTCCTTTTGTGCACACCAAGCTACTCCTTGCTTCCATCCTCACTGGGTAGGGGGTGCAGAAGACATCCAACGCGCAGCAATGTCTGGTTTAGCAACCAGAAGGGCTGTGCCCAGAAATGACCGCTCAGCCCTCGTTTCCCCCAGAGCCTTCAAACATACCAGGCATCAACAAGGGGGAAAGAGAAACCTCCCACCCAAGGATATCTGATAGAATCCTGGGTCACCCTAGTCTAGTATTTCTTCATCACAGGACATCACCACACCATGTGGTAAAATCTGCAAGGCTAATTTCACATTGGGGTAGGAGGGGTTAGGGCAAACACCCACCCAGTACATTCGAATCTGAGAGAAATAGGAAAAACAGAGATAATATGTTTGAACCAGTCGCAGTCAAGAGGAAATGTTAAGCTCACGAGGGGCAATCAAGGCATCCCACCAAATCTTCACCTTTAATAGTACTCTATCAACCATGCCAATCGGGTTCTGAGATGCTGCAGCGTGCCAAATGAATTGATTATCAGGGTACAGTAGATCTGGGAGATTCCACCGCGACCCAGGTTTCCCATAATAAGTTTCGCTTTCAGGGGATTAAACTCTTAGAGAGTCTCAGATATCGGAACATGAGTGTGGAGAGCATGCCAAAGTTGAAGTTATTTATAGAATTGGATATTTGCAGGGCCGTAGGCATCCTGAAGGACTTGAGAGGAGCATACATGTGTCCCAGACCACACATCTCCCAACTGTGTGATGCCAATAAGGTCCCAGGTCCTAAAACCTTGAAGCGTTGCCACCTCCTTCAACCAGGTGCCATGCTCAAGAGGGTCTGTTGTGTGAGCTTGGCCTACCATTACACATGTCAAAGCGCAGATCTCCAGGCTAGGAACACCACTCTAGTTACCTGAGGCATGGAGATAGGGACAGGGGAGCCATAAAGAAATGCACAAGATTTAATTCTGAAAATTCTGTAAACATTTTTTGGTGGGACTGATGTTGCTGCTAGAGGAACATTTTGAGGAACAGTTTAGATTGGCATTTGCAGAGAATTTGGATAGTGAGTTTCCAAGAGTAGGAGAACAATGCTTGTGAGATTTGGTCACTGAATTTTAGAAAGGATTTATTTTACTGATTAAGTGAACCCAGGTTAGCCACTATGTTGTTATAGTTATGTCAGAGTTTCCATAGTTAGAGCATTTTCTGATTCCTTCAACATTTTGGTGCCATTTGATGATTTGTTAGTTATGATTAGGTCAGTGTTTTGCATATGAAGAGGGTTTTTTTGCTTTGCTAATTAATGCCTTTGGCAACATTTGATGAAACTTTCCCAAAAAAGTTCATCCACCTCAGCTCCTTTTTGAGAGATTTCAGAGGGATCCGTCAAGCAGGGGCCAAGAAAAAGGGGGTCCAAAATGTTGTTTCTCCATGTTAATTGCCATAGGAACATTTGGGAAGTGATACAGGGAAAATGGCTGATTGGAATTACACCAATTTGTCAGAAAGTTAGAGCTTTACTCTGAAAACGCGCCTCCAGATATTGAGTAAATCTGTTCAGCCGTTTCGAGAAATTTACATTTAAAAAGGTGCTCATGAGGGTGTTTAGGCTGAAAAGAAATCAGCATATCTCGACTGTTGGCTCCGCGGGAGTCCACAGGACTTCCATGATACCATAAATAAAAAAAAAATGGGGCAATCTGATTGGTTAACTCTGAAGCCCCTTCCCCCCCAGCATGGTAAAGTATAGGGAAAGTGATACAGCACTATTCATTTTTAATTAAATATTTAATTTAAATATATTAAACATTCTTTTCCGGAATTTAAATTAAGAAATTGATTTCCTCCTCAAGTAAAAGAAAAATGCAATTCGTTTATTTTGCATTAATAAGCATTAAAAGAAAGTGATGTTTAGAAATAATTAAAAGCAATTTGATTATATTTTAATACAATGTATGTTACATTAACTGATAAAATAAAAATTTTGTTAAAATATTTAAAAATGAAATAATACATGTTTTTGTTTTGTCACAATAAATTATATGTATTTATATTTTAAATTATTTTAAATAATATAATTAATTTTAACATTATTTTTTGTGAGGTTTTATTTTACGATCCTACTCCATTGTTTTCTAATGGAGGGTGTTGCAGTAGCAGTGGTTGGCCATATATGTTGCTGAACATACTCTACTTCTGAGCTGGAGTAATTCACTACTGTTTTGGATCCCTTTTTGGCCAAAGTAACTTTATAAGTGCAGTTTATGAATAGCAATGGGCTTACTCTGTTGTGGATGGGCACAAGTCCCTCCCAAAATCCTTCCTTACTCTTTCCTGAACCCCTCCCATTTATTAGTAAGTATGTCCCTTTTTCCAGCCACTGCCCCTGGCCGGTCCTATATTTACTACTAAGTAGTAAATTCACATGTGTGAGGATCTCCCCATAGTAAAGATGAGACTGGTTAAGTTGGAAATTTACACTTGTAGGTTTGTGAACACAATTCGATAGTACTTTAGTAGTACTATTGTGGTTCTACTAAACGTAGTACAAAATATAGTTTGTGAATAGCTCCCCATATGTTGCATTTGTTTACTGATTATGTGCATTTTCCATTCACAATCTAGGTAGGAGTGTTTGCAAGCACACAGTTGCCCTAAGAACAAACTATCTCAATCACATCTTAGACAGCAGGTTCCACAGGTGTAGAGCTAAATCCTCCAACTATTCATTTTCAGAGGTTGTTGTGTCTGCTTGAAATTGTCTTCTCTTAGCATTGCAGATTATCTCAGAGTTTCCTCTTTTTTCAAAATCTGTAGAAACTGGCACTAAGCCTCTTCTGCAAAATTAATTTTAAACCTTTGGTTTTGTTTGATGCTTTTGGTCTAATACTCGAAGATGTTCTGTAACCGGATATTATGATGATAACTGCTCGTCCTGAAAAAACAGTCAATGTTATGATTTAGTTTTCTTGGAATAGCTTTGTTGAGCATTCTTGGATATATGTTCCATCAAACAAAATCATAGTTTCAGTTATGGAACTGTTGTGCACTTCATAAAGACAGTCAGAGAAATAGGATAAAATAAGTGAGCATTTCAGTAACTCAAAACATAAATAATGTCTCCAGGCCTCATTACGTATCTAAAGCCAAAACAATTCCATTACAATTATAACAATCCCCATAGTCTTTATTTTTATTTCAACAAGTAGTAATTTATGTTCCAAATATTTTTTTTTAAACTTGAAGCAAGTATTGCTTCATTCATTTCTTCTGAAAAAACCTTGCTAAAATTGTTGGAGGGATCTGGCAGACCTAAGAAGGGTACTTTAGCACATGGACTACTTGGCCACAATAACAAATAAAAACACATGTCTTATCTCTCCTTGGAGGCAGGCCTACCTTCCCTGGTGCATTGTCGTTGAGAGGTTCCAGTGATAGAGCGCGCAGGTCACCTGACTAATTATTTTATCATATACGTATCGGGCCCATAAAATTCAAATTACCATATTCATTAATCCGGCAACCTTACACTCTACTACCAGTATCCCGGTTCCTTCCTATTTTATTTCCAGTGTACCCGACTTACCAATCCACCGTTACGGGTACCTATTGATCACAATGGATCAGGCAGCTAGCTGTAAAGAAAGGCAGATACCAAAAATACCTTTTCTATAATTTGCACTCATCAAATAATCACAGACTCAGGAAGTTTTAAAACCTTTATCTAAACTTCATCAGATTCTGATAGCATAAGATTTACAATAAGTAAGCAATCAATAACCAAGATTACAAAGAGCACGTATCCATAAAGGAAATAAATGAGACCAACCATTTATAAGTCTAAAGGAAAGTAAGAACAGGGAACATACTAATATAGGTTTCAGAGTTTGACTTAGTATTTTGTCTAAAGGACGGGAAAAATAAGGAACATACTAGAATTTCACAGTGAAATATTTCCCCATAAAGAGGAACTATAAGTAAAGTACGAATGGACCATACTAATAAACCGGTGCAATTACTTGAATCGACTAAAGGATGGGTAAAGAAAAGGAACATCTATATATCATGAACTGAAAAAGAATGTACTTAAAGGATGGGTAAGAAATGGAACATGCTAGAATAACAACAAATAATGTATGACTTGTTCATTTAGTGGTGCAAAAAGCATGGAAAATAAAAATATGCAAGAGTATGATTTTATTGAAGCAAAGAAAGGAAAAGTATAGAAGATGCAGAGTAGATTTTCAGCACAATATTTACCTAGTATGGTGTGAAGACCAACCCTGGCCACGGGTCAGTTAAAGACGGGAAGAACCCCACGGAAAGACAGTCGCCAGTAGGCCAACAGGTGCAGAATGGACACCCCAGGACAGGACAGGAAAACCAGATTAGGATCAGGACGGGACCACCAAGGTAAGACCAGCACCCGCAGTTCGGAAGCAACGCCTGCGCTCCACCCTCTCTGCAGCTATCAGTCGAAACCCCAATTGGGTTCTCGAGTTCCCCAGCAAAGTGCTCCGCCAGCACTTAAGGTTTCTAAAACCCCGCTTGAGTCTATGGAAATTACGGACAGAGTGCTCCGCAGCAGCCTGTATCAGTCACCTATTGAGTGCGTTGGGTCAGTGACAGGTCAGCTATTCGGACAAGTCGGACAATTTCTCTAGCTAAACCTAGGCTAGTTATACTGTTTTCGGGTCAGTGTAGCACCCCCCAATTGTTGCAAGTGTAAGAATTCCCAATTTCGATTGGTCCACAAGTAGGCCAGGTTAACACACCAACCACATTTCACCTTTACAAGACATCATTAGCATACTCTGGGACCGCCTATTGAATTTGGGGTTCCCATGACATGTTCTACAAAATACAATGGATTATATACAATTGTTGCATTTGCAGGACAGTTCAGCTTCGTTCTGCTGGGTCGCAGGTCACTTTCTCAGGAGCATCTTGGCTGTGGCTGCCAGCTGGCTGAGTTCCACTGATACAAGGTTTTCTTCCCTCTGCCAGGGTGACATGCGCAGTAGGGACTTCTAGATGGGGTTTGGACTCCCTCCCAGGCCCAAGGGTTACGATACATGAAAAGTAAGCGAAAACAAATTAACACACAGAAATAAATGAATACACTGTATACCATGAATAGCTACTCTATACCCCTTTACTTTAATATAACTATAGCGTTAGGGTGAGTGCATAACAAGTACCTTTGCGATAGCAGCTTTGCAAGCACGGAGCATATGAGGAGACAAAGCGGCCATATTAGCAGTATTGCGCATGAGCAAACTTTTCCCACCAGAACTGCAAGTGCGTCACATCACATGACTATGACCGACGCATGCGCAGACTAATTTCCCGCCAAGCAGCGGCCATTTTAATAGCAAGCGTTATTGCTGTTTAGTACACATAGGCAAGCGTCTCTGGGACACCCCCGTGTAGTGTAAAAGTGCAATATTAGTAAGACAAACATTTTGATTAGATTTATTACCACTATTCGAGGTTCATGAGTACAAGCAAGTTGCGTAACGTGCGAATCCTTGCTCCATCACCAGTCCCTGGAAAATATAATTAAATCCCTGGGCCGAAACACAATATTTTTTTTCATAAAAGTAAGACTAAATCCTATTTATTATTTTCTACTGGACTGCAATGGTATCAGGAAGTATGATGCTTAAGCAACATAGCTTATTACTACCCAATATGGGGTGATTCCATTGTTTCCAGACAACCGGATTAACTGCAAAGGTGGTTGTATCAGTAAAGCATAAACGTTTGTTCTTTCATTGGACTAATTCATGCTAGGAAGGAAATGGAAACAGCAGTTGGTGAACATTACCAGCTTTTATTCTCTACTCTTACTCCATAAAGGTGGCATGCAAACAATATATGCTAACAGCTTTGACTGTTGACAATAGATTCTCCTCACAACCAAATACTGAAAATTCAAGGAATGCATGATCTTTGCCATCCCTGCTTTCACAGCAACTCTAATTTTCAATAAAAAGGATCCTTGAGACCCACACAACGTTCAACAAAATGTGAACCTGAGAGAAATTAAAATACCCCTATACAAGCACTCAGATGCTAATGTAACAATTTTCAGAATACTCTTCATGCTGGAGAGCGATAGAAATAATAAAGTTTCTATTACATTTAGTAACTGACAGGGCATGTTGGAATGCCTAGAAGTACATCCTGCAATCTTATAAGAATGGAAACAAGAAGATACCCCTAAAGTCCCTTGTCCTTCAGTCATGGAATATGTTACCTTCTGTGACCTGTGACGTTCAAAATTATCACAGAAACAACATGGTGGTATCTCTGCAGAGTACTGTATATATTTGAAACAATAAGTGTTTGTTGTGATGTTCAGTGGCCCTTACTGCGGAAACCATTATAGACTGGTTGTAACATTATGGCGCCTTTTGAGGAGCCTCACACACTAGCTGCTCCTGTGTAACGGGATGCGAACACTGAGAGTCCAAAATAAATGCGAAATTCTGTTAAAAGAAGCGAGTGATCTTAATTTGCAAAAATTGAAATTGCCTTTTAATATTGACATGTACTTACTGCTTTTAAAAAGCGATGATTGCGATAAGTCAATGGCTACCTCTAATACATTGAAAATACCTATTGGGAATAGACTGGAGTGCATTATTTATATGGTAGGAAAATCTAGTTCTAATTCTTGTACATCTCCTGACTAGAAAGAAACTTTTAAGTGCTAACACCAGTCCCGGCAGTGCAAATCTATATGTGATTCTTGATCTCTTATGCTTAGGTATAACATTGAGTGGACAGTGATTGATGGACATTTAAATAGGCAAATTTACAGTATCAGGTGACTTACTAAACACAATTTGGCAGTACACTCGCAATTGTTCACAACCCCATGTCATGTGTAAAAAAAACAGCTCTTCCGTTTCTGCACCTGGGACACTCTGATTGTCTAATAATGCAAACTGGTAGTAGTGTTTCCCTAAATGGGAAAGGAACCGCACAATCAAAAAGTCAGATGTCTTTTTCTGTCTCTGCATCAAAAATAGTACTTTGTAAATCAATAAACATAATTATCTTCCATTTTTTGCTGGAGTGCAAATTCTGCTAAAATGCACCTACTACCAAGAGATGCAATGTACACAACAGAAACCTGTTGGGTAAACACACATGAAAAAAAAAGAAAGAGCAACTCATGCACACCCTCCACTATTCCTATGTCCCACAAACAATTTTCAGTCTTAGTGATTTGTTTCTGACCCAAAGTAGAAAACTATTCCTTAATCAATTTGGCAACTTAACGAAGACCGTTCCAATTAACAAGTTCTCGCGAGATAAATAGAGTCCACTATACGAAGCTTCTTCAAATTAATTCCTTTCATTTCCTTGTTGCTGTTACATCCATCATAAACAGTTGCCAACACGTGTTTCGTCTCCACTGAGACTTTATCAAGGCGATGGACAAGACGCTCTTTGTTCTATTATTCATCAAGTTCCAGAGATTCTTTGTACTCTTGGTGGTGTGAGATCAACAGCCGTTATTCTCAAGACTATTCTTCAAAGTCTTCCAGAACACCCGCAATCAGTACCATTGATAAACAGTCCTTAAATTAGTGTTCGTCACTTCTGTTGAGATCAACCAATACAGAATATGGTATGGCTCCCCACACTAGCTAAAACCGATGTAAGTTCTCCTTAATAAAAGTATTTTGTAATCGAGAAATCTACACGAATTCTGTGCCCATCAAGTTCCATGCTCCGTTCGATAATATGTACCCGATAATGTAAATGGTATATCGCCAGTAAGGAACCTTGCTAAGTTCCAATTCACAAATGTAGCGGTTTGCGTCCTCCACTGACCTCACATCCCTCTGACTGCAACTGAAATAATGGCTGTTGATCTCACACCACCAAAAGTACACAGAATCTCTGGATATATTTCTACTTTGGGTTAGAATCAAATCACTCAGACTGAAAATTGATTGTGGGACATAGGAATAGTGAAGGGTGTGCATGAGTTGCTCTTTCCTTTTCACTCATATTATCTATCTGGGTACATTCTAGATAACTTCAAAGGGGTCAATAAATACAGTGCAAGAAATGAAAGTGGGTCCATTTCAACCCACCTTTACGAGAGATGAGCCGGACATGCACACCATTTTGACTCCTCTCTGCATCTGTCACTAGCTTTTTCAGTTCATTATCTCATATTTGTCAAATCTGCAACACCTTCTCTTGTTTATTGGCCTTCAGTGCCTTATGAAGTCAGGACACCACATGGGCAGAGTGTTTCATCTCTAAAAGTTCAGCTAGTACCACAGGTGACAGAAGTCACTGGGAAACCCAAACCAGATCTCTCTTGTTGTTCCAGACATCCGTGTATATAGAAGGAACTGAGCTGGTCCCACCCTAAATTGGAATTGTGGCTCTTCAAACATCAGGAAATTATCCCCAATGTAGATATTTCTAAGCATGGGACACCCCTTAATGTGTCCCATATATCACTCACATGTCCATAGCAATCTTCCTAAACAGCTGTAGTCACCAAATCTCCAAGATCTAGGGAACGGGGGATGTCTAAATACCCAATGTACTGATGCATCCCATTCAGCAACAGTATGTCGACCCACATACAGATAGTGCTGTGGTCCCCTCCTACCCTTCATTAACAAGATATGAAGCAACTTCCCCTCGCAGAATACATTCAATAACCTCTTCTCCCAGTTCGCTTCCGCATCAAGCGACTGTGCTGCTTGTTGGAGGTGCACCGCAATGTAATACAGCCACAGATCAGGCAAGACCTAGATCGCCCACTACTCTGTCAAATTTAAGGGTGTCCTGGCGTATTCTATGGCTTTTACCTGCCCAACCCAGGGAAATTAGGAGGGAATCAATTTCTTTGAATGTGGAGCGTGGAATCTCACTTAATGTATTTTGTAAATTAAATAAACAGCATGATAGGAGCACTCTTTTCACAAGTGCGACACAACCAATGAAAGTTAGGGGGAGAGTGTGCCAGAAGGCAATTGGCCTCTGCATTCCCTGAAGAATTCTACCTATGTTGTTGGTGTACTGCATCTCCATGGCGTTGGCCACCTGAACACCCAAATATCTGATCTGTTCCATATGCCACTGTCTGCCAATATTCAGGAGTATGTCAAGTGCAGTACCAATCCATCTACGCAGAAGGAAGGCCAAAATCTTCATCGAATGCGGATCCTTTAGGTAAACCAATGCATCATCTGCATACATTGAAACAACATGTGTTATTTCTCCTATCCTTATACTTCACTCATGCATCACCTCCTGCAGTCTGATCATTAAAGCCTCTAATGCAAGAGCAAACAGCAGGGGTGACAATGGGCATCCCTTACGAGTTCCGCACTCAATGTCCCATCTAGTTGATATTAGATTACTCAAATGCCTTCTTGCCATGGGTTTCATATCAAAAAGTTTAAGCCACCTTTGGAAAGAGGAACCAAATTCTATCCTATGTAGCATTTCAAACATATCATCCCACCCTGCAGTATGAAACGCTTTTGCAGTATCTTGTGGCAGCAGGATATTATCGATGTTCATATGTTGCGCAGAGGGTAGCACATGAGTAAGCCTATGAGCATTTTGTAATGTACTTCGCCCCGGGATAATCATGTACTGAGGAAACCATAATAAGGCAGAGCCTGTTAACTAGAATCTTGGCCAGGAGTTTGACATCAGGGTTTATCATCGGAAGGGGGCTGTTGGACCTCAGTTTAGTGGGGTCCTGATCTAGCTTGGACACCATTACTCTAATTGCCTCCCTCATTGTATCAGGGAGTTTCTCAAATTTATAGCCTCTATGTATACTTCCAGAAATTTGTCAGGAAGCAGACGACTGATAGAATTCTGGAGCCAGACCATCTGAACCTGGCGTTATATTATAGGGCATATCATTTAATGCCAACAGGAGCTCCTCTTTTGTGAGCTCTGCCTCCTGGCCCTCTAAGTGTATATCTGTGAGTCTCAGACATAAATCATTGCAGATAATCCACTGGGGTGTAATCATGCAATCGCTGTGGGCTTTTGTATGCCTCTTCTAAGTAGTGTTGTAGAGTAACATTATACATGCTTGGGTGTGATTCTCAAGCCATCAGGCCTTGTAAGTATCATGGGGTGTGAAGCTCTCTACGTAGTAGCCATGCAAGGCGTTTATCTGATTTTTAGCCATCCCTATTAGGTCTTATCTGTACTCTCTGAGTGCAAGTCTATCTAATGTGTCCCATGTAGCACTCAGTTTTTCCTTAGTAGTTATTAATTCAGCCCTGGACACAGTATCCAAACATTCTTTACTTTGCAATCTGGAAACCAACTCTTCCTGTTATGACAATTCCGTGTTAAGTTGTTGTTGTATTCCGCAAACACTTTTCTAATGCATTGGCCTCTCACCACTCCCTTAAAAGTCTCCCATTCATTAGACCTAGTGGTCGTTGAACCCCAGTTGGTCTCAAAATATCCATCCATTACCTCCCTCATTTCATCTCAGAACACTTGGTTCTGTAGAACTTCTGGTTGTAACCTCCACAGGAGATTCTAGGGTCTGGATGGGGTACCTCAATAATCAATTACTAATGTATTTATACAGTGCTGCATATATTGTTTCTGCTATATCGCGGGTTAACATAAAATGATCCAATCTACTATAAGTCCTGTCAGATAGTAAATGGCAAGATTTCTTCCGCACAATGGGGTACAACATTCGCCATATGCCCAGGCAGTTCAATCTGTCCATCATCTCCTTTAAACTCTTTGTCATAGATGGTTTCGCTTGCAATTAGGGGTTGTGCCTATCTATATCTCCGTCTACAGTACATATGAAGTCCCTGACCCATATATTCAGTACATTCCCATATGGTGTGATTGATCCTATAACACTCCTTAATAGATGCTCTTATCAACATTTTGGTCATATTTATTAATTAATAAAGCAAAGCTGTAGCCCATCTATTACGGGTTTTGACTTGTTTGATGAGGCAATTCAGTCAGCGGTATTGGTGATTGAGGTGGTGAACTTCTGGACTGCTTGTTCAAGGTTGGTTGCGGGTTCAGGCTGGGTTGTGGTGATGGCATCCATCCATTGGGTTTTGTCACTTTGTTATAGCTGCGTAAGGGGTTGATGGGGGGGGTCTGGTGGCAGTGAATGGTGATCCTGCGATGGTGAAGTGGATGACGGAGTGGCCGGTCCACGTTAGATCTGTGGCATGGCTGTATTTGACTCTGTGGTTGGCCGTAAAAATCAGGTCGTGTGTGTGTCCTGCTCTGTGTGTTAGGTCGGTGGGCTGCTAGATCAGATCAATGTTGCCAATGCATTCCAGTAGGTGGAGGTTGAGGTCTCCGAGAAAGATATAATCCTTTAACTTGATGGCTAATGGTGCGATGAAGTCGGTCATGGCGTCGCCAAAACTGGTGCTTGGTCCTGGGGGTCTGTAAGTGAGGGAGCCTCTGACGATAGTTGTCATCGGTATGGAGTTGGAAATTGAGGTGTTCTGATTGTTGTGGTGTCGTTATGGGTGGTGGTACAGCAGTTTGTTTCTGTGTGGATGATGGAGACTCTGCCTCCATATTTATTGGTGTGGTCTCTGTATGTCATCTTATAACTGTTAGGTGTTGCGGTGGCGATGTCGGGGGCAGAGAAGGGGTTGAGCCAGATTTCTGTGAGTTTCAGTGAACTTCAGCTTCTTATTCAAGTGAATACAAAGCCAGCTGTTTAGAGACAAAGGGTAGGCGGTGAAGCATTTTATCATTTCCTATTGATATATTTTATCCAGATGTGCAGCAGTCCTAGAGAAGCTTACCACACCTAATATGTAAGAAAAAACATTTCTAGAAATCGCTAACAATAATCAATACCATCTTCATGTCATCTTCAACCATCCACTGAGATGCTCTCCCACAGCACCAGTTTATCATTTTGATCCACTGGTGAATCTGAGGACAGATCATGTTTATGTCTATCTTGTGGGGTACTGTTAACTTCAAGGTTAACTGTCTCAGCTTCAAAGTACTTATTGTTCTGTACCGTGATCCTTGTCTTTTGGGAGGTCCCTCCATGCTGCGCCTGCGTATTATACAGTGGTCTATTAGTCCATCTCATCCATTGTTGGGGCCCACTTTAATATTAGAGACAACCCTTAACAGCGTTCTGTCTCCCAGCTCAAGCCACTCCAACATAACAGCCGCATCCCTTAAAAACTGTGATCGTCCATCGGGCATGACACAGAGTTTGGCAGGGGACATCAGCATATATTGCACCCCCATCGTCCTGAGCTTCTGCTTCACAGCATCAACAGACTTGTAGAGCTTTTGAACACGATGTGGGTAGAGAGGGAAGATGCGGATCACCTGCTCATCAAATTATTGTTTTCCCATTTTACAAGCACGTTGAAAACCAAAATATCTGTCCTTATAATTTAAGATCCTTGTTATAATGACTCAGGGGAAGGGGCAAATAGAGAAGGCATGGATACTGTGGGTCTATAGGCATGTTCTATAACAAAAAAATCAGATAACCCTTCAAGGACTAGGAAGTTTTCCAATCCACTGCTCTAAGGAATATTCAGAGGCATTATATTTTACCCGTTCCGAGAATCAAATGAACCTGAGATTATTCTTGCAGGATCTCCCTTCAGCATCATCCAGTCTATTATGCAGATGATGTGTCAGTTCTAAAAGGGAATGTACTGTAGATTTCAGCTCAGCCATTTCTGTTTGCAGGACAGTTACAGACTTTTCAGTAGCCAACGATCAACAGCTAACCTCGCGCACATTGACACGTAGGAGAGTTACCTGAACAGATATGGTGTCTATTTTGTTTTTGACCATAAGTCTTGAGTTTTCAATGCTGCCAAAATCTGACCTCCAGTAGATTGGGGCACCATCTGCAAGACATTCCCCATTTCTTGGTCGTTTGAGGTATATTTGTTCTTAGTCCCCTCATTGGACTGGCCCATCTTGGTCTGCTGAGAGGACTTGAGAGCTCTATCTCCCCCCATCTTTGGCATGATCCACAAATGGGCACTCCGGCGCATCCCAGTCCTACCACAGAGTGGCTGTGTCGCAAGCATCTTTACAAATAGCTGCCATTTGGTTATTATAGCGTTTAATACTTCTATCTGAATGTGAGTTGTCACCATTTAAATGCATACTTTTTTGCACTGAGTTGTTCAAGCCAAGTCATGAAATGATATGCTTTTGAAATAATTATATGAAAAGAGGCTCATGTATGTGTGCTTTGTTTGAGAAAACTGAAAGTGAAGTTTAAAGCATATGTTGTTGTTTTATTATATATAGAGTCCGAGCATGGAACCAATGTCCTTTGGTAAGCTATCACTAACCATATTACGAAGATGGTTCACTTGACAATTTTCCCATTCTGTATGGTAAAAATGTTCAGTCTGATAATGCCTTTGTCCTATGACCAAGTTATGCTACAGATTTGTCCCTATCAATAACATTTGGTGAGGTGAAAGCAACCCAGCTTAGCCTCGAATGCAAAGCCCCTTGCCTTGACATGATTTCTTTGCCTCCGATGTGGCTCTTGAGCCCTTCTCCTCGTACATTTATTTAATATGGTTTTGAGCACTGGAGTTATGTTGCCTGCATGTAAAACAGTGAACATGGTGCTCATTTTAATTAAGTATTGGCAAAGCCAATTGTTTGTACCTTTCTTAAACTACTGACTTTGCCAGTGTTTTTGCTGATAATGTCCAGCAGTGAAAAAAAAGAAATACCTTTTGCTGCTCCTGTGCAGCATCAGAAAACAAAAACAAAAATAAAGAAGCACATGATGACATGTCCACCCAATCGCAAGTGTGCGCATGAAGACCCATTGGCAGGCCAGCATGATGACGTTTGCGCATGCATATGGCATAATGATGGGTGCTATTTTTTTTAACCTGTTTCAAAATGGCAGACGCCACTTGGAATAGCAAATCATAAGTAATAATTTCAACATGCACAAAAGCTACTCATAAAAAAGAAATAAAGTGGCAACTGCCAGGCAAACCAAACACAATAAAAACAACCCTTGTATTTTTTAAAGCAATGTGACAGGCAGAGCAACTAACAATGGGCAGCGGCGCACTGGAGAAGGAAATACAAATAAATCACCAAACTTGGGAAAGCAATAGATGAGCTGGGGTGCTGGGAGGGGTGAGTAACATTGAGCAAAGGCGGAATAAAAAATTAGCTAGCTATCGTGCCAAGAATTTTAAATTCTATTAAGGACACGGATGCGAGGATTATGCTTTCTCTTTCATTTATTGCTACACACAGCAGCCAATGAAATTTAGTATTGTATATCAAAAAAATAAATTTCCCATGATGCACACAACACATCACATCCTGTCAGAGCCCATAAGAGCCAGTCAATACCGGATATCCTCCTCTTTCTTTGCTTCGAACAGTAAAAGTCCATGAAATAACTGAAATCCAACATTAACATCCTCCAACGTGGAAGTGATAGAGCGCGCGAGGCCACCCGACCAACAGTTTTCGCCGTTTCCGGCTTCAGGGCCCATATACTTTCAAATCACCATATACATCGATCAGGTGACTTCACAAGCTCTACCAGGTTGATGTGTGTGTGTTCCCTGCTACCAAATTTCGGTGCACCCGACTTACCATCCACCGATGCGGGTGCCTAATGACCACAATGAATCAGGGAGCTAGCTGTAAAGGAAAGGCAGCAAAATACAAACCCAACCAATAACATTCAAATACTGTTTAAATGACCACGGACAACTGGAAGTTTTAAAATGTTTATCTAAAGTTCATTATTTTCTTGCATGAGGTACAATAAAACAAGGCAATCAATAATCAAGATAATGTAAATCACATATGCATAAAGAAATAATGACAGAGTAATCATCAAAGTACTAATAAAATGTAACGAGAAAAGATACTATATAAGTCAGTATTATCTAGACAGTGATAGACTAAGTGTGTGTGACTATAGAAGAACTTATAATGAATAACACGCTTCACTTAAGGTGAAAGGGCCTTTGAACAACCTAGGCAACGAAGTTCTAGACCATATCAGGAAATGACACACTGCTATGCAAAATATGATTTCTAACAAATGAGAAGACATAGGAATAACTTTGCAAAATTTATAAATGACTGTTCAATAGTTGCGGAAAGGCATGGAAATATAACATATGCAATGTTGAACTTTATTTAAGCAAAAGTTAGAAATTCAGAAGGTGCAAGAATTTCAAGAGGTTCAGAGTGATATTTACCTAGAAAAGGTGTGGAAACCAAACCCTGGCCACGGGTCAGTTAAGGACAGGAAACCCTCAAGGAAGGATACCCCTCAAAGGACAGCAGGTGCAGAATGGACACCCAGGATAGGACAGGATACCCTCGGAATAGGAATCAGGACAGGACCCTCAGGACAGGACAGCAAACCCTCAGGACAGGACCCTCTTCAGGACAGGACCGGAACCCACAGTTCGGAAGCAACGCCTGCGCTCCACCCGCTCTGCAGCTATCGATCAAGACCCCGATTGGGTCAGCGAACTCCCAGCTAAGTGCTTTGCCAGCACTTTAAGGTTCAGTAGAACCTTAGTCTATGGTCAAATTCGGACAGAGTGCTCCGCAGCGCTCTGTATCTTCAGTCACCTATTGAGTGCGTTGGGTCAGTGACAGGTCAGCTAAACCAGACAAGTCGGACGGTTCACTAGGTGAACCCAGGGTAGATATACAGTTTGGGGACAGTGTACCACCCCCCAATGTTGCAAAGTGTCAGAATCCCTCAATTTCGATTGGTCCTAAGGTAGGGTTTGGGTAACACACCAATCACAATACGCGAATTGAAGCCTTCATTAACATATTTGGGTACCGCCTAGCAGATTTGGGGTTCCCATGAGCTAACAGTAGCGCAACAATACAATGTATCACATAAGGAGCCACATTCGCTGTTCTCGCAGGGCAGAGGTGACTTTCTCAGGAGCATCTCGCCCATCACTGCCAGCTGGCTATGTTCCATCAGCCAAGGTCCCTCGTGCTGCCGAATGTCGCACAGGCGCAGAAGGGACCTCCAATATGGCTCTCCTCTCACTCAGACCCCCATTTCCCGCGGTACATGAAAAGTAAGCGAAAACAAATTAATACATAATAATGTCATTATGAAAAACACATCACAGGGTTGGTACTTTTAACTCATCATCAAGAAATAAACTTATGCAATTAAATGTTAGCTACATTGAGACGGACACAAGAGCAGTGGCACGAGCAGTACCACATGATAAGCACAGCTATGAATTACGCATGCGCATAACTTTCCCTCCACTTCTGCAGACGCGTCAGGACACGTGAGTGTGGCTGACGCATGCGCAGTAACTAAAATACAAGCAGCGGCCATTTTAGGGGACACGAGTAATTATTTTAGTAAAACACATGTGCAAGCTTCACGGTCTTTCTCCAAACTAAATATAAATGTTAGTAAAACATACACGGGTTACCTTGTTACACATAAACGAGGTTCTTGATTTCGGCAAGCCGCAAAATATGCAAAGCTTTGCTTCATCAATCCCCTCTTTGATGATATCTACTATCATCACAAATTATACTGGAACCAGATGCCAACTTTCTTTCACACTTTATAAAGTTCTATTTCTTCCAGCAACCGCTCTAACTTTTCTCTTTCAGTTTTAGCAGGGTGAGAAGTTTTCACCTTTTTGTATATCTGATCATTCACTTCCTCTAATTCAATCTCATCCATACTTCGTTTCACTCCTCTTGCATTTACCTCATGCTTTTTGGTGCGCTTGCGGTATTTACAGCATAAGAAAATGGAAAGTATAATAAGACCTATAATACCAATTGGCATCAGAATTTTGAATAATAAGCTTTTACCTATGCTAGCAAGCCAATGACCTACATTTGAGAGACCATCTACCAGTCTCTTCCAGGCACTATCAACCTCGAGTGGTTTGAGTTCCTTTGCCAAATTAGTAATGTTTTTCACATATCTTTTGATCTGTACACTTTTATCCGGAATATAAGTGCAACAATGTTGCGCCTTCAACATCCGGCAGACTCCGCCCTCTTTCGCTAATAAGGTGTCAAGAGCAAGTCGATTTTGTAAAACCATTGATCTGATCGCAACCATTTCGGTATTGACCAGCAGAAATCCATGAGCTGTTTCAGTAGACAGCACATCTACTATAGTAGACAATTTGCAAATTCTGTGAGTGTTCAGAACCACTCCCACTCCAGGTATCAGTGCACTGAAAATACTACCCATAATTTCACCTATACTTTCTCTTTTACTACGCACTAAGCCATTAGTATCTTCATTGCTTCCAGCTTTTCCATTCACATGGTATATTTTCGGGAAAACAATGCCAAAGTAGCAGCTCCCATACCAGTGATCCGGCAATTTGAAATAAGCCTTGTCCCCACAAATATAATAAATTCCAGGAAACACAGGCTCTGACCCATTTTTAAAACCCCAACCTCCAATTACCTTGTAATTATGTTCGCATTCACTGGAACCAATGAAAACATTATTATAATAGCTAGTCTTCTCGCGGTGAAGACATAGCTTGCCTTTCTTTTCAAAATCCAGCAACAGAGCAGGACCCGCTCCACCAGATGAGGTGCCTTCCATGTTTTCTGCCCACTTTGGCTTTTTCTGACTTTCGTCATTAGCCTTCTTCTGAATTTTAATTCTCCTTTTCTCTGCCATGTTCAGGAACATCTTTTCCTGCTCACGCAAAGAACAAGTCAAGTTATCTCTGTGTGCGTCTGCTATGTCAATGTTCCCTATAGTCAGAAAGTAGTCTCCCATATATCTTATGGTGTCAGTTTTGGTATGTACAGGATTCAAGTTCCCACGTATAGGAAGTTCAGAAAAGATCACGTCATTGTTAGAGTAATAATACTGTAACGGTCCCCTTTTGTAAAATAAACTAGCTAAAATGCTACAGGAAATTCCATATGTCAATGGCAGATGATGGTATGTCACGCCTTCAGCCACCGAAGTAGGTAGCTTCATGCAGACATAGCAATCTTCAATTTCCATAGTTTCTACATAGTGTATTAACAAGTTTGCGAAAACATTCAAATGTGTCCTGTTTTTCATTCCATGGTAATGTAGTCCTTTCTCATCTGATGCTTCTAAGTCTCGTTTAGTTTGTCTCAATGCTCTCTCATGTCTTTCTACACTCTGTGTTGTCAGCTCCTCATTGTCAGTATTTACAACTTCAGTAGGGACAATGTTAGTATCTTTACTTACAGCAAAGGGAATGAAAATTGTTAATCCTATCCAGATAACTATCAGCACTACTACACTACATATACACACCTTGCAACACGTCTTAAAACGGCTGCAACTAGGACTACCATTCACTGTTGAATCAGACATTTTAGCTCAGTAGGAGTGTTCTCACCCCTCTTTTTTACTTTTTTACACAACTAGCTTACTTTGTGCAAATTCACGGTGGCTCGTCTTCCTCTTCAGCTGAGTACTCTGGGACAGGTTCTCCGTCGCTTACGTCAGTTATATCAAGATCTTCAAGTTCTTCCAAAACCAGTGTCCATTCAGGAGACTTGTACTTTTTGTTTTGTCTTTTTATTCGCTCACTCCTTCTTTTGGAAGAGTCTTCTTCTTGTTCTGCTATTCGAGCACTTCTTCTTGCTTCTGCACGTTTTTCTTCCACTGTCTTTATCCTTAGTCTCAGTCTTTTTACAAACCTAGGCTCAAGGTTGTTTCTTTTCTTTAGTCTCTTAGTCGGTACTTTGACTTCACTTTCTTTTCTTATTCTCTTGTTCTCTTTATCTTGTGGTAATTCTTCTCCACTTTCTTCTTCTACTTCCCTTATCTGACTAGTTCCAGGGCTAGCATCAAATTTTTCTGCCTGGTTGCTAATCTGGCCTTGTTCAGGAATATTTTGTTTTTGGCTTTCAATTGTCTCTGTTTCTGTTTCTGTTTCTGTTTCCTGAACCCGTTTTTCTAACCCTATCTGATCCTGTTCAAGCACTTCGATCTCTTGATTTTCTTCTGCTCGAACTATTACTCTATGTCTAGTCTGTCCCTTATCCACATCAGGAGTTAGCGGAGGAGTATCAAACACTTGCTCTGTATCCTGCACTTGTTCAGTATCGGGTACTTGTTCAGTATCGGGTACTTGTTCAGTATCGGGTATTTGTTCAGTCTTATTCACTGGATCTGTATCAATCACGTGCTCTGTCCCTGTCTGACCTTCTCCTTCCTCAGTTTTGATTTGAATCTCAAGTGGCTGAGGATCTTCGCCTGTGCCTTGCTTTTCCTGACTAGTCCACTCTCTACCTTCACTAAGTCGTTCTCTTGTTCTGATAGGATCTTCGGTCAGATCAATCATCGGTATCCATTCTTCTGGCCATATGCTTGGCAGCTCGTCTTCAGCTACTCCTGGCTCAGTTTCCTGGACCTCTTCAGCAGGCTGGGTTCTTGGCAGTTCGCAGTCAACTACTCCTGGGCCAACGTCTGCTGTTCCTGCAACCTGACTGGTGCTGGGCTGCTCGTTGTCAGTTGCTACTGGTCTGACTTCTTCAGGGTCCTCTGCTGGTTGCCCTGGTTCTTCAAATCCTTTGTCTGGCAATACCTTCTGGGTGTGTCCGGCGTGGATCCACTGGGGAACACCTGCGACTTTTACTGCAGTGGTTGTCACCAGGATTACTTGGCGTTTCTTTCCCCACCTTGGTGCCAGACAGCTTGATCGAGTGTGCTTCTTTATTTTGACCCAGTCTCCTGGAACCAAGTTGTGGAGAGGAGTCGTTGGATTAAGGATGCCGTCGTCTCCAATCTGGCGAGAGATAGAACGCACTTGGTCACCCAATCTTCTGCAGTATTCAAGCACCAAATCATCAGTAATACTCAACAGTTTGCTTCCTGGCACCCATGCTTGTCTCATCACTCTTCCCATAATGATTTCATGGGGACTTAGGCCTGTCTTGCGGTCTGGAACACTTCTCAGTCCCATCAGGACCAGGGGCAGGGCCTTCACCCAGTTCATGCCAGTAGCATCTGTCAGCTTTGCTAGTCTGTTTTTGATAGTTCCATTTACTTGTTCCACTATTCCAGAAGCCTCTGGGTGGTATGCACAATGGAGTTTCTGCCTTATTCCAAAGGCCTTACAGAGTTCAGCCAGTATGTCATTCTGGAAATGTCCACCCTTATCTGATTCAATAATGCATGGTATTCCGAACCTAGGTATCAGTTCTTTTAGTAAACACTTCGCTACTGTCAGTGCGTCACTTTTGGGAGTAGGGTAAGCTTCTACCCATTTCGAAAATACGCACACAATGACAAGGACATATCGCTTTCCTTCACAATGGGGCATGGTGATGAAATCAATCTGTATTTTTATAAAGGGACCCCCTGACCTCCCAATCTTGCTCAGTTCAACCATTGTCCTCTTGCCTGGGTTCATCTGTTGACATGACAGGCACCTCTGGCAGAGGGACTCTGCTACCTTCCTGAATTTCTTGCTGTACCAAGTCTGTTGAAATACCAGAATCATGGCATCCCTACCAATGTGTGATCCTTCATGTATTAATCTTGCCATTGTGCCAAGCAAGTGTCGGGGTAACACCGGCATACCAGTTGGGCCCAAAATCACACCATCCACACGCCTCGGTCTACAGCCATCCTCCTTCCATTTTTCTCTTTCTTGCCAAGGAGCCGACTCCTGCCACTCTCTCACCTCATCCCATGTAGGCACTTCCTCAAACACCTGAAGCTGGCAGCTGGTTCCTGGCCCCCCTCGTTTTGGATTTACAATATACCGATCTTTGGCACACCATTGAGCCACTCGATCAGCATAATCGTTTCCCAGAGATACTCTGTCCATGCTCCTTTGATGAGCAGTACATTTTACCACTGCCAGTTCTTTGGGCAACTGAATGGCCTCTAAAAGGTCATGAACAACTTTTGCATTCCGAATGGGAGTACCTGAGGAAGTCATGAATTCCCTCTGCAGCCATAATTGGCCAAAGTCATGCACAACGCCATAACAGTACTGACTGTCAGTATACACTGTTATGCGTAAGTCCTTCCCAATTTTGCAAGCCATTATCATGGCTATCAATTCGGCTACTTGTGCAGACTTGATGTTATATAGGTAACCTGCTTGTTCAATTTTTGTGAAAGACACTACTGCATAAGCAGCACTCAAGCCTCCTAATTCATGTCTTAGACAGGAACCATCCACAAATAGTTCTTTATCATGCTCAGGCAATGGTACTTCTTTTATGTCTGGGCGTGGTTTGGTACTGAACTCTGTTAGGTCAATACAATCATGTTCATCATCATCCCCACCTTCCATTTCCAAGGGGTCGGGGAGTAAGGTGGCAGGGTTCAGAATACCGCACCTAACAATGCTCACATTTGCTGCACCCACAAGAATCCTCTCGTATTTAGTCAGCCGACTAGGGGTGAGATACTGTGTTTTAGTTCTGGTCAATAAGATTACCACTCCATGTGAAACATACACGGTCACAGGATGTCCCATGACAATGGACTCACTCTGTTCCAAACTTGCACAGGTAGCAGCTACTGCTTTCAGACAGCCTGGTAACCCAGCAGCTACTGGGTCCAGTGTGGCAGAGAAATAGGCCACAGGCCTCCTGGTTGTGCCATGTTCTTGAGTCAGGACTGACAATGCGCAATTATCGTGAGTGTCACAGAATAGTGCAAACTCTTTGGAATAATCTGGCATTCCCAACGCAGGGGCTGTACACAGACAGTTTTTCAATCTTGTGAAAGCCATTAGACTTTCATCGTCCCACTGTACAACATCTGGCATTCCTCTCGTGGTCATTTTTATCAAGGGCCTGGCTAAGGCTGCAAATCCCAGAATCCACTGCCTGCAGTACCCTAATACACCCAGGAACATTCTGACTTCTTTTTGAGTACGGGGCAACTGCATCTTTTGAATTATTCTCACTCTTTCTGAAGTGACTTTTCTGACACCCTTTTCTATCTGGTGTCCTAGATATTTCACTGATTTTGCACAGAACTGTAGTTTGTCAGGGGCCACTTTATGCCCTTTCTCACACAGATGATTTAGGAGGGCAATGGTGTCAACTACACAGTCCCGGTGACTTTTAGACGCCAATAGAAGGTCGTCTATATACTGCACTAAGACAGAGTTCCCAGGTAAGGTCAAAGTCTCTAGACATTTCTTCAAGATCTGATTAAAGATAGAGGGACTCTCTGTATACCCTTGAGGGACCCTGTTCCAACAATACACGTGACCCTCGAAAGCAAATGAGAAAAGAAATTTGCTGTCGGGGTGCAGGGGTATCGAAAAGAATGCATGACACAAATCAATCACAGTGAACCACTCAGCATCCCAAGGAATCTGGTACAGAATTACTGCAGGGTTCGGGACAATAGGGCAACAAGGAACTACAATTTTGTTAACCTTTCTCAGGTCCTGCACTACCCTATACTTGCCACTAGGCTTTTTGATGCCCATAATCGGTGAGTTGCATGGGCTGCTCATCACTTCCTGTATGATGTTTCCTTCCAATAATTTTTGTATTTCCAGAGTGACACCTGCTTTCACCTCAGCATTCATTCGGTAGGGCCTAGTGTTAGGATATACTGCATTGTCTTTGATGGCTATTTGTATGGGGTCCACATCTTTCATCAACCCCACATCCTTTCCAGTGAAATCCCACACCTCTGGCTTTACGGCTTCCTGTAGTTCTTGGGGCAAGTCCTGCAGGGTCAATCTTTTAATTTCTGAGTCAGGTCTAAGCAACAATAATTTATAAATGCCGTCTTCATCTGGGGTCTGTATTTCAACACCTTTTGGTGTGCAAAAGATGGTACAGTTCATTTTGCACAGCAAATCACGTCCCAGTAAATTTACTGGACTGGTGTCACAGACGACAAATCTATGCATCTGTTTAAAATTTCCAATTGAAATCTCCATTGGTTCGGTAACAGGAGTACTAATCAATTGATTAGATACACCTACTACTTGGATATTTTCTCCCGAGAGGGGTAGGTTTGGAACGTCCACTGTTCTTACAGTAGAACGGGTAGCGCCAGTGTCCAACAGAAAGGTGACATCATTTCCGTCAACCTTTCCTTCAATATATGGTCCTGGCTGGTCTACCGGCAAGGAAGCGCCAAGTACGCACTCCTCGTCCTCCCCTCTCAGGCCCCGTCAGTCCTGATCATTACAAAGGAAGGTATCATTCAGCAGATACTGCGAAGTTGCTGTATTTCTGTTCTCCCCGCTTTCCCAAACCTCTATCTCTTCATTTTCTGCCTGTCTTCCCCTGTATACCTGTTTGGGTGCTCGAGGCACCTGAACTGTTTTTACCTGGGGTTGAGTCTTTCTTGGTCTTTCTTTCTGCGTCTGTGGAATTAAATCAGGAGTTGTCTCATTAACATCGACTAATTGGGGACACTCGTTTCGCCAGTGTCCAATTTCGCCGCACTGATGGCAGGGAAATTTTTTCATAGCCTCTTCCCTGCTAAATTTGGGCCGGGGCTTTCCTCCACCCCCTCCCCCAGGACTTTTGTTCTCAGCATTTTTAACCATGTTACTCAATTGTTTTTCCTGTTGTTCTGCGAGCTTCACCTGAGCCCACATAACCTTCTCCTTAAGGGCCTTTTTCTTTTCTGCCATCTCGTCCTCACAGTACTTAGCGTACCGCAGGACCTCATCCATTTTCTTAGTATGCCAACAGATTTTATTGTCTTTTATCCACTGACAAATTTCAGGTCTTAAACCATTTACAAACCTGTAAATAAAGTGTGTCATATCCTTCAGGTCGATGTTGTCAATACCACTGTATGTTTTAAATACCTGCAATAACCTCTCATAGAAGGAGTGCACTGTTTCGTCCCTTTCCTGTGTTGTTCTATCTATTTTTGTCCAATCAGTTTCCTTGGCGGGCACCTTTTCTTTCAAGTGCTGAATTACCTGCTCATATTTTCGCATGACTTCCTTTGATGGCTCCCCTGTTTCCTTGTTTCTGGGATACTCTTCACTGGGCCAATTTATGTTTATTTTACACTGGGTCCATAAATCTACTGGAACCACAATGTCGAAAAACCCATCCAGGTCTTTCCACAGACATTTCTGTACCTTCACGAACCTCTCCACTTGCCGGTACCAGTCAACTGGTTTCTCTCGTAATTTTGGAAAATCGTTCGTGAAGGACACAATATCCTGCCTAGACCAGGGGACATGCACATATTTCCCCCCTGGAACTTCGCGCATGGGGCATAACTGCTCAGGTTTTTCTACCTCTCTTAAAGCAAACTCGGGAGTCACTTGTCGGGAGCGAACCTCTTCCCTCTTTTTCGCCCACCTGCTTCTCCATTTTTCCACATCTCCCCATTTCTGCAGTACCCCCATTAATTCTTTAATCTGCAACTTCTTCCCTGCCACATTCAGGTGTTCTATATCTTTGTCTGAGAAGTCTGCTCTGTACGGTTTCTGTAAGGGCTTGGATTTTGAGATATCTACCCCCATACTAACTGCTGTTTCGGTCAGTTTTTCATGGAGCACTCTGGTGTTCCTTGTAAAGCTTTTACATATGAACGACAATTCTTCTTCAGAGTAGGTATTCAATCGATCCAACCCCACATTTCCTGCCATTAATTCTTCTATTTCGACCCTCAGCTTGTAGAGATCTAAAGGCTTTGTTTGCGGAGTCTGCTTCTCTAATTCACGACTCCAACTCTCAATTTCATCCGGAGTTACCAGAGAGACATTCCTAGTACCTGTTGCTGTCTCTAATTTAATTTCTTTTGTATTAAAAGGGTTATACCTCTGCTGTATTCCCTTTCCAGTCTGTTTGTTTGGCAATTCCAAGAATGCAACTTCAGACTCACACTCACTGGACTGATCATCTATGATGATTGGTTCCTGTCTCGGGGTTGCTATGACTGGGGTCATGACTGGAGTAATCGGATTTCCCTGACCATTTCCGTATAACGGGACCACCGGTCCAATAGTTACTGGAATAGTCAATGCCTCAGGACTGGTATTTATCTGAGAAATTTTCTGAATTATTTCTGTTCTTTGTCTAGCTAGAGCCTCTTGCTCTTTTTCCACTAGTACCCTTCTTAGAGTTGTGTCATGTAATATCTGTGGGGTCAATGGAGGAGTAAAACTCGGGGCAGTAGGATGCGTTTCACTTGGTCCTCCCCCATAATTTGGTTTCGGGAATAAAGTTCCAGTATTAAAGGACCTGCGCTCTTCCCTATATGGAGGTTGAACAAAAGGCAGTCCTGAATTCGAGGGTTTCTCTTCGCTTTCATACAAGGGTCTGGGAAAAAAGGTTTTTGTACGTGAATATTTTTCTTCCTGACTTGCGGGCACTTTGGGATATATGTCCCTTGTTTCCGTCAGTTCGGGTTTTTCAGGATAGGGCAATACTTGACCACCCCCTCCCAGTCCCAGGGACCTGTCTTCTTCCTTTAGGAAGGGGCGTCGGGGAACATCTCCTACACTGGAAGGTCGGGTTCCCTCATTGTAAGGTGGCGGACTTCTGGTACAGATGTCATCTATTAGTTCATCATCTGAATCCCCCAGGGCCCCCCAATGCTTACATTTTTCAGTACTTTTCTCACCCGCTCCAACGTTATGACATGCCGGCATCATAGGAAACAGACCCTCAACAATCATGCTCTGCCTCCACTGTTTCATCCTTTTATCCCTGGATTCCTGTTTCTGCCTGGGGTACCACTTGGTCAAACCCTTGTCCATTCGGGGTCTTTCTCTTTCAAAAGCCTCAATCTCCCATTCCTCTAATGCCTCATACTGCGTTAGTCTCGGTCTGGGATGCAGTTCATTCATTCGGGTTCTTAAATTAAATAAGATCCTACCATTGAAAGTACCATCTAACGGAAAAGCCAATACTCCGTCATCTTTTGTATACTTCACCCAATTCTCCAGCCACACACAGGTATTGTACCCTCGGTCAAACATCATGAATGAGGCGGGAGTATTGGGTGCTGGGACAAGAACACCTTCCCTAGATTTAATCGGTTTGTCCGTTTTAAAATAATTTTTCACCTTATTTACAAGGGACATTTTTCTCTTGGTTCCGTACATAATATCGTATCTGTTAGCCTTCCACTGATCCCTTTCAAACCCTAGATGCCTTGGATCAGGTCGCGTCTCTGTAGTCCGCGAGTGCCACATACGACTTCTGCGCTAACTTTGTTTACAAACTACCTCCAATCAGAATACTCTTCAGAAAATTCGTGCAACCAATGGGTGCGCGACACAAAATAAGCTCCGCCAATGGGTGCGCGGCCCCTTCGTGAGACAGTTCCCACGCTCTGGCGCTCACCCCTCCTTTACAATCTTCAGCTCCGCTACCCGCCCGCTGCTTCTACCAATCCCAGCGCGGCACAGAGTGACGTCAGAGGCACTTCGCGACTGACTCCCTCCCTTCACAAGGTAACGGAAACTTTCTTTCTTTTAAAGTGCTCAGTGCTTGGTTATTTTACAACAAATACACATTCGCCACAGTGCTCAAGTGTCTAGATAGAGTAAGAATTCTTTTACAGCAAGTAAACTACTTCCATTTACTTTTCACGCGCTGCGGGCAGATCTCTTCCGCCTACCCTTCACTCTAGCATCGGTGAACCTGTTATTCCCCTAAACTCATCCACTTCTTTCCGGGATATATTCCGAGTTTAAGGTTTCTCAGCGGACCCCTCTGCTTTCACGCTGGCTCCGAGGAACCTGCTACTCTTCCGATGTGACCCTTACTAGGTTACGCCACTATGGGAATTTTGCCAATGAACCCCGTTACTGTCATTTATTCACACATGTATTCAGAAAACCCTAGTTAGTGCTTCCCGGTTATCCTAACCTGCACCTAACTTTCCTCGAACCTGTGACCTCAGGACAATGGATTCTATTCACCACTTGCCCTTTCAATTCCCCGGGGAGTTCGGACAACACTTAACGCTTCGATTTACAAATGCATGGATTAGTACATATAACAATATAAGAACAAGAATAATAACAATACAGCAGTTCATGAATTGCTTTTACAAGATATTATTCGTGCGTATTCACAAGAGATTGATCAGGTCTCTTTTAGAACAGCCGCTCTTATAGCAGCATTAATATAATAGCAGCTTCCGACTTAACTAGTCCAACTAGTCCCTGCCTTACTCTCAACTAGTCCCTAACCATCCTCTAGCTACCAGAAAACTGATAGAGCGCGCGAGGCCACCCGACCAACAGTTTTCGCCGTTTCCGGCTTCAGGGCCCATATACTTTCAAATCACCATATACATCGATCAGGTGACTTCACGAGCTCTACCAGGTTGATGTGTGTGTGTTCCCTGCTACCAAATTTCGGTGCACCCGACTTACCATCCACCGATGCGGGTGCCTAATGACCACAATGAATCAGGGAGCTAGCTGTAAAGGAAAGGCAGCAAAATACAAACCCAACCAATAACATTCAAATACTGTTTAAATGACCACGGACAACTGGAAGTTTTAAAATGTTTATCTAAAGTTCATTATTTTCTTGCATGAGGTACAATAAAACAAGGCAATCAATAATCAAGATAATGTAAATCACATATGCATAAAGAAATAATGACAGAGTAATCATCAAAGTACTAATAAAATGTAACGAGAAAAGATACTATATAAGTCAGTATTATCTAGACAGTGATAGACTAAGTGTGTGTGACTATAGAAGAACTTATAATGAATAACACGCTTCACTTAAGGTGAAAGGGCCTTTGAACAACCTAGGCAACGAAGTTCTAGACCATATCAGGAAATGACACACTGCTATGCAAAATATGATTTCTAACAAATGAGAAGACATAGGAATAACTTTGCAAAATTTATAAATGACTGTTCAATAGTTGCGGAAAGGCATGGAAATATAACATATGCAATGTTGAACTTTATTTAAGCAAAAGTTAGAAATTCAGAAGGTGCAAGAATTTCAAGAGGTTCAGAGTGATATTTACCTAGAAAAGGTGTGGAAACCAAACCCTGGCCACGGGTCAGTTAAGGACAGGAAACCCTCAAGGAAGGATACCCCTCAAAGGACAGCAGGTGCAGAATGGACACCCAGGATAGGACAGGATACCCTCGGAATAGGAATCAGGACAGGACCCTCAGGACAGGACAGCAAACCCTCAGGACAGGACCCTCTTCAGGACAGGACCGGAACCCACAGTTCGGAAGCAACGCCTGCGCTCCACCCGCTCTGCAGCTATCGATCAAGACCCCGATTGGGTCAGCGAACTCCCAGCTAAGTGCTTTGCCAGCACTTTAAGGTTCAGTAGAACCTTAGTCTATGGTCAAATTCGGACAGAGTGCTCCGCAGCGCTCTGTATCTTCAGTCACCTATTGAGTGCGTTGGGTCAGTGACAGGTCAGCTAAACCAGACAAGTCGGACGGTTCACTAGGTGAACCCAGGGTAGATATACAGTTTGGGGACAGTGTACCACCCCCCAATGTTGCAAAGTGTCAGAATCCCTCAATTTCGATTGGTCCTAAGGTAGGGTTTGGGTAACACACCAATCACAATACGCGAATTGAAGCCTTCATTAACATATTTGGGTACCGCCTAGCAGATTTGGGGTTCCCATGAGCTAACAGTAGCGCAACAATACAATGTATCACATAAGGAGCCACATTCGCTGTTCTCGCAGGGCAGAGGTGACTTTCTCAGGAGCATCTCGCCCATCACTGCCAGCTGGCTATGTTCCATCAGCCAAGGTCCCTCGTGCTGCCGAATGTCGCACAGGCGCAGAAGGGACCTCCAATATGGCTCTCCTCTCACTCAGACCCCCATTTCCCGCTGTACATGAAAAGTAAGCGAAAACAAATTAATACATAATAATGTCATTATGAAAAACACATCACAGGGTTGGTACTTTTAACTCATCATCAAGAAATAAACTTATGCAATTAAATGTTAGCTACATTGAGACGGACACAAGAGCAGTGGCACGAGCAGTACCACATGATAAGCACAGCTATGAATTACGCATGCGCATAACTTTCCCTCCACTTCTGCAGACGCGTCAGGACACGTGAGTGTGGCTGACGCATGCGCAGTAACTAAAATACAAGCAGCGGCCATTTTAGGGGACACGAGTAATTATTTTAGTAAAACACATGTGCAAGCTTCACGGTCTTTCTCCAAACTAAATATAAATGTTAGTAAAACATACACGGGTTACCTTGTTACACATAAACGAGGTTCTTGATTTCGGCAAGCCGCAAAATATGCAAAGCTTTGCTTCATCAGAAGAACCATCCAACTGGAAAGAAACCTCTTCTTAACAGGAAGCATATTTAGTCCATCTTCTTCTCAGAACCTGGAAGAATGAGAGATAGAACCCGTAATTTCTGCGTAAACAGACCATAAACACACAGGTGGGCAAAATCATGACAGTACTTGTAATATAACCGGGTGGGATAATCCTCGCCTCCGTGTCCTTAATAGAATTGAAAATAGATAGCTAGCTAATTTTTTATTCTATTACAGGACCGGAGGCTTCGTATTATGCTAGTTTAACGCTGATGAAACACTACAGAGGAAATATCACCCACCGGGTTATAATAAAACTGTTTAAAAGTAGATTCTGAAGATCAATCAGCAGACTGCATAATGTCCTGAACAGTAGATCCTAACATAAAACTTTTAGAGGCCATGGCGCCACAAACAGAATGCGCCCCAAATACTTGGGTATCAATACCCGCCTCTTGCATAACATATTTCAACCACCTGGTAATTGTAACCGTAGTAACAGGCTTGAAAGGTTTCTGCAAAGCAATCAATAATTGCACTATACCAGCAGGCCGCATTGACCTGGCACATTCCTCGTAGGCCTTAAGACATTGCACCACACAAAGCTTAGCATTACTAGAAAAAGCATGGTAATCTACACTTCGAGACATTGTCTTAGTTCTAGAAGTAATGTTAAAGGAAACTCCTTCCGGAGCGAATACTCTACCTGTAATGTCCAAAGCCTTGACATCAGATGAACGTCTACATGCCGCACGACATAAAAGCATGGCCAATTTGGCTGAAAGTTGTTTCCTGGTTAACATGTAATTCGGAGGCCATTGATTAAACAGGGAAAGAACGAGAGAGACATCCCATAAGGAAGTATACTTGGATTTAGGCGGATTCGCTACTCTAATACCTTTCAAGAGCTTACATATTAACGGATGGATACCTACAGGTTTGCCCTCAATTTGGGAATGACCCACCGATATAGCAGAACGGAAATTATTAACGGAACAATATTTCAATCCCTTGAAAGCCTTCAGAGTAAGAAAGTTCACAATGCAGGGTATTCCTGCCCCCACGTGATCTATGTGCTGTTCCACGCACCAACGAACCCAGCCCTTCCAGGCTGCAGTATATCTCTTCCTGGTGGATGGAGCCCAAGCTTGGTTGATAAAGGCTGAAGCTTGCTCCGAAAATCCTGGATTTTGCCAACATTGCCGGAAAGTCTCCAGGCCATCAGGGACAACTGCCCCTACACTACCATCGGGTGCATCTCTCCATGAGGGCCCTGGAGCATCATCGGGGACTCTGGACTCTTCCTGGGGAAGTTGCAGCTCACCTCCAGGAGACTCGGGAACCAAGGTTGCGACTTCCACAGGGGAGTCACTACGATCACTTCCACCATTAGTCTCATTATCTGTGTGTACACCCGAGGGATCAATATGAAGGGGGGAAAGGCATAATTCAGAGACTGGGACCAGTCCTTAGTGAAGGCATCCGTCGCCAGAGCTAACGGATCCGGTCTCCAGCTGAAGAACTTGGGCATTTGCCGATTCAATCTGGACGTAAACAGGTCGATCTGGCATTACCCCCAGATCGCCTGTAACCAATGAACTACCTGAGGTTGGAGTTGCCAATAGCTGTAGTCCTTGAGGTGTCTGGAGTGCCAATTCGCCACCACGTTCGACTGGCCCGTAATATATTTTGCTAGGACCGATATCTGGTGACTTAGGCAATAGTACCAAAAGTCCTTCGCTATCCCTACTAACATGGAGGATCTCATGCCTCCCAGTTTGTTGATGTAGCGAACTGTTGATATGTTGTCCATCCTTAGGAGGATGCAACACAAGACTTTTTTGGGCGACAGAGTCCTAATCGCGAATGAACCTGTGAGCAGCTCTAGGCAATTGATTTGGAGATCTAACTCTTGAAGGGACCACCGTCCTCCTGTGGAGATATTTCCGCAGCGCGCTCCCCAGCCCCAGCAGCTGGCGTCGGACTCTATGACAACCTCTGGAAGGGAGCCAAAGATGGCTCGGCCGTTCCACGCTTCCACGTGAGCTAGCCACCACGGAAGTTCCTTTCGGACCACTGATGACAGAGGAACCAGGCCCGTGTACGAGAGACCCTTCTGCAGATGTTGGATCTTTAATCTCTGAAGGCCTGATAGTGAAGGGGACCTGGGAAGATCGCCTGAATGGATGACGCCGGAAGACCCACTATCCTGCCAATGACTCTCAATGAGACTGTCTGTTTGTACAACAGAGAGCGCAGCTCCTTCTGTATGTCTCGAAGTTTGGAACGAGGGAGGCTCAACTGAGCTGTGTGAGAATTTATTAACAAAGCTTAGAAAGTCTATTTGTTTTGATGGACACAGTACGGATTTGGCTTTGTTGACCACAAACCTGAGATTTTGCAGCATAACAATGGTCATGCACATGTGATGCACTGCCGTCTCAGGCGTCTGCGCCATGATCAGTATATCGTTTAAGTACACTATCATGTGAACCCCTTGCTCTCTGAGGTAGGCTATCACTGGCTTCAACACCTTGGTGAAGCACCATGGTGCCGAGGAAAGTCCAAAAGGAAGGACCAAATATTCGTACCATCGGTCTCTCCACAGGAATTGCAGGAATCTCCGATGTGGAGGAAAAATCAGAATGGATAGACAGGCGTCCTTCAGGTCCAGACAGACCATCCAGTCTCCCTGTTTCAGAAGATCCGCCAAGAGATGGATGCCCTCCATCTTGAATTGTTTGTAGACCATGTAATGATTGAAATCTTTTAAATTGAGTACCAACCTGTAACCTCCGCATTTCTTCTGAACCAGAAAAATATTGCTGCAGATGCCGCGAGGGCCCTTGTTGCAAGGTGCTATTGCATGTTTCAGCAGCAATTCTTCGATTTCTGAATCTATAAAAGCGCATTCTGTCTGGGATAAAGACAGC
Source organism: Lissotriton helveticus (assembly GCF_964261635.1). Taxonomy (NCBI): domain Eukaryota; kingdom Metazoa; phylum Chordata; class Amphibia; order Caudata; family Salamandridae; genus Lissotriton; species Lissotriton helveticus. The sequence goes on along the minus strand of NC_136057.1, from coordinate 1,346,513,861 downwards.
TGCCTGGGCTGTCTGTCCTGATAAGGAACCTGGAAAAAATCTAGATGAAAACCCTGAATTGTCTGTAATATCCAAGCATCCTGAGACAATTGAACCCAATTGGGAAAGGAACATCGAGTACGACCCCCCCAAAGGAAGTCGGAAGGTGTCTGTAGCACTCACCTGAAGATTCTGGGGCCTGGAAGCCACCATGATATGCTCCCCTGTTGAAACGTCTTTTGTTGAAACGTTGTCTAGTGGGGTAGAATGTCCCCCCACGGGTGGAGTCCCAACCGCCACTGCCTCGACCAAAGTTACCTCTCTGGGGACCTTGGGAGGACTGACGGCCAAACGAGCGTCCCGACCTCGTCCGGCCCTGTTGAAAACACCAGCCTGAAAGACTCTCTTGATCCTCGACTGGGCCTTATCGAGAGTTGTGAAGGTGCCCACGTACTTGGCCACGTCCTTTACAAAACGTTCACCGAACAAGTTGCCGTCCACCAGAGGACCTGGTTCCGCCGCTGCCAACTCGGTGAGGTTGGAATCCATCCTCATAAGGAGAGACTTTCGGCGTTCCATGGATATGGCGCAATTCGCATTGCCCAAGAGGCATATCGCCCTCTGGGTCCAACCTCCCAAGACATGCGGATCTATCGCAGCACCAGATTCCTGCACTTCTAAAGCCATCTCCAGTATCTGTGCCAGGAGCCCAACTACATCCAAGAGCTTGTCCTTGCACCCCCGCCAGGCGCGATCAATGCCTTTCTTAGGGTCTTTGGCAAACTTTTTAGGAAAGTCAGCAGGCTGGCGTCTATGTCTGGGGTTTCAGCGACCTTATCAGAGATGTCCGGACTAGGACACTCTGAACGGAGCCTATTCCTCACCTCCTTGTCAAAACTGTTACGGAGGTTGTCATGCATATATGCGGCAACCTCTGGAGCTGGAAGCCAATCGGAAGATCTCGGATGAACAATGTCAGCAGGATTGAAGTTAAAGTGGGTAGATATAGGTTGCGAAGGCTCCACATTCTTGGACTTCTTAGTCCTCTTCTTAGGAGGTGTAACCGGGTTCCCAACACCCAAGGGAAGGACCATAGCACGGACTGGTGGACTCATAATGATGAGGATTCCCTTCCTCCTTCCCCACAGGACGATCAGATTCCCTGGTACTCGACGACAGGAAGAGAGGTGCACGGCTCCTTTAACTGGTCGACTGATCCGGACGAAGGCCCCTCCCCTCGTGACGTCTGCTTCGGGGCATTGGCCAAATATCCGGATATCCCAGGGATAGCGTGTGACATCACCGGAGAGCGGAGGGCGGAGGAGAAGGAGAGAAGAGCCGAGGACGCAGAGCGAGGAAGAGAAGCAGACGGGCCGAAAGGCGAAGCAGACGGGCCGAAAGGCGAAGCAGACGAGCCAGGAGGCCAACGGGACCACGCAGCGCCGTGCCACACTCCCGAGGGAGGAGTGTGGCTCAGACAGGTACGGGACAAGTTCGCAAGCTGGGTGGGACGTCGGAGTGTAGTCCCGCGTTAGAAAACACACCCACTTCCTATTCTCCCCCACCTTCCTGAACCCTTTAATACCCCCTCCCTCACCACGAGACACCGCGGCGGTAAAGCATCACACCAGAGGTGCCCCCTCACTTCCCCGGTACCCTTGGGGTTAACGCAGAGCGAGGTCAGACGGTAAACACTCCTTTCTTTCTTTCTTTCCTCTCTGGGTGCCACGAGAGCCACACCACCTGAGGAGCCCAAGCCAGGGGCGAGACGGTCTCCTAAAGCAGCAAGTAACCTAAGAGGCACCACGGATCCAGCCGAGTTTGCAAAAGAAAGACTTACTTTTCGTCAAAAGAAGCTGTATATGAAAATAAAACCCGCTTTACCTAAACTACGTTCCCAGCCCATTACTGACTCCCCGTTACAAGTGGTGTCAGAAGTGGGATTACCTGACCCCCAACAGCAACCACTGATGGAACAAGTAATCCAACACTTAATAGATGAACAAGACAAAGTAGAGTGGGCCATCAAAACCCAGATTTCCACAGCGGATGCCGATAGAGAACTTTTCAAAAATGCTATCAGTGCCCAAATAGACAGCATCCAGAAAGTTGCTCAATTACCTGGCCCCAATGCAGAACGTAAAGCAGTTGTTCCACACCCCTCGGGAGTCGCTCTACAAAAGTATGTAGCTGGAGAAGACCCAGATGCTTTCCTCTCCAACTTCGAGAGAGCAGCCCAAGCCTGCGGCTGGCCTCCAGAGAAATGGCCGTTTTTTTTGGCTCCTCTTTTGACAGGAGAGGCTCAAGCAGCCTACCAAGTAGCCAATCATGCGGGGAACACCCCCTATGCTGAAATTAAAGAGGTTATCCTTGACCACCTCGGGTTAGACCCTGAAGCCTATCGGGTCCGATTCCGAAAAGAAAGAGGAATAACGGGAGAAAATCCCAAGACTTTGTATCTAAGACTTAAGATGGCAGCCGAGAAATGGTTAAAACCGAATCAAAAAAGCAAAGAGGAGATAATGGATAACATCATCCTAGAACAGTTTATGGAAGCATTGCCCTATGGGATGCAAAGATGGCTGCGCCAACATTCAGGTCTGACAGTGGCACAAGCCAGAGAAATGGCAACCAACTACTCCCGAGCCCAACCTAGGACATTTTCATGGGACGCAGACAGGAACCCCAAAGCACACATAACACAAAAAGCAGACAAAAAGAGACCAGAACCGCTTCCTCCCATGAAACCAAGACCACCAAAGATGGACAGTATGCCGTTCAAAGGCCCCCAGTGTTTTGAATGTGGGGACTGGGGCCACATTGCCAGAATGTGCCCTAAACGGAAACCCCCAGAAGAACCGATGGAGGACGGATACATTCCCAGGGCTGTCATGTATACCGCAGAGATGGGCCCTTCTTTCTATGTACGTATACTAATAAACGAAAGGTACATAATGGGGTTGTTGGACTCGGGATGCCGCCAGTCAGTAGTACAAGAGAAGCTGGTATTGCCTTCCCAGATTATACCTAAGGAGCAAGTACACATTAGGTGCGTACATGGAGATGTAAAACCGTATCCCGTGGCCCAGATGGTTATAGAACCCCAAAACCGAGCCCCCGTTCTGGTTAGAGTGGGAGTAATAGACTCCTTACCAGAAGACCTCATACTAGGAGTGGACAATCCTGATTTCATGTCTTTATTCGGAGACAGGATAATGGGTTCTTCCAAAAAAATCCCGGCCTTGCTAGCCACTGAGCCTTGGGTCCTAGATAGAAGCTTTAGGTTCGCACAGGCCAACGACACTACTCTCTTTAATGCCTGGGAGTCTGCACATGCTGGCCAAACAGCCACATCCATCACCTACCCCAGATTTCTGATAAGGAACGACCTGTTATATAGGGAAGGAAAAATGGGAGATCCCCCACAATTGGTGGTACCCTCTGATTTCAGGGAACAGATATTGTACTATGCACACTCCCACCTTACCGCAGGACATCCAGGGGCGGAAAAAAACACCCAAAACATAACAAGACATTTTTATTGGCCAGGTATTTACAAGGAGGCCGACATGTTTTGTAAGCAATGTGAGGTCTGTCAAAGAAAAACATGACGCGACCCCAAGCCATACCACTCCAACCCCTGCCCCTCATAGGGAAACCATTCGAAAGGGTTGGGATGGACCTCATAGGACCATTACCTCGTTCCTCGCAAGGACACACCTTTGCCTTAGTCATAGTGGACTACCACACCAGGTTCCCTGAGGCGTTTGCCCTGAGGGCCCCCACTACGAAGAATGTAGCAGATAAAATGGTCGAGTTGTTTTCTAGGGTCGGTTTCCCCAAGGAGATACTAACCGACCAAGGCACCCCGTTTGTGTCGAAAATAATGAGAGAGGTGTGTAAGATTTTAGATTTACACCAAATCAGAACCTCGGCATATCACCCTCAAACGGATGGTCTCGTTGAGAGATACAACCGCACCTTGAAAACCACTCTGAAAAAGATGCTAACAGTAGAAAACAAAGATTGGGATAAGGTCCTACCCCTAGCCCTTTATGTTCTGAGGGCTCAGGTACAGAGTAGCATAGGTTGTTCACCTTTTGAGCTATTGTACGGTAGGCAACCTCGGTCTCTCCTAGAGATAACCAAAGAAGCATGGGAGCAGGAGGACTCCGAGGAGAAACGGTCTCTATTGGAGTACACCCAACAACTCAGGTCCAAGTTGGGTAAACTGAGAGACCTGGCTTACTCCCATTTGGAACAAAGCCAACTCAAACAGAAGCATCATTACGATAAAGGGAAGAAATGGCGAAGACTAGAAAAGGGGGATTGGGTATTGGTCTTGCTCCCGTCTTCCTCGCAAAAGTTCAAAAGCGAGTGGTTAGGTCCCTATCCCATTGTGGAAACGATTGGCAAGACAACGTATAGAGTACAAATATCCCCAACCAGACGTCAGACATTTCACATCAATCTTCTTAAAAAATGGATAGGGCCCCCTCCTCAATCGGCACATTTTGGTCTGCCAGTAAACAGGAACACCACTACAATAGACCAGTTACTGATCAATCCTGATCTGTCGGTAGAGGAGAAAGGCGACCTCTTGAAGGCACTAGGTCCCTTTTCTTCTATTTTTTCTGACACCCCAGGACTGACTCATTTGAAGGAACACCGAATACAGACAGAGGAAGGTAAAATAATCAAACAACGACCCTACAGAATTCCTGCTGCGAGGAGAGCGGCCGTCAAAAGAGAAGTACAGGACATGCTTCAACTAGGGGTAATCAGACCCTCCCACAGTAACTGGTCTTCACCCATAGTTATGATACCAAAACCAGACGGGTCCACTCGTTTTTGCATGGATTTTAGGGCATTGAACGCCATATCGGCCTTTGATGCATACCCTATACCACGGGTGGATGAACTGGTGGAGAGAATAGGGGAGGCAAAGTATATAACAACACTAGATCTAACGAAAGGCTATTGGCAAGTGCCCCTGAGAGAAGAGGACAGGAAAAGGGGCGCGTTCACCACAGAAGAAGGCCTTTATGAGTTCAATGTCCTCCCATTTGGACTACACGGGGCTCCAGCAACGTTCCAAAGACTAATGAACAATGTCCTAACAAAACACACCCGATATTGTTCAGTTTATCTGGACGATATTGTTATACTTAGCAAAACATGGGAGGAACACCTAGCCCACATTCAAAACGTGTTGCAAGCACTCGAAAAAGCAGGTCTGCACGTCAATGCAAAAAAATTCAGGGCGGCCTTTCCCAGGGTAAGGTATCTTGGTTTCCTGCTGGGTGAGGGCGTGATAGCCCCCCAGGAGGAAAAAGTGAAAGCCATTGTGAACACCCCTTTTCCCACCACCAAGAGAGAGCTGAGAGGTTTCCTGGGCCTCATAGGGTACTATAGGAAATTTATCGAGAACTTTGCGGTGACCGCGAGTCCACTAACCGACCTATTGAAGAAGTCAATGAAACCCTCTCATTTGAGTCAACCTTCCGTCGAAGCTAAGGAAGCCTTTGAAACCCTCAAACGGGCTATCACAACGAATCCCGTTCTAATACCCCCCGATTTCGAAAAACCCTTTTCGTTGGCAACAGACGCCTCGAATACGGGACTGGGGGCAGTGTTGTCACAGGAAGGGGATGATGGAAAGGAACATCCCATTCTGTTCCTTAGTCGCAAGTTACATCCCAGGGAACGAAAGTACCCAACAGTAGAAAGGGAATGCCTGGCTATTCGATGGGCCGTTGATAAACTAAAATACTATTTAGAGGGACGCCCGTTTGTTTTGTATACCGACCACGCTCCATTACGATGGATGCACAGGAACAGTTCACAGAATCCCAGGGTCCTTAGATGGTTTTTGTTCCTTCAACCCTTTTCCTTTGTGGTGAAACATCGAAAAGGACGGGACAATAGTAATGTGGACTTTTTGTCTAGGTCTCCTTCTCTCCCCGATCGGGAGAAGCCAGGGGGGGAGGAGTGTAACCGGGTTCCCAACACCCAAGGGAAGGACCATAGCACGGACTGGTGGACTCATAATGATGAGGATTCCCTTCCTCCTTCCCCACAGGACGATCAGATTCCCTGGTACTCGACGACAGGAAGAGAGGTGCACGGCTCCTTTAACTGGTCGACTGATCCGGACGAAGGCCCCTCCCCTCGTGACGTCTGCTTCGGGGCATTGGCCAAATATCCGGATATCCCAGGGATAGCTTGTGACATCACCGGAGAGCGGAGGGCGGAGGAGAAGGAGAGAAGAGCCGAGGACGCAGAGCGAGGAAGAGAAGCAGACGGGCTGAAAGGCGAAGCAGACGGCCGAAAGGCGAAGCAGACGGGCCGAAAGGCAAAGCAGACGGGCCGAAAGGCGAAGCAGACGAGCCAGGAGGCCAACGGGACCACGCTGCGCCGTGCCACACTCCCGAGGGAGGAGTGTGGCTCAGACAGGTACGGGACAAGTTCGCAAGCTGGGTGGGACGTCGGAGTGTAGTCCCGCGTTAGAAAGCACAGCCACTTCCTATTCTCCCCCACCTTCCTGAACCCTTTAATACCCCCTCCCTCACCACGAGACACCGCGGCGGTAAAGCATCACACCAGAGGTGTCCCCTCACTTCCCCGGTACCCTTGGGGTTAACGCAGAGCGAGGTCAGGCGGTAAACGCTCCTTTCTTTCCTTCTTTCCTCTCTGGGTGCCACGAGAGCCACGGATCCAGCCGAGTTTGCAAAAGAAAGACTTACTTTTCGTCAAAAGAAGTTGTATATGAAAATAAAACCCGCTTTACCTAAACCACGTTCCCAGCCCATTACTGACTCCCCGTTACAGGAGGAGACTCATCTGGAGTGTCAGTAGACGTAGTGTCTGTATCGGTATCAGGGTCCAGAGCCTTGGACTTACTAGTGTCAGGGGCAGGGAATGAGGACAAGGTATAGGAGTGAGGCCAGGACTTAGCTTGGGAGTCAGCGGTTGCACCGTCCATTGGAGGAACTGCTGGAGCAGTGAAACCATGACGCTTAGCGAATTTTTCCAACTGCTTAGTGATAGGTTTTAATGCAATAGTTAGCGCCTGTTGTACAGTTCCCGGAACCGTCTTCTCATGGGTCTTGTTGACAGAGTCCTGGACCGAAGCATCCAGGGCCTCAACTATATTACCTTCTAAGGAAGGATTGTTCACTTCCTCCTCATAAAGGATGTCATCCTCTTCATAGATAACCCAATCTTCCATTGTGGGGCAAAATTTGTAAATATGTCTGCTCATGGTGCGAAAACAGAGAGGAGTATAATGAGGAGCTAACCCACAGCACAGAAAATCCAGAACAAAGATACCTAGCTCCTCAAGAAAGTCTGTAGCACAGTTCTTTCAGCCCACCGGGCGTAATGGAGCCAAAGAGCAATTTATGTATGAAGGAAGTGTGCACCCTCCAGGCCCAAATCGTTTTTCCAGCCAGCCAGGCGTCGAGATGTTGCTCAGGGGTATTGCAGGGTGAAAGTGGTGAAAACGAGCTAAATTACGGGCAGTAGCGATGTGCTTAGACCAATCCTACTAGAAATAGCCCAATTTGGCTAGGCACATCGAAACTTAACGAAAATGACAAGGCTCCTGCGCTTCCGGCCGATTAGGGGGACCACTGCGCATCAATGTAATATGAAAATACTTCCCGCCGTCGGTGGGCTGTACCGGTAAGCAAGGGAAAGTATCCCTGAATAATCAGACTGCAAGCGGCCATGGCGGCAATAGCAACCCGCCCTCGCAGGGAATTCAATAACAAAAGCCACTCTGCAAGCCTGAGGAGACAGCACGCACTCCCTGACGTCAGCGGGAGTAGCGTGGGCTCCAAACAACTGTGCGATACTCGCGCTTGCCCCCAAATGCTTCTGTCCCTCGCAGGGGCGCCGTGACAAGGGCGCGCACCTCCCGATGACAGCGGGGGTGTCGCGGCCCGGCTGGACAAGTGAGCGCAAGGCTTGCGACCAATAAAACAATAGTAACAGGCAAGATACAATACACACAGTAAGCGTGATAGACGCGCACCTTCAAAAGACACAATCGCCACGTGCCGGGATTACAATTAGCATAATATTGTCAAAGACATAAATGAGAATAAAATGCACTTAACTGGCTGTGTGAGCAGCAAAGAAAGAGGAGGATATCGGGTATTGACTGGCTCTTATGGGCTCTGACAGGATGTGATGTGTTGTGTGCATCATGGGAGATGTAGTTTTTTGATATACAATACTAAATTTGATTGGCTGCTGTGTGTAGCAATAAATGAAAGAGAAAGCATAATACGAAGCCGCCGGTCCTGTAATAGAATCTACGGGAGAAGTAGCACACAAAGTAGAGAGCAAGAAAACAAAAACACTCTCAAAGTGTGCTGAACGCAAAAGAAATAAGGACATCCCCCAAATGCGAGCAATGGAAGGATAAAAGTCATCCAGACAAAGCGATTGTAAAGAAGTTATGCTCCAGATGAGGGGCAGTACTAAAAGGACATAGACCCTGTCACACAGTGTTACATCAACAGACAACCTCTCAGTTGCAAAGTATGTTTTTTTGCAAATATCAGCATGTAACGTATTAAAGTAGGCAAAAATGACATTTAGCAACAGAAAAATTTTATAATAAAATTCTAGGTATCACAATACATTATTAATTCACATCTAAGAATATTTTTTGTTTAAAGTAAAACTTATTGTTCCTCATATATCATGAACCTGGGGCCTCCCTAATGGTTACAATCTAAAAAGGTAAAAAGATAAAAAATCTTGCAATTAGTTCAAAACAGTTGACGCGGCATTTCAGTGTACAGTGGTTTCCACCTTCATCAGGACGTAACAATTTCTTGTGATTACAATCTAAACATAAAAATGAAAAACAATACATTTAGACACCTATCATCTATTGTGAACCTTATCATTTAGTTGCTAAAGTTATAAGTTTGAAATTGCCTGTACTCTCCAATTATATCATTCGCACTACCCAATATTACAAAACTTGTGTTCTTTAACCATTTAACTGATTTTAGTATACATAATTCTACGGTTCTATTATTGAACCATTAGATATTGCCCTTATTGGCTGTGGTCAAGACATATTCCACTCTTTGCACTAAGGATTGTGGCCCATACCTTATTATATTCATAGGGGTATGTGTCATCACTTTCATAATCCCTGGGTGGTTTCTGATGACCACTTTTGTTAAGGCTGTTGAATTACTGCCTCTACAATGAACAGAATATTTTAATTAGATATTTTATGTCATTCGGGTAGATGCATATCAAAAGCAAGGTGAACTAATACTACCCCCATTTTTATTTAAAGGAATTTAGTGTAATTACCTTATAATATATATAGTGACTTTCTTTCACAGTTGTACGTTGGAGCCACCGTCTTGTAGGGTTCAGATTTTGTTTAAAATATCAGCTACAGAGAAAGATAGAGTATCTTTGTAGATCTCTGATTGTTTATCTCATTGGTTTATTTATATATTACCCAACTTTTATTGCACTTACCATAAAAAATCTGTTTCGATATACCAATGGTACTTTCTGGTTTCTATTAATGTTGGTCACCAGATTATGTCGGGTCTTTTCTTCAATTAAGACCTCGGGTGCTACGCGATAGAGATAACAATTATGGGTACTTATTATTGAGCATATCACCGTCACAGGGTGTTAACTTCTTTATTACGCAATTTTAAGGATAGTGTTGTATGAGGCTCTTAGTCTCTTATACTGCATATGAGCTTCAAAAGTGTACTGGATTCAAATATGGACAACAGTACCCAGTGTTAGGGCCACTTCATCTGTTATTCATTAACATACAAATTGCAGTCGCGTATATTGCAGTCCTACGGTTTTTAATGTCTCACTGCATTTCGTTGCTATACCATTTGTTAAAACAAGTCATTTCGGGCTCACGGCTGCTAGCTATGTACTTCAACTTCAAAAGAAACATCTATTGCCATCAAAATAGGCATGTCCGATATTCGGAGCCCATCACTCGGTATTTCGCGATAGTGTATATTGTAATCAAACAGTTACTGTGTCGGGAAAATACTCAACCGGCATAGGGCTGTCACAGTATAATGACAGAGTTGTTACATGTTCACTCTTAACCCACGTTGTGTGTAAGTGTCTACTTTGTAAAAAGTCCTCTTATGTCTGGTGTCGTATATTATTGATAAAGAGCAAATCAACGGAACATACGGTGTTTACGTTTCCAGTGTGCCCGCAATGAATATTAAACCTAAAATATCTGCGCTTGCTAAGACAAGTGCAATTTAATCTCCTTACGCTAAAAACAATGCCGTTTAGTTTCCTTATATCAGGAATAATGCAATTTCGTATCCTCGTGCATACCTTGTTAATGAATAGCGGCCTCCCTGCTCCAACGTAGTATTCCGGAAGTGTCAAGGAAAACATATCCGGGGACCCGTTCTATTTATTGCTCTTTCGCGGTGTATGCCCCGGAAGTACTTTTCTTGCGGTACCAACAGAAATATTATGTTCGCGTTTTTTAATGGTTATTAGATAATACTCTATGTTTATGTATTTTACATTTCAATTGTCATAGGTGGCTTGTGATCTACCGACTCTTAAAATTTCCAAATATAGATATTTTATAAAAGCGAAGGTTAATTCGAGATAAACGGATGGCGGCCATCTTTGAGAGGAGTTACTACATTTACTTAGTTGGCATAACTACAGTTAATCGCTTGTTTACTAGATCGATAGAGTTTACAGAAACATTTTTTTCTAATAAATTTCAAATTCCACTAAAAGACATTCTGTACTTTGCTTAAATGTCTACCTTCTATCAAAGACGTTATAAGATATATGGGTTAAATTTTCAACTAAACGTTATATCAATGTAGAATACAAAGTATCAGATTGTAAAGAGATTCGTTTTTTGCTCTTTTTATCGTCCTGACTGTGTCCTCAAATGTAAATAGTACTAACTATATGATTCATTCAATTAGTACTTTTTCATATCTAACAGTATAAGAAAATCAATATAAACTGAGCCCAACATTAGTACATCACACAATACAGGTACTCAATATAGTATTCTTGTGGTATTAGATTATTAGTACGATCTTATCTTGATATTTAAGAGTATACGCAACTATTTACATTAATGATCCTAAGTCGACGATTTATTCCGAAATACAATCATTCTCAAATTGCATGAAGAAACTGCTGAATTACAATAAACCGATACATCACAGTTGCAAAATCACCTATTCTTCATCTCTTTTTTTCTTTTTCTGAGTTTTTTTTACAGACTGGCAGACAAATCTCTAGTTTGTTGTGCAATTCTCTAAAGTCAGGAGAGGTGTTGATGTTATATTATTGTTAGATTAGTCTCTCCCATTCTTTTTTATTATTTAATCCATTTCTGTAAGTACTGAAGTAAGACATGTAAAATTGTTCACGTTTCTTTCCCTTTACACAGCTATTACCTCCTCTGATGCTGTGTTCCATTACTTCAATACCGCACCACTTAAGGTCCTCTATTGTATGGTTATGTGACACTCAGCGTTCAACTAAAGACGCTGTGTGTCTTTTGGTTCTTATTGCGGAGGAGGGGAAAACAGGAGAAAAAGGAAAGCCAGGAAAAGAATCAAGTAAAAGACAGTCACAAGAAAGCCAACTTATGGCACGCAATGGACAGACCCAAAGCTCACCGTAAGTTTAGAATTGTTCAGAACAGGCAAGAGGTAAAAAGGGAGTTGGTATGTCTCCATTGAACTACTATCCGTGCTTCATTTTTATGAAATAATGAAAAAGTTTGGAAAAACTTTGGTCAACAGACTACAGAATCACCTGGAAGCAAATAATACCACAGAGTTTTGTCAGAGTGGTTTTAGATTACAAATTATTACAGTGGAGCAGGCCTGGTCTTGCGACTGTCAATGATGGGCATGAAGTAGGTTTCTCTGGGAGCAGGAAAGCATTCTTTAAATCTTACACAGCACACAAAGTTCCCCTATGGAATCTCCATGTGCTGGCGAGAGTACCTTTAGTTATTTACAAACTTATTAGGGAGCTGATTGATGCAATTTTTTCTACTGTCTTCAGACAACACAATTTATGTGACAGAAAGGACCAAACAAGACCCTTTAAAGTTGCCCAGGGAGCAAGTAATGTTTATGTTTGGTTCGTTCATTTCTTTAGTAGTGACATTGTTCATCATTAAAGAGTGTTTTATATAAACTTCATCTTAATAACGGATCCCCAGTCCCAAGTATGCTTCACATTGGTGCTGCAATTGTATGAATACAGAAGGCATTCATGAGCCATACTTTTAAATAAGAAACCTGGAGCCTAATGCTTCAACATGTAAAGTGCATACCGGGGGTAAGAAGTACTTACTACAAACACATTTCTAATTCAATAATAGGATTCTTTGAATTATGGATGACTACCTTGGCCTACGTTTGATAAAACATGGCCTGGCCACGTCACTATGAGTGCTATTACACACTAATCTAATGTCACCTTTTGGTGCTAAGATGGATAAGGGACCCCTATCAGGCCACCTGAAACATTCCAGATAAAGGATGGATGTAGTGGACTTTTTGGGCCATAAGTAGGGGGTTAATCTAACAAGTCAACAGTAATCCTTTCAGAATGATTTCCCAAGGCTTAACATCAAAGTGCATAAATCCATCCACCCTGGCACACTAGATACGCTTGGAAATAGAGGGGAAATGTATTCCACAGTGCGTCTATTAAGCCTGTTTATTTTGAGCTAAACTCCTGGCAAGCCAAGATGCTTCAATCTTTCAACAGGGAGACAGGATTTCTTTGTGTGATAATGTAATTCTGCTACCTCGGCTTGGCCAATCATATCAGACCCTCTGCGAGGAAGGCCATAACACTGCGATGGCTGGCCCTGGTAGCATTATGGTATTCAGTCCTCCTCTCGTTAAAACTAGATTTTGTGATAAAATTATGATAATTTGAACTGTATTGACAAACCATGTTGGATCCTGATTGCCTCTGCTAACCAATATTAATGGGTTGTGACAGATCAGATGGCTTTTCTGTACATATTGTTAGTTTGGGAATTCTTGCTCCCAGCGTTTCACTCCTAGATCGGAAATACAGAATCCTGAGATCTGTTTGTAATGTCTACTCTGTGTAGGACATAATTTATTTCCTCATTACATGTATGTTTTGTAATATGCCTTGTTTTTTAAGGAAACGTGTTTATGACTGTGGAGTGATGCTCATACTCCTAAATGATTGCAGAGATAAGTATGATTTAAAGAAGCTCTTATTTTCTTCACAACTAGCAAAGCAGCTCAAGCTTTGCCTGAGGACAGTGTGATTTTTTTCCTTATTAGTAGGGTAAGGATGAAGCTAGTCGAAGGCTGGTTCAATCCAATACACCAGTAGTAACGGTGATAAGAAATAAAATTAAATGAGAAAAATGAAAGAAGTAAAATAAGCCTTTACTACTAGCAAGCGGACCCAGACACTAATAAGATACCCTGGAATTTAATACAAAAATTGCATCATGGGGGGGGCGTGGCTAACCACCAGCCAAGATGGCCGCAATCTGAGAGAGCTCTGTGACTGACGAGCCCTCCTCTCAAAATCCGCACATTTATCCGTACCTCTAGCAGTTGCTACACGGCGGGATCGTAAGCCTCTTATCCTCCGGTGCAATTTGCTTCAACCCGCATCACTGTCCGAGGTTCCCCGGAGACGCTACGTTGTGCAGAAACCTGCGGCCTATTCTGGCGCCAAGAGCCGGGGACTTGCGTAGGGACCGGACCCGAAGGGCCTCGCACACAGCGACACCTGCCGTATCCTGCTAGCCATCAGCCACCGGGAACGGACGAACGGACACGCTCGCGCCCAACCTGCTGGTATTGCCGACGTCCCGAACGGAGCCTATCCCCCACGCCGGCTCCAGGAATCGATCAAGCTGCAGGCAAGTGACATTACTGGCGTACCCGGAGGCGGGGAGGACTACAGAGCAGGGAAGACTCAGCACACCCCTGTGACGCAACGCGACCGCCTCATTACTTTGGTACAGTGAGCCCACGCCAACAGCTCCTTTTCCGGCGGCTCGCTGGGAGTGCGACGGCTCGCGCTCGATCCTGTGGCCCAAAAGCCCGCCATTGCTCACTCATCTCACGGGCCTCTTGCTGAGACACCCCGGAGGTGGGAAGGAATACGAGGGAAGGAAACGCAGGGGAGTGCCCTGATACTACGAAGCCAGCCCGCGCCAGCAGCTCAGTCTCCGGATCCCCACTAGCCGTGGCGCAGCTGGGGCCCGACTGTAAGCCTCCGAACTAGCCCTTGCTCACCCCAGGGTATTCGCGGTCACCGCCTCACAGGCCTAGTCGGGAGACAGAAGCCACAGGCTGGCAGAGATTGCGACAGGATCACGCAACACAGCCGGCATCAATACAGCTCACCTCCCGCCAGAACCAATTAAGGATACACTCCAAACACCTTCTTGCGCCACACAAACGACGTTGGCTGCGATGAGTGGAAGGGGTACAAGGGGCCAGCAGGCCTCAAAGCTGGAAAAGTACGCCTATAATAGAGACCCACCGGACACTGCGAAGGGGGACTCCACTCGGACGCCACCCCACCCCGTGGGAGATGTGAACAACACAGACAAGATCACTCTACATGACGTCATGGCGACCCTAAAGACAGTGCAATCCTCAATGGGCACGATCTCAACAGACGTCTCCATGATTCGAGCAGACCTCGCAAAAATGTCTGACCGCCTTGTGGAGGTCGAGAAGACAACTACTGACCTCGTGGGAGACACGTCGGCTCTAAAGCGTAGAGTCCAACGGTTGGAAGACGATAATCTCATGCTGAAAACAAAACTGGATGACCAGGAAGGCCGCTCGAGGCGTAATAATGATTCAGAAAAGGGGGTGGTGATGAACAGAGTGTCTGAATTAAGCAGACCACTCTTACCCAGTCCAAAGATCAGGGCTTGATCCATCACCGTTATTTAGCTCACTGCCCCATCCCAGCTCAGAACCTGGCTATATGCAAATTAGTATGTCCCTGGCCCAGTGCATCATGGGAACAGGGCAGACCAAACTACCAAGCCAATTCTTCACCAGAAAGGAGACAAGCTACCGGGGACCGGTTTCTAAAAAACAAAACAAAGGCCAGTACTGGATACCCTTAACTAGGGATTATTGTGGTCACCTTATGAACAAAACATAACGGTCCAAATTACGTCATAAGTCCAAATTTTTATTATTTTCTTTAGTTTAACTTTCTATTAGTAAATGATTTCACAAATTAATTGTGCATGTATAAACATTTCAAACGTTAGACATAACAACACAAAAATATTTTTACATATTTAAAATTTTACAATTTGCACACATCCTCTCAAGCATTCATTCTACATTCATCCAACTGTACACACAAACAATAAAACACCTTTTGTCAAAAAGAGCAATTGAAATGAACAATAAATGATAATCCCTATTTGTATTTAGTAGATGTTTTCAATTAAATGTATGGAACATTAATTCTTTTTAAGGAAAACCAAAACCTTATTGTAAACAATTTAGTCATATGACAAAAGAGTTCAGTCACTCCTATTGAAGGTCAAAAGGTCCAGTGAGCAAGGGACTCATGTCTGAGTATACCCTGCCACACCTATAGTGGCCAAAAACGATTCAGAAAAGGGGGTGGTGATGAACAGTTTCCTTCCCAGTATAAGAATTGGCTTGGTAGTTTGGTTTGCCCTGTTCCCATCATGCACTGGGACAGGTACAGACTAATTTGCATATAGCCAAGTTCTGAGCTGGGATGGTGCAGTGAGCTAAATAACGGTGATGGATCAAGCCCTGATCTTTGGACTGGGTAAGAGTGGTCTGCTTAATTCAGGCCCTCTGTTCATCACCACCCCCTTTTCTGAATCATTTTGTCCACCATAAGCGTGGAAGGGTATACTCAGATGTGAGTCCCTTGCTCATTGCACCATCAGGATTCAAGCAAGCCGGGCCGACGAGGCTGAAATGCCAGAAACCGGTCCCCGGTAGCTTGTTTCCTTCCCAG
This sequence comes from Lissotriton helveticus, assembly GCF_964261635.1. Lineage (NCBI taxonomy): Eukaryota > Metazoa > Chordata > Amphibia > Caudata > Salamandridae > Lissotriton > Lissotriton helveticus. The sequence continues at coordinate 1,346,497,814 of NC_136057.1, read as the reverse complement.
TATAAGAATTGGCTTGGTAGTTTGGTTTGCCCTGTTCCCATCATGCACTGGGACAGGAACAGACTAATTTGCATATAGCCAAGTTCTGAGCTGGGATGGTGCAGTGAGCTAAATAACGGTGATGGATCAAGCCCTGATCTTTGGACTGGGTAAGAGTGGTCTGCTTAATTCAGGCCCTCTGTTCATCACCACCCCCTTTTCTGAATCGAGGCGTAATAATGTGCGTCTGATTGGCGTTCCAGAATCTGAACGCGGCCCGGCCCTGGACCTCTACGTTGAGGACCTTGTAACTAAGCAGCTCCAACCCAAAGGACTGTCGAAGTATTTCTCGGTGGAACGTGCCCATCGAGTACCTGGAGGACAGCCAAAGCCCGGGGCACCGCCTCGGCCTATCCTGGCGCGAATTTTTAACTTCAGGGACCGGGACGCCATTTTACAAGCAGCGCGCACTCGACCTCCCATCCAAATTGATAACTCAGAAATCCACTTCTATCCGGATTACACAGCGGCAGTGGCTCAACAATGCCGGAGCTTCACGGAGGTAAAGAAAGAATTGTGTGCTCGGGAGCTAAAATACTCTATGATTTTCCCGGCGAAGTTGCATGTAGAATCCGAAGAAAAAACGTGGTTCTTCGATACGCCGCAAGCGACTCAGGAGTGGTTGGAGGGATGGAGACCGGCGAGAGATCCGAAGAACCGAAATACACAAAGGAACCACGGAGAAAGAAGCCCTTGGCCAAACAACGACGCAGAATGAACAGGGATCGACGCACTACAATCTCCGTCACTGTCACCCACCTCTTTTCAACCTTTTATTTTCAAATCAAACATCCATCCACTCATCAACATGATGAAGGCTGCCGGACATCCAGAGAGAGGGTGAGGCGGCGGGCCACTTACGGCTGGCCAATTATGGTGAGACTATGGTCCTGCACGACGAGGCCCATGCAGGTAGGACTAAATAGTTAAGACTGGCACTGCACGAGTACCTACAGAGGGGGGGGAACGGCAACGGACACAGAAGTCTCACCCCCACGAACAATTGTCATGTGTTGGGACTGTAAGCACTCTGCTCATTTGGGATGGTGGAAGGTTCATTGTCCGCCGGGCAGGGAGGCAGGGTGGGGGGGTAAGGGTTCTTTACGTTTTTACTATGTTTAGTATCTGTTCTAATTGTACGTTTCTAACATGGTTGGCTCTTTGCAGACACACGCGACACACGCACCGTTTCTTCTTCACACACTTAGGCACGACGACCCGGCCGCAGCGACCAAATGAGAGCTATCGGTCACGGTCTCCTCGACATGACACCCACCTTAAAGGCACACTGCTAGACACACGGGATCACGTTTTACACTCCCGCACACCTCAGTCCGCGTCCTAAATCCGATGACACTGATGTACTTGCTTACCGATGACCATGGTTAATCATGATGTTTCTACACTAGTCCCCCAATCACAACCACTGGTCGCCCCCTCGCTAACAATAATTTCGTGGAATGTAAATGGCCTAGGTCATAAAATTAAACGAGGGCTAGTCCTCCAATATCTCAAGAGAAAAGCACCCACGTTAGCTCTGCTACAGGAAACACATTTGGTGGGGACTGCCTGCAAGGCTCTTAATCGCTGGGGCTTCAAGATGGTCACACACGCAGAATTCTCGACTGGTTCCCGTGGGGTGGGAATCCTAGCCCAAAAAAACGCTCCACTCCTCATCAAACGCACTTGGGCTGATGACCAAGGGCGCTTTGCTGCGATACATTGTCAATGGGAGGGACGGACATATAATATACTATCAGTATACATCCCCCCGACGCTACATCAAGGGGCATTCCAAGACCTGGGTAAACTACTGCTTGAACTCCCGGAAGGTGAACTAATCATTGGAGGAGACTTCAACGCAGTATTGAATGCAGCGATTGATCGGGAGCCTCCTCGTGAAACCACTAGATCTAACCAAATGTTTAACGACTTCCTAGAAGCAATGGGACTGGTGGATATGTGGAGACTTAAACATCCTCATGACCGTCACTACACATTTCACTCAGGGACCCAAAATAGTCTCTCTAGAATAGATTACATGCTGACCTTGGCGATCCCCCCGGAAAAGATCACGGCCCTCGAGCTCCTCCCAAGATGGATATCAGACCACTCCCCGGTGCACCTCACCTACACAGCACAACGCACCAGACGACAAAGAATATTCCCGATTTATCCCGGCTATCTTAAAAATAGATCTATTTTGAAAGCACTGAAAACCTCCACCACGCATTACTTTGATGAAAACCCAGGCTGGGTAGATTCGCCCTCGGTTCTATGGGAGGCATTCAAGGTAGTACTCAGAGGACAGGCTATTTCTACCATTACCAGGCACAAAAAAGAGCAGCGGGCGACTGTTGAAGCACTGGAAACAGCAGTTCAAACAGCAGAATTGGCCCACGCCTCAGATAACACTGAAGACACAGCCCACACACTAACATTGGCGTCACAGGAATACAAGGCATATGTGGAGGACATAACCAAGACAAAACTGACTGACACACTGCATAGGGTCTATGAATTAGGTGACAAGACTGGAAAAATGCTCGCATGGATCGAACGGAAGGACAGGGCCAATAGATGGATTGCCACGTTAGAGCTCTCAGACGGTACACACACGACTGCTCCCCCGCAAATTGTAGAAGAATTGGCCACATATTATGAGACCGTATACACTGCACGGGGTGGGAGGACGGAGGACGACTGTCTGCAGTTCCTACAAGACATACCCCTGCCCGCGCTATCCCAGGAGGATGCACAGACACTTGAGGGCGACTTAACAGGAGAAGAATTGGGAAAGGCAATAGCAGCACTACATACGGGGAAAGCGGTGGGGCCGAACGGCCTACCCGTCGAACTTTATAAAACACTGTCAAGACAGATAATCCCCTACATGCTCCCAATGTATAATGACTGCCTGTCGAGAGGTGAGCTCACGGCTGACCAAAGACTAGCCACCGTCGTCGTAGTGCACAAACCCGGTAAACCACCTGACCAAATGTCGTCCTATAGGCCAATCTCCGTAATGAATGTGGATGCTAAAGTCCTGGCAAAAATCCTGGCTCTACGACTACAGCCCCACCTTACAGACCTAATACACCCAGACCAATCGGGCTTTATGCCTGGTAGAAATACATCACTTAACCTACGGCGCATTAATGAAGTCCTACATCGTGTTTCCATGTTGCGGGAAGACGCGGCCATCCTCTCTCTTGATGCAACGATGGCCTTCGACGTGGTAGAGTGGCCATTCCTGTTCGCAATACTCAGAAAGATGGGCTTCGGCCCTAAATTTTGTAGCTGGGTTAAACTTCTCTACACCGAGCCGATGGCACAGGTGGTAGCCAATGGCCATACTTCCCGCACATTCACGCTAGGTCGCGGAACGAGGCAGGGATGCCCTCTGTCCCCGCTACTCTTCGCACTTATACTTGAACCCCTAGCGGTGCAGGTACGAGTAGACCCTATAATCAGAGGGATCACGTGGGGGACGGGATGGGAAGATCGCATCTCCCTCTACGCGGACGATGTATTGGTTTATTTGATGTCCCTCACCCAGTCCATGACAGCTTTGATGGACCTACTTAGGGCCTACGGCGATGTGTCGGGATACACCATTAATTGGGCCAAATCGCTTCTCTATGTCCTACGAGGCCATACACCGACGTTGCCCCCAGACTGCGCCCTACAAACGGTCACCAGGGGCTTCAAATACCTGGGAATCTATGTCACGCCACAGGAATCCTTATTCATAGAAGAAAACTTAATTAAACCTCTACAGAGGCTAAAATCCGATGTTTCACATTGGCGCTCTTTACCGCTTACCCTGCTGGGGAGGGCCGCACTGTTCAAGATGCTATCACTCCCTAGATTCCTCTATGCGTTGCAAAACACACCCTTTCCGGTCCCTCTCACTTATTTTAAGTCCATAGACGCAGAAATCTCGGCACTCTTATGGGACGGGAAACCGGCCCGTATAGCACACTCCAAATTAATCCGATCCTGGTATGACGGTGGGATCGCCCTACCCAGTGTTAAATTGTATTATTGGGCAGCACAACTAATAGCAGTTAATCAATGGCTACACGCTCCACAACTAGACCCAGCCTTCCGCCTTGACCGAACTGTCCTGCCAACTGACCAACTCATGAGGGCACTATACACGAACAAACGACGCTACACCTTTACAGGCCCAACAGCCCACACGATCAAGATCTGGCACGCGGCACAGAGAGCCCTGGGATGGGAGGGAGTGCTCACGCTCGCCACGCAACTTTGGGACACGCGGCGTCTGGGTACCCTAGCAAACACAAAGGGTTTCCGGCAGTGGGACTTAATTGGTATTTCCAAAATCGGGGACCTATGGAAAAGGGGTGAAGTTATCAATTTCCCAGCCCTCAAAGAAAAATATGGGATGGCAGACACCGAACACTATCGCTATGCACAAATTAAACATGCATTACAGGGGGCCATTCCAACGGGCACGCAGCTAGCTGAATCCTCCCCCCTGGAGGATAGACTCCTCACCGAATGCCTAGATAAAAAAGCGATCTCCCTCACATATCGCAAACTTCTCAACAACCTGCCTGACCCCACGGCTGTCCTCCGGAGCAAATGGGAAATAGAACTAGGGGACATAGAGGATGAAGATTGGCTACATGCTCTAGCATCTGCCAGGGAAGCCTCCATACCATCACGACTCAAGCTAGTGCAATTGAAAATATTACACAGAATATACTACTCCCGCACACTCCTACACCGGCTGGGCCGCATCCCGGAGCCTAACTGCCTGCGAGGGTGCGGTCTCCCGGGCACATTCTTCCACACAATATGGGACTGTCCCAGGATACAATCGTATTGGGTCCGAGTTCTCTCCGAGATATCAGAGGCAAGTGGTGTTGAATTGCTAAGAGAACCTAGATGTTGTTTACTAAATATTTGGTCGCCCACTGACATGAATCGAGGATTGCAGACATGGGCAACATTGGGTCTAGCCCTTGCAAAACGGAACATTGCCAGGAACTGCGGCTCAGGTGTGGCACCCTCATGCGCACAGTGGGGGAGAGACATGGACACAGCTATGTTGGCAGAAAAGGCGGTGTATGTTCATCGGGGCTGCCCCAAAAAATGGACTAGGGTATGGGGGAAATGGAACGAATACAGGGGACAACTGTGCGACCCACCACAAGAACTGTCTGATCTTGAAAATAGTCCATAAAGGAGGTAACATGAAATGCTAAGGCTACGATGACCCTGTGATTTGTTGGACGGGGGAGGGATATAGACCCTATGTAACACTTGCTCTCGAGACGATGGGGGGAGAACAAGTGTCAAATATATGGGGGTACCACTCTACTCAGAGGAGTGCGCTTCAGGAGCACCCGTGGCTCGCTATGGTGGGGACAATCTAGTTTTGAACAGAAAGTAATGAATATTGCCTGATGTGTAAACCAGAAATGTATATTACGACAAAATATGTACATGTATCCTATAATTGAACCTAAATGCCAAGTGTTGTGTGTAACATGTAAAAAGCCAATAAAATATAATAACAAAAAAAAAATTGCATCATGGCAAAAGGACTCCTGCAACCAATATTAATCGTGTTTATTTATTGAACCTCCTAATTGTTTACATTTATTGTACTTTTGTTTATTATTTGGTTTTCTTTACAGCACCCATTCTTTCTGGGGTTGGGATGAGCATAATAATAAATACAAATATGTGTATGATCATTCCCTACCGCACTATAACGCGCAATGACATGAAAAAGAAATCCAAAGTGGAGTGTGTGACACGTTGTACTGTGGGCTTCTTAGTGCCATAGGGAAGAGTCATTCGAGTAAAGCTGGAAACTTGCACTGAACAAAAACAGAATAGGAAGAAAACCAAGTGTACTTTCCCCAACCCAACATTAGATTGCAGGAGTATGCACAACATACTGCAAATACTCTGATGTAAAGCAAATCAGCGAAATTAATGGTCTGGTCACTGAGTAGTCAAGGGTAAAGTAGAAATATGTCTATAACTCTCTGAAATATAATTAAGAAGCTGCCAATAATGAAAACATTTCATTCAACAATATTGAATGGCGATGTTAGTTCCCCAATCTATCAACACATCAAGGACAACCACCCCACTCAAACTAGTGTCAAATTTCATGGAATCCAAAGAATCACTCCCTATGTCGGGGGTGGGGGGAACTGGGAACTCAAACTCAGGTACAAAGAGACCAGGTGGATTAGCAGACTTAGACCCGTGGAACAGGGATCAAATAGTGATAACGAATTTCATTACGTCCTGTAATGGGTGGCTAGAGATATGAGAGGTCTCCTTTGGGTAGCAGGTCAGTTTGTAAACCTGTGGAACATGATGACTTCTGACTCTGGCCTAGGGGATTTAGACCTGTGAGCCTATGTGGAGGGTTTAGCCAGGTTCCTTTTGAATTGCAACTCTTCCTTTGGAAAGTGATTAATAGGATTGGGATAGGTTGGATTGTGAATGCCTTGTGTGAGTGAGACACAGATTCCTGTAAATTCATCGGGACCTTGGGGTGTAGGGGTGCCGTTGTTTTGGAGCTATGTGCTCGAGACTTTACACCAGTAATGAGGGACATATAGGAAATATGTAGTAAATTGGTCCACAATGAAAAGTAGTTCCAAGTAGGATTTATTCAAATAGAAGAACAACTTAACAGCCACAGCAGAGAACAGCAATAACGATCTCCTTCCTTCAGTAACTCCCCTTCCTTCTACCACCCTGACATTCCACAATGACCACACAGATTCTAAATGACCTAACCATAGAATACCACACAGACGAGCGGGATTTGGGCAGCATTATTGCGCCAAATACGGGAAAGATTGATTTACCAGTGACAGACAGGAGGTGGTTTGATAATCAAGCAGGCCACCCCTGCAACTGGGCAGCAGAGGCGGAAGGTACAAGAGTAAGGATGGAGGTTGTTGTAATAATATATAATGACCATGTATTTATAGGGGAAACAAGATGGCACACCCACCGCGCCCCTTTACAAGATTTTAAACAGAGCACGAACATTGCAAGATTCAAGTATGAACTTTGGTCATGCCCATAATCAGGCGGATCGAGTATTTGCTGCAGCTGGGTGAATTGTGATTGGTTAGTAGTATGTAGGACCAGAGAGGGAGCACTTTGGAAGCTTTCAAAGTAGTGGACTAACTGAGTTCACAACACTGGCCACGTCCAACATCAGGCAGGTCAGGCATTGTGACATTGTATGCGCGTTATTGGCTTTCACCATGGAGGACCAGAGAGGGAACATCCTTCGGATATGCTAAACAGTTGTATGGAAAAGAAATGAAAAGAGATGTTTGTGTTCTTTTAAACAGAACGCGAACATCGCACGATTCAAGTATGAACTTTGGTCACGCCTAGAATCAGGTGGATCAAGTATTTGCTAAAGCTGGGTGAATTTTGATTGGTTAGTAGCATGTTGGACCAGAGAGGGGGCACTTTGGAAGCTTTTAAAGTAGTGGACTAACTGAGTTTGCACACTGGCCACGCCCAATATCAGGGGGGTCAGGCAGTGTGACATTGCATGCGTGTGATTGGCTTTCACCATGGAGGACCAGAGAGGGAACATCCTTCGAATATGATAAACAGTGGCATGGAAAAGAGATGATTTGATTGGCCTAGAAGTGGTTTAAATAGAAGGTGGTCAGATGTGACTGGCTCATGGCGGGATTTATCGAACCAGCCAGGATGGAAGGCGCACTGGATTTGAAAGCGCAACTATTCAGGTGAGAACAGGGAACGGGAGGTCTGCTGTGTTTGGGGCAGCGCTGGAACAGCTTAACAGGAGGGACAGTTTTATTCCTGAAACACAGCAAAGTACGATTGTTTTTGTTAATATACTTTTCAGAAGGGAAGCAAACTGTTGGGGGTGATTAGTAACAGGATTTAAGGAGGAGGGGTACTAAAGAAAAACCCCGCCCCATGGTTGACATAATGTTAACAGCTATGATTGGACATAGCGCTTGATGAGTAGTGGCATGAGCTATTAATATATGAGTCAAACTTGACTGCACATTTGCATATATATTTTTCGCTTTACGGAGGGGTGCTGGTACTGTGTTTAGCACACCTGGGTAGACAGCTACGTTGGGGCAACTCGCCCAATTGTAATGGGCTTGGGACATCAAAGTGTCAATTTATATCGCACACATAGACATATATAGTTATTGTTTTGTAGAAATGTCCTCATTAAGCGGATGGATGGAACAGGAAATTTGGAGCAGATTATCAATACATAATTTGAAGGGATGTTTTCAGCATTAGTAATTTTAAGGGTACTGGTTACTGGAGGTGGATTAGTGAATTGGGTCAGACAGGACCATTGACATTGAAGGAGGGGACTGATGGGAGACTATTAATATATTCAACTTTGGGAGATGGTTTTGAAGGGTTCTGACTAACTGCAATTTTATGAATTTGTATTATGACTTTGAAGACATATTTGAACGTGTTCTGATCAACTGTGATTATATTGAATTGTATTAAGATGGGATGTGAAAGCATGATATGTTCTCACGAGGCAGTCACGGGCACCAGGTGCACAGTAGAGAATTATTATTATGTTGGTACAAAGGAATTTATGCCCTTGGAACCAAGGAGGATTCAAAGATTGGATATAGGCAGTCATTACTGTTTAAGAATTGAGTTAATGCAATAATTGTGTGGACACAGATGAATTCTTGTTTTTGAAAAAGAGGAACGCCAGTAATTTGTTCATTGATGTATTGTGTTTTCTTTTAATTTACAGCGCTGATGTTGTCCGAGAGTGGACGAAACGCGTTGGCTGATTGATTTGTTACTTTATTGTGTGTACCTAACAATTTGAAAGGTTTTCGAAATAAACCACAGAGTTTGAAATTCATCAAAGACTGCCTATGAACCTTTTTTTTGCACGAAACCTTTACTTGAATAATAGATTTGTAAACATCGTGAACCGAGGGGCTCCTTTCAGGATAGGTTATCAATAATGAAAACAGCATTTATTAGTCGACACAAAATGAAGTTCTTTTTATGACCGAAGATTTACAAAAGATACTGCTCAATACGTGAGCCACAAATCGAAAAGAAAATCACTCATGCTGTCACAGATATCACATCTCTGCGCCAGCTGTCACCTGAGGCTGCAGTACAATTTACACTAGGTGAGGCAGGACATAAATCTGGATGGGCATCTCCGTTTATTGTTGAAAACTATAATTCTTATAGTGCTCAACAGCTTTCCCTAAAGCTCTCCCACTACTGATTTAGGTAAGCTTATCTGATAGAGGGCACATCTGGCAACAAGTCACTGTTACATTCAGGAAGGATTGAGAAATCCGAGGTTGCATCAAATGACTAATCATTCATCTGTAACATTAATGTCTAGGAGTAATGTGATGATGCCTTGGGTGGCCAACACCAGGAGTACACAGCTTAAGAGAATGACATAGCCAAATGATGGATTTTATAGCATACACAGGTTTGAAGAGGGCACGGTACAAGCAAGTCACCACCAGTTCCCTCATTACTTTGTGGTAGGAGCAGTTCATAGTGTGGCACAGTCGGTGCTTGCATTTATGAACACGTTTCTTGGTGTTTGGCCATCTTATGCAGAAAAGAGCTGTTAGGCATGTGGGTGATTGAAATGCCGCTTTTAGTATATCAGATAAAATGCCACTTCAATGAAGGATCATCGACCAGATGACTCCTGTAGGTATTTCCCACATGTATCACTATAAAAGAGTGCAAACAATAAATGGATTATGTTACTTACCCTGTAAGCAACTATTCGTATCATGTAGTGTGGCAGACTCACATGCTTTACATACTTCTGCCATCTAGTGTTGGGCCTGGACTTGAAAGTTGTTTTTCTTGAGGAAGTTTTATGATCGGAGTTGTGTGTCGTTTCTCCTCCCCCTCGATGTATTGCGCATGTCGAACGCTTTGTCCCTCAGAAAGTTTTCTTTTTGCCACAACAGGAGTGTGGATATAATCTGTTTAGTAAGAGTTTTCTGTTCGACAAGCTGCTTCCAAAGTATTTTGTCACCATCTAATACCTGTCAGGGAGGCGGGAGGGGAATCCGCAGCACTGCACGATACGAATAGCTACAGCGTAAGTAACCTAATCCGTTCGTAGCATTTGTTGGCTGCGTGTATACATGCTATGCATAGACTGTAAAGTAGTACCCCTCCACGTGGTGGCTTTAGGCATGAGATGGTGCTATTGTTTGAAATAATGTTTTAAGGACTGTTTGTCCAAATAGAGCTTGTTGTCTTGATTGAACATCCACACAATAATGTTTTGTGCAAGTGTGTGCGTTTATCCATGTTGCTGCTTTGCAAATATCATTGAGAGGGATATTTTCCAAAAATGCCATGGTTGCTCCTTTTGTCCTTGTTGAATGAGCCTTTGGCACGTTTGACAGTGGCCTTTTTGCTTTTGCATAACACATTTGGATGCATTTAACAATCCATTTTGCTGTACCTGCTTTGGATATAGCGTTTCCCTTTGTTGAATTTGAAAAAGAGACAAAAAGATAGTTTGTTTTTCTGAAGGGTTTAGTACATTCCACGTAGTACATAAGTGCCCTTTTAACAGCTAATGTATGTAATGAATGTTCTGCAACAGTTTGTGGTTTTGGAAAGAAATCTGACAATTCCAAGGTTTGATTCAAATGAAATGGTGAGATTACCTTTGGTAAAAATGTAGGGTTAGTGCGTAAATGCACTTTGTCTGAGAGGACTTGGAAATAAGGTTCTTCAATTGTGAAAGCATGTATTTCACTGACCCTTCTTAAGGATGTTATTGCTACAAGGAATGCTACTTTCCATGTCAAGAATTATATTTGACAAGTATGTAGCAGTGTATTTGACAAGTATGTAGCAGCTCAAATGATGGCCCCATATGCCGCGTTAGGACAATGTTTAGATTCCTCGCTGGTAATGGAGGTGTACGTAGTGGAATGACTCTTTTTAATCCTTAAATGAAGGCTTTGATTACAGGACTATAGAAAAGTGCTTCCTGCTTTGTAAATATGCTGTAATAGCTGCTAAATGTAGGCGTATTGAAGTGTATGCTAATTGTGGGTTTTGTAAATGTAACAGGTAGCATATTAATTGTTGTTCTGTAGAGGCAGAAGGGTTTGTGTGTTGTGTTGCTCAGTAATGTACAAAACACTTGCATTTTGCTGCATAGCAAGCTCTTGTTGCAGGTATCATTGCTTCGTTTAGAATAGTCATACATTCCTCAGGTAGATGGAGGTCTCCAAATTCTATGTTCTCAGGGGCCAGATTGCAAGACTGAGCTGCTGAGGGTTGGGATGTCTCATCCTGCCATTGCTGTGTGTAAGAAGATTTGGATAATTGTGTAGCTTCTCATTAGGTTGTAGGGATAGCTCCAATAGTGTTGTTTACCATGGTTGACGAACCCATATAAAAGCGATCAGAATTAGAATAATTGAAGTCTGTCTGAGAGTCCTCACCA